>NW_020884933.1:2959426-3004525 GCF_003945725.1 Corapipo altera
TGGGGATGGAGAGGCAGGAATTGGGGATGGAGAGACAGGAATTGGGGGTGATCCCAGCGCGGGGGAGAGGCAGGAGCGGCTCCGCGCCGGCCGCGGGGGCTGAGCAGCCAGACGGGAACAGGTTTTCCCTCGCCGAATCCCCCGCAGTGCCGACGGGATGACTCAGAGCGCAGGGGAGGGCACGGCACGGGAAAACAGAGGGTGAGAGAAAGGGCACAGGGTGGGCAGGAGGAGGGCACGGAGCGGGGGGGGGGAAGGGAGCGGAGATTCCTCCCTTGGAGAATCCCGGGATATCTGGGGTTGGGAGGGACCTCTGGAGCTCACCCAACCCCCCTGGCAAGGCAGGGTCACCTGGGGCAGGTGACACGCGTCCAGGTGGGCTTGGAATGTCTCCAAGGAATCTCCACCCCCTCCTTGGGCAGTGTTGGAGTGGGGGGCACACGATTTGCAGCTCCAGAGCCAAAGGCTGCAGCAAACCCTGCCCAGAGTGGGAACGAGGTCCCAGCACAGCCAAGGTCCCCAGTGCAGGGCACTGCTCCTCCTCCCAGTAACACCAGTATGGACGCTCTGCCCCCCCATCATCACACAGGACCTTTAACAGCACTGGGCTCGCAGAAAGGAGAGTTCAGGGCCACGGGCCACGGACCCCCAGGGCTGGGGCAGGAGGGGACAGGAAGGACACTCTGCACAAGGACAGAGGGACGCGGGGATCTGTCCTTCCTGAACAGAGAACCAGGAGGTTGCTCTCCTCCCAGAAATGCTTCCCTGCTCCCAAGATGAGCTGCTCCAGGCTCCCGGGGAGCTCAGCCTGCCCCTGCACATGACTCGACACTTTCTGATCCCTGAGAAGGGCTGATGTGACTCTGCACTCCAGCTCCGATGGGACAAAACGCCCCAAAATCTGCATCTCAGCCCCCTTCCAGGCTCACTCACCCTCGTGGTGCATCCCGTGTTTTACTCTTTTCCCCAGCTCTGAAAGAGCCAACCCCAAAGAGTGAGAAGAGGGGATTTAATTAAAAAATTAAAAACCCGGGCAGAGTCTGCCCATATATCCCAGTTCCACTGGCAATTAGGAAACAGATGGGGGAAGGAGGGAACGGGGAGAGGAATCTTTGTTAGGTTAATTGTCTGAAGGCACTAAATGAAATATAGGTGGCCTGATTTCCCTGGAGGGTTGTACAGGAACTTAAGGATAGACTTGCCAGAGAATAAAAATGGGAGTTTCCCAGTGAAGGACAGCAGAAGATTATAACTAATCAGGCAAGAACAGAAGTGATAAAGCCAAGGAGAAAAAACAAAGCTCCCCTTTGTAGCTTTAAATGAGGAACCGACCAATCTGATCCACAGCTTCATTAACATCTTATTAAAATGCCATCTCCATTTTCCTGATTAAACGGGTTGGGGAGTCGAGAAGTCTTTGTGGTCTTGGCCGTTCTCCAGGGTGGAGGTGCCCCGGTGCCCAGAGGTCCAACCCCTGGGGACGGTTCAGGTGACACCTTTTCGAGCCAGCGCTTCCCTTCTGCTGCTTCCCCAAGGTGCCCTCCGAGGACGCCCCTTCCTCCCGGCCCGGATGTACCAGAACCTGATATTTTGGAGCAGACACAGCAACACCGCCCTCCTGGTTCGCTGCCTCCCGCGTCCCAAGCGTTCGGTGATAATGTTTCACGCCAAGGGGGATGTTCTTATCTCCCCCAACAAGAGCCGCAAAACTCCCCCTTCAGCGGCAGTTTCTGCTCTAACGACTCAAACAACAGCTCATCAGGCTCCTTGTGACAGCCCATTAAATCCCATGGCAGCTCACCTCGGCCTCCACAACCCCCCCAGACCCTTCCTCCCCCACCGAAGGGCACCACGAACCGCTCTCGGTCCCACTTCGCCGCGCGGGTGTCTCATTAACCCGGAGTAGCTGCCGAGATAATTACGGAGCCAGCCCGGCTCATCCGGATTACTGGGACTGGCAATGCCCGACAGGCACCGAGCCCAAACAGCTTTCCAACCACGGGAAAATTAGAGTGGGGCTGGAAGGGAGAAGGATCAAAGGTCCAGCGCAATGGGACGACGAGAGAAGCGAGCCTCAGGATTTGAAACCATAAGCCACATCCCTACCAATTGATTAGTTACTTCTCCCTGTCTTCCCCTTGATTCGGGCGATGCCTTCCTGCTCTCTGCCGAAATTAAAACACGATCCAGCCCCTTGAAGAGCACACATTAAAGAGATATGAGATCTGAGCTGAGAAGCTGGATTACTTTTAATTTGCACGGGCTGCCTGCTGCAGCTCCGGCGGGATATCAAAGGCTCCGGGTGGTGTCTGGGAGCAGCCACTGGAGCTGCTGCTCTGGGAACCAGAGTCACCCCCACCGTGCTGAGCAGCTGCTCGGGGGCTCGGCCTCTGTGTCACTGTGGAAGGAGAGGAGGAGGAGGCTCAGCCACGTCTGGAGAGAGGCAACAGCAGCTGCTGCCAAGGGAGACGGTGGCACCTTCCCCCCCCGCGGGCTGTGCCACCCATCCCAGACCCCCCAGGTCACTCTGCCCTAAGGGGTTCCCAGGGCAGAACTGGTCCCACTGCATGGACTGCAGTGTCCAGAGCTGTGAAACCGTGCCAGGTGCCCAGTCTGGAGAGACCACAGCATCCTGATCTCTCCACACAGGAGCAGGGTGGGTTTGGGTCCATCTGCACCTCTCGGTGGGGCCAGAGGCTGCAGGGTCCCTGTGGCAGCTCCATGGGGTGGCCCCAGGACCTTTCCCTGTCCCTGGAGAGCAGAGATGATCCCCCAGGACCATCTCCTAACCCTGGAGAGTGGAGATGCCCCCAGGACCATTCCCTGATCATGAAAAGTGGAGATGCTCCCCCAGGATCATCTCCTAACTCTGGGAGGGTTCCCTCAGCCCTCACATCCATTTCCCTGGGGCCAGCCCGGGGAGATCCCCCGGGAACGGCCCCTCCCCGGCCTCCCCCACCCCGGGCAAGGGTGGGATGGCCCCTGGTGGCATCTGGCCCACGCTGCCCACCCCAGCCCGGGGGTAACTGTGCTCCATCTGCCTTCCCACAGCTCAGCATCTGTTCAGGATCGATCCCGGGAGCATCACCAGCCCCCCCTGGCCGGAAAATGGGCAGCATCAGGGACAAACTGCAGCTCCATTGTCATCAGGCACGAACTGCAGCTCGATTCTCAAAGAGCTTTTCCTTTGGCTGCCTGGCCCGTGGCACCCCTGGCTGTGCACGTCCAGCCCTGCTCTGCTGACTGAGACCCACAATTTATTGCTAATTAATCAACAGATGTTGACTCGGACCAGGCAAGGGCAGGGATTTAATGCATCCAACAGCCCACAGAGTAAATATCTGGGGCTCACCCAGGAGAAAACACCTCCCAGTCCCTGCAACACCTCTGGGGAAGCTGAGGCAGGGTGTTAAATGGGAGGGGCAGGGTCACAGCCCCCCCGGGAAAAGAACTGGAATTGGAATAAGGACTCCTGGGTTTGTCCCACAGAATATTCTCAATAATTTTTGAGCTGCGTTTTAGGGAACGATCCTGCAAGGACAGACAGAGGGTGGGCCTTGAAATGCAGAGAAAACAAAACAAAAACTGAAAAGAATCTTTTCAGCTGTTTTATCTGTCAGTCTGAGGCCACAGCAAGGTGGAAGCAGCACCTGGCTCAGCACTCTCCCCCTGCAGCCCCATCCCTGCAACAGCCAGGAGGGCAAAACCCTTCCTCCACCGAGCTGGAGACAACCAGGGGGACAGGGAAGGGGCCTGAACACCTTCCCTGCTCAGGGCCAGCAGGTAGGAGGGTTTCCAGAACACTCCAGGCCACCTCGAGCCTCTCCTGGAGGTCTGAGCAGGGACTTGTCCCTCTGGATCAGCTGCTGCAGGGCTGGGAAGAGAGCACAGGAGCTCTGATTTTGTGGGATTAAGAGGGACTCGAGGCACCAAAGAAACTTTTTAGTGGGATCTTGGAGACCCCAAGCCTGTCAGAGCACAAGGGTCACCAGGACAATGCCCTCAGGGACACGGGATTTTGGTGTTTCCTGGGCAGGGTGAGGATTTGGACTCAAGGATCCTCGTGGGTCCCTTCCCACTGGGGACATTCCATGGCTCTATGACTTCATCCCTGGCACAATCACACACACACACCAGTGCACAGCATTCCCAGCCTTCAAAGGCAGCACAAAATCACATCCTGCACCCACAGACCAAAAATTTGGGAGGAACTTCAGAGTTTCCCCTTCCCCTCTTCCCCACCCGTCCTGCTGGGGGAGGTTGTTCCCAGGGGGGTTCCTGGGCCAAGCCTCCCAAAATATCATCCCCATTCACCTTCCAACACAGTTTTAAAGCACGTGCTGTTACTCAGGGGACCAGCAGGCAAGCACAGAACTTTTTTAGCCACTATCAGCAAGTTGCAAACGTGACCTGATTTTTATTTAATTTTTTTAATGCCACTCGGACAAACATCACGTTCTGGCAAGTGAAACCACACCTTGAGCAAAGCAAATCCAGAGCTGGGCTAGCAGAGCCTTGTGAGGACAAGGAAGGAGAAGATCCTTCCACTGTGCCAGGAGAGAGAAATGCCATTTAAAACCAGACACTGCTCTGGCAAAGCCTGGATTGAGCGAAGACTAAACGAGAGCTGACAAGCTGACATTTGGAAATGCAATTAGCTGGCTCGTAGAGCCACCCTGTTATCTTATTGTTAATTATATGTTTGCTCAGTCTGAGGCAATACACTTATTTCAATGTAATTCTCGGGCTCTCCTGCTTTGACGGGTCCCTTCAAGCAAAAGCTCCCGTCTCCCCCCTCCCTCCCTGCCAGGGACTTTTCGGTGCCACAAAGGCCTGGGCTTCAGTGGATTATGTAATTGCCATTAGAACCTGCTCCTGGGGCAGCATCTGAAGCGAATTCCCAACATAAGAGGTGCTTGAGAACCACTGCTTTAATTTCCCACTTCCTAAAACCCCAGTCCCAGTCACCCCAGTGCCCTCCCCTGCCCTGAGCTGAGCTGTGCCAGCAGACACGGGTTTATTCTCATCCACGGCCCTCCCTCCCCTCTTAATTGTGATAAATCTGACTTTTAAACACATTAGGGAGCGTCAGGGACCAGGCCAATTTCTGAGCATAAACATCATTCCCATTTGTTTGTCTCGCAGGGCAGCCTGGGGGGGGAGGGAGCAGCATCTCAGCTGAGCAAACCCAGCATCTCCTGGGCAAAAATCCCGCCTGGAACACTCAGAGAGCAGAGCCCTCAGCCCAGCTGGGCCACTCAGTCCCACCTCCATCCCAAACCCGAGCACAGAGGTGGAAGGGGGAGACAAGGGAAGCAGAGCCCATAGGATTAGGGAGCAGCCCCAGCTGCCACCCTGGCCAGCAGGACTCACACGAGGTCAACCAAAGCTCCCCAGCTGCTGAGAGGGCTGGGAAACAAAGCCCTGCAGGCCTTGGCAGCTGGATGCCAGAGCTGTCAGCGAGGGGTGGCAGCTCTGATGGGCAACACGACGTTCTGAAGGGCACTTGGGCTGTGCACAGACCTGCCTTCTGATAGTGCAGCCCATGGATTTGGTATAAACTGATACAGGGGTGAATTAACCCTGATTCCAGCTCTTCTGGGCACTTAGTTTTGCCAGACAGTTCAGCTTTAAGATGTTTTACATTAGAATCCAAATTTACTCGATACAGGGGAAGAAGGAAATGGGATTATCAACTCATTAAGGTGGTTTGATATGGAATCAGAGAATCACAGACTGCTTTGGGTGGGAAGGGGTGTTAAAGCTCATCCCATCCCACCCCCAGCCATGGGCAGGGACACCTTCCACTAGCCCAGGTTGCTCCAAGCCCTGTCCAACCTGGCCTTGGACACTTCCAGGGATGGGGCAGCCACAGCTTCTCTGGGCAACCTGTGCCAGGGCCTCCCCACCCTCACAGGGAAGGAATTTCTCCCCTAAACTTTGCCTCTGTCACTTTGAAGCCATTCCCCTTTGTCTCATAATTCCAGTTCCTGCTGACAGCCCCTCTCCCTTCCTTGCAGACCCTTCACAACCCGGGTGGTGCTGTGAGGTCTCCACACAACCTCCTCTTCTCCCACCTTCCCCAGCCTGTCAGCTGTGTCACGAGAGGAGGGCACCCCAGCAGCAGCTCTGGGGGTCCCCAGTGTTGTGTCACACGTGTGTGTGGCCACAAAGCCCCCGTTCTGTCCTCCCCCTTCCCTGCCCCTCCCCGCTCGCATCTGTGAGCACGTCACAGGGGCTCAGACCCAAACCCCCGAGCTCCCAACAGGCAGGGCTTTGTTGCCAGGGCTGGTGGGAGCCTGAAAGCAAGATTTCACGAGGCCTGACACCATTTAAGTGACAGCAAGAGCGGGAGCTTCTCCTGGGCCCTGCACTCCATGGGGGCCCGCTCGGAGCACAGCTGTGCCTTTGTGAGCAGAGTGACCCCCCCAGGCCTCACAAACGGGGCTGTGTCACGGCACACGGGGTGGCTGGTGGTGCCAAACCCCTCCATGGGACTGTTAAGAGCCCGTGGAACAAGATCCAGGCTGGCCCCATATTGAACTGCTGGAGGAGCAGTAACATTTCCCACCAGAGCACGGGCAGCTCCTCATTAACTGGGAAAAACTTCCAGAGCCTGGGCTGGCCTTCACCTTTGGGGGAGAAGGGAGTGCTGTTATTGCTGTTATTTCTTTCCCTGCCCCCAGGCTGTGCAAATACCCAATAAAAAGGGCTGTGAATATCCAATAAAACAGCTCCCCGGTGGTGTGAGCACAGACAGCCTCTGTACAGGAGAAAAGGTTCTCAGAGGGATGTGAAGAGGGAGCAGGTTGTTTTGTTCCCTGCTGAGGAAAACCCTCGAGGTGATGGGATCACAAAACACTTCTGGCTGGAAGGGACCACAGCAGGTCACCCAGCCCAGCCCTCAGCTGAAAGCAGGCTCAGCCCTAAGCCCAGCCCGGGTTGTGGAGGCTTTATCCACGTTTAAAACACCTGTCCAAGAAAGGTGGAGCTCACCCACCCTCTCCGGGTAATCCAGTCCTGCTGGAGAGGGAGGAGGGGGGAACCGTAGTCCCCCCTTCTTGCATCCTCTTATTTCAGCGTGTCCCTGTTATCCCTTTTTACCCTGGACACGAGGGGAAATCAGGAGAGGACACCTCGGGGGCTAAGGGGGAGGGCACGAGAGCCCCCAGCTCGCGGTGGGTCCCCGGCGAGAGGTTCAGGACCCTGGAGAGCGGCCGGAGCCCCGCGGGAAGGGACGGGACAGGACGGGGCTGCTCCGGGAGGGTCCCTCTCCCACCCACGAACACTCATATCCTTGTCATTCCCGGGTTTCCCAGAGAAGCTGTGGCTGCCCCTGGATCCCTGGAAGTGTCCAAGGCCAGGTTGGACGGGGCTTGGAGCAACCTGGGCTGGTGGAAGGTGTCCCTGCCCATGGCAGGGGGTGGCACTGGGTGAGCTTTGAGGTCCCTCCCAACCCGACCCAGTCCACGATTCTGTGATTCTTTTATGGGATAGCCAGGAAAAGGGAGCATTTCAGAGCAGAAAGAGGATTTCGCTGCATTTCCTGCAGATCCAAGGAGAGCCCTGTCACCCTCCCAGCTCCCACTGCAGTTGCCAGCCCGGCCCATCCGTGCCAGGACATTTCAGGAGGAATTCAGGATGCAGGCTGACAGTCCGACAGGATCACCCTTGCTGGGCCCCAGGATTCCTACTGTCTGCAGGAACCCATCGGTCCCCGTGCTGGAAAAATGGCAAAACCCACTGCCAGGGAGGCAGAAAGCAGCAGAAAACCTGCCAGGAATTCCAATGAACCTCCAGGTTCACCTTGCACCAAAAGCCTCTGGGTTCTGCTCCCTTTAACCAGCCATCTGTAAGGAGCAACGTTTGCTTCCAAAGGTGGGAGAGCAGCATCCAGGACAGTGCAAGGGGTTTATGAGCCCTGCCTGTGTCACCCTACACTGAATCCTGACTGTGCAAAGCCCCCTCCTGCCTCTTCCCCCCAGCCTGGGAATGCAGCAGCCCCGTGCTGGAGCTCGGCTGAGGAGCAGAGCGAGGCCAGGAAAGGATTTCCAGACTCTGCTTTGGGAAGGGAATTCTCCATTCCCTGTTCCCAAGGCCTTTGCTCCAGCCCTGCCTGCAGTGGGTGCTTTGCTCCCCTGTGCCCTTGGGCTGCTCTCTCCCAGCTGCATTCCCACAGGGAGGAGAACAGGCCTGGATCTCACAGGATAGGATGAGATCCAAAGGGCTCTGAACCGAGGGGAGCTGAAGGGACAAAGCAAAGACCTGTCCCCCTGTATCCTTGGGAACTTCTACCTGGTTTAGCCACACAACCCCATCTCTACTTGTTCAGTTGTTAATCCTTCTCCTCCTATCTCATTAACTGGGAATGGTGATCCCTATAAGCAGGGCTGAGGTCTAAATCCTGCTCTGTTTTAATCCATAATAACACAGCACTGTTTCTTTCAGATCTGGATTAAAGAAAAAGAAAGGGAGGGGGATTATTTAACGTAACAACAACTTCAGGCAGGTTCACTCCGAGCTGGATCTCTAAAATTATGCAATAATTATCCTGGACAGCCAAGGTAAAGGAATGAAGGTGTGACCTGCTTGAGCAGGAGGGGGAAAAAAAGAAAAAAGATGGAGCAGAAGTCATCCAACAACATTTAAAATGAAGAAAATCCTTTTTGAAAGGAGTTCCCCACAGGGCAGGGAGACAAGCTAGACCTCCCTGACAAGATTTGCAAGAGCCTTTCAAAAGCTGTAAGTGAACACAGCCCAGTGGTTGGAGCTGCCTGCTCGGTTTGAAGATGCAGAGGGATATTTTGGGAAAGGGCAAATGAAACCCAAGGAATAAACCTTCAAAAGGGAAGTACCAGAGGTTTCTTGCTTGGGTTTTTTAGAAGCCCCCTCCTGGGTTCTGCTGTTATTCAAATTCCAGGAAAACCTGATTTTCTGTGTGTTACTCAGAGACATCCAGTGCCAACAACCACAGTGGGGTTAAATCCGAGTTTCCTGCCCAGGTGAGCTCCCTTTCTGGAGACACTGGGCAGTGCTTTGTAGAGACACCCCCAAACTACCACATTCCTGCTCAGTGGGGTCAAACAGGTGACAGAAGAGGGAGGGGATTGGAGCCTGGCAAGGTCCTTGGGACCTGTGAATATTCACCCAGCAAACCTCCCCCCAAGGTCACCTCAGGTCCTTCCCCCAGGGTCACCCAGCCAGGCCTGGAACAGAGTCTTGGAAGTGGGAATCACTCCAGTGGAAAGTTAAACTCCTTTAAACTCCCTGCACTGCCCCTCTCCCATCAGCCTGAGCCGACAAAGGTCCCTTTGCCTCCTGCCCGTGTCCGTTCTCCCTTTCCTTGGGATCACAGGAGCTCCTGGGGCAGCACTTGGAGCATCTCATTCCCGGTCCCACACAGCCCCTGAGACACGGAACAGACTCCTCATGGATCACCCCTCACCTCAACACCTCCCCTGCTCTCCCTGAGCAGCTCATCCCTGGGGCTCCGTGCCCTCCTTCCCGGGAATCCCATGGAATCAGCCTCATCCCAGCGCCCCACACTGCTGCCAGGAGCCCAGGCAGGACCAAATCCTCATTTCTTGCCGGTTTTACCAAAGATATTTGCCCACCTTTGCTTGCCTGAGCAGCACAGGAAGCCTTTGTGGTGGCACTTTGCCAGCAGCGGCATCGATTTTACGCACAGGACCCCGCGAAGACAATTAGATCCCGGCAAGGCAAATAATTCATTATGAATTAATACCTTTTGAGAGCTTGGGATATTTTCCATTTGATCATTAGCTGGGAGAAGAGGTGATTGGATTGACTGTCTCGCTTTAAATCAGATCCCAAAGCCACAGCCCAGGCAGCACAGCTCGAGGCCTGAGAGGGCTGAGGATGAGGACGGAGCTTTGTTATCCCAAGAACCAACCCCATCGTGCAGCTCGAGGGAGACAAAGCCAGTCCCCGGGTCTCAACCCCTGTAAACAAAGTCTTATTTTCAAATTTAACAACTTGAGCCCATCCTCTGTCAGCTGAGCAGCCCTCCATGCATTATTTATGTCGGATTCCTGTTACAACCACACACACACACACACAAAAAAAAAGGGAAGTCAGCAAGAGCCCAGCCTGGAGCTGGGGGGGAAGAGAAAGGCCAGAAATAGAAATGAAAAGGAGGATGCTGCGTTTGAGGGGTTTTCTTTCAGGGCAGGCCAGGCAGAGAAGTTTTCTGGGAACAAAGCAGCCACGCTGCCCGTCAGTGCCTGCCAAGGGTGGGGGTTTCACAGAACCTCGGGCAGAAAGAAAGGAATCAGCAGCTCTGGAAAAGTCACAGGATTGTTGCCTTTGTGCTCAGCAGCTGAGAGGAGCACCCCGGAAACACCACAGCGCCACAGGATCCATCTTAAAGCAGCCGGGCTTGGCTGGGCATGGCAGCATCCCGGTTTTCCTGCAACACATCCCCCCTGCCCCTCTGCACCGCCTCCCTCCCAGGGAGCAGCCAGGAACATCCCTACTTGACTTCCAGGAGTGCCCCCCGGCCCACACGCTGTTCCAAGGAGCTGACCTTGAAAAACGAGCTCAAAGGAAAAGGAAAAAGCAAAAACCCGTCCAAGCCAGACGCACGAGCCTTTCCCAGTTTTAGCAGGGACGGGATTTTCTGGAGAAAAAACCTCCCTTTTTTCGCCCGTAATCCCCCACGGTGCCATGCCCACAGGCCTCACCGGGATGCAAGGAGCATCTTCCCTGCTCCCTGTCCTCCAAGGAGCAGCTGAGGCCACGGCAGAGGACACTGCCCCGCGCTCCAGCCCAGCATTCCCTCTCCCGGGCCCGCAGCATTCCCACCTCCGGCGCGGCCTCGCACACGCAGCGGAGTTTCCTTCGCCCTCCGCAGCCCCTTCCCGAGCATCTGCCGGAGCTCGGGAGCAGCTGAGCCGCCCGGAGAGCCGGGAGTACAAATGATTCAGCACTTTCCCCACCTCCAGGAGCTGCCGGATCGATCGCGGGGCTGCCGCAGGCGCGGCCGGATCACGCGGATCACAAACCTGGCCGGCACCGGGCGCTGCTCTCCGGCGGGGCCCGGCCCCATCCAGCGCCGCATCCCAGCCCGGGAGTCCCCCGAGAGGCCTCGCCGGATGGATTTTGCCAGCCCGGGGGGGTCTCCGAGGGGAGAACGCGGATCCGCCCCCGAGCACGAGAGGGAAGCGCCGGGTGCGGGTTCCCCGCGGGGCAAAGCCCTCGTCCCCCGGGGGAGCTTTCGGGCCCCAAACTTGCCGTGTCACACAAAGGTCTGTCCCCGGGCTGCGCTTCCCCCCCTGTCCCCCCGCGCTGCCACCCCGGGATTTTATCACACGCGCGGACACGATGTCGTGACGTAAGAGCCAAAATCCCATCACATGCCCCCAGCCCGGTACCCACCTCCCCCCGCACGGGGTCCGGGCACCAAAAAAAACGGGGGAGGGAGGGGGAAGGGATCACTCTGCAGGCAGCGAGATCCCAAATCCGCGGTGAGGATGCGGGGACCACCCCGCCGCCCCCCCCGTGCCCCGCGCTCCGCCCGCCCCGAGCATCCCCCGGGCCGCTCCCGCATCCCGGTGCCCACCCCCGGGACCCCCTTACCCGGTGGGGAGCGGAGGGTCGGCGGCAGCCGGGGCTCGGTGCGGGGCTCGGTGCGGGGCTCGGTGCGCCGCACTGCGCGCTCCCGGGCGCGGCCGCGCCGCACTGCGCGCTCCCGGGCGGGCGGAGAGCGAGCGCGCCCCGGGAGGAGGAGGAGGAGGAGGAGGCAGGGAGGGAGGGAGGAAGGCAGGGGCTGGCGGGGAGGGGGCTGAGGCAAGGGGAGGGGCTCATTACCGCGCCCGTTAATTAGCAGCCGCGCCGCCCCGGCTCTGCCTCCCCGAAAAATCCCCGCGGGCACCGAAGGCGCGACCCCGGGCTGGGAATTCACCGGCTCGAGTTTTTTGGGCAGGGAAGGGCAAGTGTTTTCTGAGCGCTGGGGTCACCCAGGGGAAGGGCTGCGGGGGGCTCAGCACCCTCCAGGGCCCCCCCAAAGCACCGCCGTGAGGAGCAAACCCCCCCCTCAAGGGCGATTCTGCCACCGCGGGGCCGCTGGGGAGGAGCTGAAGTGCCACGTCTTGGCTCTGGGTGCGGTGCCAGCTGGTGAGTGCCCCAAACCAGGCGCTGTCCCCCGCCGAGTGACCCAGCAGAGGTGAACATCGCAGCCCAGACATCTCTTCAGCCTCTTGGTGATCAGGAGTGTCAGTTTAATTAAAGCCTCCCCCGCCCAGGAAACACTCACAGCGAGGTTTTGCTGCCTCTCCTTGCCCTGCGTTTTTTCTTTTTTTTTTACATTCCAAATGTTCTGCTGAGGCTGCAAAACTTGAACTAAGAGAGGAGCTTTCTCTGGAAGCAACACACTGACCCTTTTTACATATATTTCATGTATCCTCTAAACGACTTATATTGAGCAATCCAATGCAAATCATAGAACGGGTTGGGAGGGACATTAAAGATCATCCAGTGCCACCCCCTGCCATGGGCAGGGACACCTTCAACTAGCACAGGTTGCTCCAAGCCCCGTCCAGCCTGGCCTTGGACACTTCCAGGGGCAGCCACAGCTTCTCTGGGCACCCTGTGCCAGGGCCTCCTCTTGCCCAGGGGCTCTGGGAAAGCTGCAGTTTTCCCCTTGAGTGATGGATGCAGCAACACAAACCAGACTCAGAGAGCAGGTGCTGCAGGGCAGCAACGGCCCAGCTGCTGCAAACCAAGGCAGATAAATCAATTAGGAAGAGCTGAGACAGTGCAGAGCCCAGTGCTGAGCAGAATTCCAGCCCCCCATCCCCTGCCTCCGGGGGCAAAGAGGGATCAGCAGCAAAGCACAAGGAAATCTGGTGTTAAAGGTGGGGACGTTCTGATATCAATGTCACCAAAGCACTGGCTCAACTCCTTATCCTGCAGCTGCTCAGCACCTTTGGAAACATTAAATTTCACCCAGGTTTGCCATTTCCACGGGGATCCTGTTGTGGAGCTGGATTTAGGACGGGAGTGGGGAAAGTCACTCAAGAGCTCCCTCTCAAACAGTGCTGACTGCTCCTCCGAGGTGTTGATTCCTGCTAATTCCAGAGGGATCCAAGGGCACGTTGCACTTCTCGAGCTGCTCAGTACCCTGCAAAATCCACTTTTCCTCGTTCCTTTGCATGGCCTTGGCTGCAGACAGCCTGCTGGGAAGGAACTGAAATATCCCCTCTGGCTTTTGGAAGCCTCAGCAGAGAATCCCATCTGCAGGGGGCCCTTCCTGCACCTCACAAACACTGATTTACAGCACACAGTCCTCATCTGCTTGTTCCAGGAGCAAAATCTTGCTTGGTCCTCTTTGAGGCTCCTCCTGTGAGGAGATGGTGAGCAGAGCCCTGAGGAAGAGCCCGGAGGCTCTTCAAGCCTGTGCACATGAGGGAAAGGACACTGAGATGTGTCTCCTGCACACATCTCCATGTAGGGATAACCAAATGCTGCTCAAAGAGGGTCAAAATGATCAAAAGGAATAGTTGCAAACCACTGGCGACTCGAGGTGAAGCGTTTGAATGCAATAGAAACCTCACCCTGTGCTTGCGAGATCCATTTGGGACAGGTGGCTGTAAAATCAGCAGGAATTTGGGGCCAGGGCTTGATGTTTCCCAGCAAGGATGAGGCTGAAGGTGAGGAGGACATCCCAGACCCAGGGCTCCCTGAGCCAGACCTTGCTGCAGGCAGGGGAGGTGAGGGACTGACTCCTGCCCCACCCCGGGGTGCTCTGAGCCCTTCCCAAATCCACTCGGGATATTTGTCCCCACTCAGGACCTCACGAAGGGACCCTTCCCTTCCTTCCCCCTGGAGATCCACAGCAATCCAATTAACAGTTAACCAGGGAACAGGCAAAGGGGTGGAATGAGATGAGATGAGCTCCTCTCCTCCAGCCAATCTCTTTGAGAAAAATATTGATCGGCCTTTAAAGCGTTTGCACTCGGAAAAGATGGATTTGTGGGCGCCTTGCTGTGACACGTGGAGCCTTTCAGGAAAAGCTGGTGATGGATGCACGTCCCAGGCACTTTGTTTTAATGGAGCAGCAGCTTTTCCTGCCCCCAGGACATAAATCACGGGGCTGTTGGAGCCACTCTGTGCTTCCCTCATTTAGAGCCCGGGACACGAAGCCCTTCCCATCCCCTACCCATGGGAGCTCTGGCAGAGGAGTTTTGCCTCATTGATGCACCTGCAGGTTTATTCAGTATTAATACAGAGGATTTAAAACCCGGAGTGGCATTTAAACACACTCATCCTGACTCCAAAGCACAGAGCTCGATTCCTTTGGAGGCGACGATTTAAAAGGAGAAGGGATCCTTCAGTTCGCTCCATCCCGCTCCAGAGCGGGAACCCGCAGTACCGGGAGGATGCAAAGCCCACCTCCCGCAGGCAAAGCCCCTGGAATGTTGGGGTTGGAGGCGCTGCCCAGCCCGGCACACGCCGTTCCCGGTCCGGGGCTGCCACCTGCTGCCACAGCGGGAACGCTCCTCTCCCGCTCCGGGGCATCGGTTTTTAGCCCTCGCAAAACCCGCCCCACAAAACGCGAGCTGTGGGAAACCTCCTCCGGAGCCTGGGAATACCGGCGGGCTGGGAAAAGCTGCGGCGGGTTCACAGCAAAGCGGGAGAGCAGGATTTGTGTGTCGCGGGCGGGGGAGCAAAGGGAAAGGATTGTGTAAGGGCGAGATAAATGGATCCAGTAAAGGAGGGGAGAACCAGCCAACCTGAGCTGGGTCTGGTGATTAAAGGATCTGCATCGAGCTAAGAACCCCCAGCCACGACCCTACAACCTGAGTGATGCTCCAGAGCTCTGTTGTTCCAGTCCTGGGGAGCATTTCAGGTCATCCCCCTCCTTGGGTTGGTTTTCTGTGATGTGCCTGGAGCACTTTGGGAGTGACCCGTGTCTGGGGAGGCTCCAACACCTCCAGCTTTAAGTGTGACACTTTTAATTCTCTGCTCAATCCTTACTTGCTTCCTGAAGAGCTTCTATAACCCAGCCTGGGAGCCAAGAGCCACAGCTGCCTGCTGGGCAGGGGGGTTTTACTCCCCAAGATTTATTTGCTTTCCCTCCCCAGGTCTTTTGGACGTGGACTGGGAGTTCTCTGCACCCCACAGAGAGATTCACCCGGTGGCAGCTCCAGCCTTCATTGCAGGAAAGGTTTCCTTCAGCTTTTAAGATGCAGGAAAAAGACCTCTATTTGCCTGTTTGTGATGATCCAGACTGTGCCCACCCCAACCTGGAGGTGGGTGAAACTCTGAGGGGTGGCACCGGTGGGACCACAACGAAACACCAGCATTGCTCTTCCAAACCTGCACAGACACCAACTAACACCCCCTGAGACACCACCTGAACTTGCCCTGAGAAGTTTTTGCAAAGCAACACCCCAAAATAGTCATTTCCCTGCAAACCACCTCGAACAACCCCCTCTGTCACCAGCTCAGACCCCTCTGCACAGTTTGCAGCCCGTGCTCCCAGCTCTGGGCCAGGGAGCCACCGAGTGGGATTTGGGCTGATTTGGGGGCTGGGGACACCCTGATTTGGGGCCTGGGGGTGCTCCAGCCCAGAGAGGATCCCCCCAGCCTGGCACAGCCCCGAGCAGAGCCCGCTGTGGGCGATGACAGGCTGGCAGCACCCGGGGCACGGCACAGCTCCAGGCGCTCCCGGAGACTCCGGTGTCTGACACGGGTGTTCCATGAAATATTCAGCAGCTGGATGTGAACAAAGCTTTGCTCTGATACTGCTCTTCCCAGACAGGTTTCGTGATCACAGATCCAAGAGCCCAAGGCAGCTCTGCCCAGCGTTTTCCCTCCCTTTTCCCAGGGACTGTCACCTTCCCAGCCAGGCAGGTTTGCATCACACACCCCTGTGCTCACCCTCTCCAGCCTCCTGATCTCCATGAGGGGATGGGAAGAAGATGAAAACAAAGCTATTTCCATGGAAAAGCTGAATGATGCCATTCCCTCCTCAGCATCCCAAAGAGGGGTTGAGAGGAAGTGAAGGAGCAGGGAAAAAGAAAAAAAAATAAAGCTCTTTCCCTCTTCCCTGCACTTCTCCATCTCTCTCATCACGCTCTGCAAACACTTCTAGTGACTCGAGGAGCACCGAGTGCCTCCATTTACTCATTTGCTGCCAGGGGATTAGGAGTTTGCTCAGCTGGAAAAGACCATGACAGCCTGGCTGTGCTTGTGCCACCTTCATTTCTAAATCATCCCTTGATTTCTGAAGTGATCCGGCTGCTCACTGTGCCAGGAATCGTTTATATTGCCCCTCCAAAAACCTGAGGGTTTCCAGCACCCTCCAGGTGGTAAATTTAAAAGGTTTGATTTCCTAAGGCACTTTTCTGCATCACGAGCCCTGTGCATTATCCTCGTGCATGATCCACCTTCCCTGTTGCTGCCTGTGAAGAACGATGTCCATGGCTTTAGTTTGCTCTTGTTTGAGGGAGGAATGGTCGGTACAGAGCACAAGGACACAGATATTTCCTGGTTTCCGCAGAAATCAGGCTTGCCCTGGGAAAACAGCCTGGGAAAACCTGCTTGAGGGGGGCCTGTCTCCAGCCTGGGGTGAATCCCATGAACCTGCTGCACCACTAGATCGCAGCACAGCACCAATTTCTGCTGCCAGCACGAGAGAGGAGCGAACAGAGCCCTGGGACATCTTGGAACCGCCGAGCAAAACTCGAGGCGAGAAAGAAAGACTCAGCAAAGAACATTCCCTGCCTTCAGGGTGTATCCAACCCACAGAACCGGTGCCCCAGGAGCAGCAGGTGCCATCCAGTTTGCCCAGGGCTTTCCATTGCCACGTGGGGGGAGGGAAATGTTGGGAGCCCCCGGTGAAACCGGGGCCACCGGTTGGCACAAACGCTTGGCAACGTTGGCTGTGGATCCTGAAGGGAAAAAAGGTGGCCCAGGAAAACCAGGGAGCTGGAAACGTGCTCCTGGAGGCTGGAGGGACTGGCCAGCAGTTGTGGCTGTCCCCAAACCCAGTGCTGGCTGTCCCCAAACCCATGGCTGGCTGTCCCCAAAACCCTCCTCTGGGGGCTGTCACACACTGAGCCCCCTTGAACTTCAGCCCCCCAAGTCCCTGAGTTGGGATCAATGTTTTAGAGCTGAATTGAAGCCTCTCAGCTTGGCCACGTTGGTCTCAGACTCTCAGGCTCTCCCCTCTGTTGCTGGGGGCCTGTGACCCCCCCCCCATGCCTCTGGCACCCCCCTGGATACAGGGGGGGGTCCCTACAGCCCCTCCTTTGTGGTTCTGCCCCTGGGGGTGACCCAGGAAGGTGCTCCAGACCCCAGGAGTGACCTGTGCTTCCTTCAGCTGCCAGAGCAGGCACACCCAAGGAGCCAGCCCAGTAGCCACCAGTGGCCCCCGCCCTGCTGCCCAGTTTGGCCACAGCACAGTGGCTGGAGCCCCAGAAGAACCTGTGACTCCCTCTGCTCTCACCAGCCCAGCAGATTCCTCCCAGCAAACTATTTCACAGGGTTGTTTTGGAAGGAAGGCATTTAAATGTGCAGAGCAGTCGTTAATCATGAATAATTAAGAATTAATAATTATTATTTAAAATACCAGGGCAGGGGAAAAAAAAAATCCCGGTGTGGGTATTTTTGATTTGCAAATGCCAGGCTTTTTAATTAAGGGAGAGGGAACGTGATCATCAGTCAACTGGTTTCACCGAGGAGCATCCCGGGGGTTGGGGGATGGAAAAGGGCAGCAGCTCTGCTGGAGGATGTGCCCTGACTGAAACATCCCCTCCTGGGGCTGGGAGCTGCCTGGATTTCTCAGCATTTGGGCCATCACAGAGCCACAGAGGTTGGAAAATCCCTCCAAGATCGAGGCCAACCTGTGCCTGCTCCTCACCTTGTCCCCCAGCCCAGAGCACTGAGGGCCACATCCAGTCCTTCCTTGGACAGCTCCAGGGATGGGGACTCCAAACCTCCCTGGGCAGCCCCTTCCATGGCCTGACCACCCTTTCCAGGGAGAAATTCTTCCTGAATATCAAGGGATAACTGCTGCCTTGCCCCCTAATGCCTTCCAGGAAGCCTCGGTGCCAAGAGGGAAGTGCCCAGCTCCTTTCCCTGTGCTTGGCACACATAAATCCTACCGGGATCTGCCTCCCAGGGATCACCCTGGGGGGTGCTTGGCTCGCTCCCTGCGACTGAACAAGGTCACCCCACAGCCCAGCCACAGGTTATTGGCTCATAAATCAATAGGCTTGATCCTTTCAGGCACTCACAGCCCTGCCTAAGCACAGCAATTAGCATTAGGTGGGTGGCTGGTACCTGCATTTCCACTTAAATTACCCGTGATTGAGAGGCAGCTGCGGGCTGGGCCTTTTCAGCACCGAGGAGGTGCCAAAAGGAAGGTCGCAGCTCCATAATCCTTGTTTTGCAGGTGAGCGGCAGCCTCCTGTACGGGGAGGTATTAGAGGTCTTTTGTACAAAGAATTCCCACCTGAAATCCTAGAAATCATATAAGTAGACTGCATTAGCTACACATCATAAATATTGATGCTGTTGCCAAGGGGAAGGAGGGCCGGGTTCGATGTTAATGGACTGGTGTTGGCATGCAGAGAACACCCCGGGGAGCAGAGGGGGGCAACCCTGCTGGCAGGGGGAGAGCCGAGCTGGCTGCTGGGGCTCTGGGGCAGGAGTGGTGCCTGCTTTGAGACCCTCCTCGCCCTCCTTCTCTGAGTTTTGGGTTCACAGTGTGACCTTGAGAGAGTTTGCAGTGGCCTCAGGCAGAGCACCCAGCTCAGGGCCACTGGTCTGGCATGGGCAGGACCAGCACCGGGGGCTGGATGTGACCCCTGGGAGAAGGGGGCACCCAAAAGTGCTCCCCTTCGTCTGGGCTGGACATCAGGAGGAATTTCTCCTTGGAAAGGGCGGTCAGGCACTGGAAGAGGAGAGGAAGGGGGAGTCCCTGCCCCTGGGGGGGTCCAGGGAAGGACTGGAGGTGGCACTGAGTGTGACAGGGTGGTTGTCAGGTTGGACTGGATGATCCCAGAGGGATTTTCCAGCCTCGGTGACTCTGGGATTCTGGGGATCTGCACAGCTGAGCTCGTGCCATGAGCAGGAGGACACAGCTCCTGCTCTGCCACCCCTGGGCTCGTGGCACAGGCAGGGCCAGAGGGTCTGGCAGCCTGACAGTGGCTCCAGGGGACACAATTCCCAGTGGCCACAGAGACTGGGAGGTGGCCAGAGCTGAGCACCATCCTGCCACAGGAGGACTGATGGAGGAGGATGGTTTTGGAGGAGAGGGGGACCCAGGGAGATCTGTCTTTGTTCCAGGGGTTCATCCTTGTTCCACAGAGCTGCAGGGCTGGAATGTCCTGCCCTGAGCAGGGATCCCCTGCCCTGCAGGGCTGTGGGTGCCCTGAGGTGGGACAGGAGGACTGATCAACAAAGGAAGGTTGGAAGGAGAGAGGCTCTGCACAAAATAAGGTCGTGATCAACCCCTGGAGCTGTTCCACAGCCCTGGGGGTGACCTGGGCTCTCTGAGCTGGCTGTGGTGAGGTGCCCACACTGCCCTTGTCACACCCCACTGAATCCCTGCCCCCTGCAGCACTGGAGAACCTGGAGAGCCCTTAAATGGATGAAGAACCTGAGACAACCAGTACCTGAATTCCCACCCTCCTTCCCCACTCCCTGCCTTTACAGCCCCTGATGGCTCCCAAATTCCAAGTGCACAAGGTGTTACACGGGCCAGGCTCCCGTGGCTGCTTATTATTCACAGCAGAGGCAGCCCGAGACAGCAAATTGCTTTGTTGATCCTGTGAAGGGAATCGATCCTTGCAGAGCTTAGTGCGTCTGACATGCTCAGCGCTGGGGAAGGATGTTCCCACTGGGGCTGGAGGGGGTGGCCCAGCCTTCCTGAGCTCCAGCCTGGGATTAACTCGTGGGATTTGAGGCCAGGAGACCCCGCTCGGGCTGTCTGAGCAGCTGCACAGGGGTGAACTCCAGGGACAAACCCTGGGTGTGAGGGGGAACTGAAACCAGGGGGGTCAAACTGAGCACAGGGGGGTGATCCTGAGGAACAGGGGGAGGTGGAATCCTGAGGATCTGGAATCCTGAGGAACAGGGGGAATGGCAGGAAGGTCTGTCAGAGGAAGGTCAGGTTGGATCTCAGGGAAAGGTTCTCCCCCCAGAGGGTGGTTGGGCACTGAACAGGCTCCCCAGGGTTTGGACATGGCCCCAAGGCTGCCAGAGCTCCAGGAGGGTTTGGAAAATGCTCTCAGACACAGGGTGGGAGTGTTGGGGTGTCCTGTGCAAGGCCAGCAGTTGGAATTTGATGATCCCTGTGGGTCCCTCCCAGCTCAGGATATTCCACGATTCTACAATTCCTGCATCAAGGAGCTCTGGAAAGGATTTGGGTGTTGCTGCTTTTCCAGAACCTCAGTCCTTCCATAGAATTCTGGAGTGGCTGGAGTTGGAAGGGACCTCAAAGATCATCTTTGTTCCCTGGGCAGGGACACCTCCCACATCTTGGCCTTTATGGTGCTGCAGAGCTGCCCACCCTGGGACAGGAGTCCCTGTTTGCACCCCCCAAAGCCAGGCCCTGTCCTCCCCCCTCACACATCCCAGGGCTGGAGGAGACCCAGATTGATGGAACCCCTTTGGTTCAGAGGGACCCCCATGGACAGAAGAGGATGGGGTGGTTTTTATTTGTGGCTCCTGTCCCTGCCCAACGCAGAGCCTGGTTTGGCTTTTCCTTGTGCTGATCCAGAGCTGGAGCTTTGCCACTCCAGCATCTCTCCCTGACAGTTCATTGATTATGGAGCTGGAAGGGACAACAGTCATAAATTCATTTGATCTTGTTTATAGTATTTGTCTGTCAGACTTCCCTGAATCGATTCCCATTTAAATCAGAGTATTTCTCACAGAGAAGAGAGAAAAAATAAAATGTGTACATGGCAGAAAACTCTTCTGAAACCTCCCTGGCTTGGGCTCCAGCTCTGCTCAGCCACAGCACCACAGGGAGCACCCAGGGATCCCACTGGCCTTACTGGGATGAGCTGGCACGGACAGGGATTCAGAGGGAGGGCCAAAAATAAACCAGTGGATGGGGAGAAAGGGCCCTGGAGTCACGGTGGGCTGGGATTTGGGGCTGCTGGTTTGGTTCAGAAGTTCTGGGGTCCCTGTTTCTCCAACACAGATGAGTTACTGCCTTCACCCCCACGCTCCCCACTTGGAATAAAGCGGGAATAATTGGGTTTTCTCCTGATTGGGGCACGTATTGCAGGATATGAGAGGTTGCCCAGAGAAGCTGTGGCTGCCCCTGGATTCCCTGGAAGTGTCCAAGGCCAGGCTGGACAGGGCTTGGAGCAACCTGGGCCGGTGGAAGGTGTCCCTGCCCATGGTCCCACGACATCACTGGGGCAGCACTGCAAAGCTCAGCTCTTCAGTGAGGTCTCTGCTGTCCACACACATCGAGGAATGGCCCAGGATTCCCTCTGGAGGCAGCCCTGGGATGTGACCCCCCCCTCCCCAGCAGTGCCTTCCCTTCCCCAGGGAGTTCAGCCAATTCTCAGAGTGCCCCTCGTGCTGCTGTAATTGCACCTCGTGATGCTCGAAACAGCAACAAAACAAAACAAAACACGAAAAAAAAATAAAATAAATGGTAGCTGGGACTAGAGACTCGAAAATCCATTAAGGGATTTATTTTTTATTCTTTTATTTTACCCAATACCTCGGGGGGTTGAAAGCTCATCTGCATGTTACTGCTCCAAATGGAAAACCAGAATAAATGCATATTTGAAGCAATAAAAGCCCTTTCGTACTAAATCTGAGTACAAATTAACAATTACTAGTGCTGTCTAATGCCTTTCTGCCTCAACACATTCATTTAACAGCCTTTCTTTTATCTTCAATGCTCCAGTTCATTTTTTTTCTTTCCTCCAAGATTCTTATTGTGAGGTTGGGGAGGGTTGTTTTGGTTTGGGGGTGGTTTTTGTGTTTGTGCGTTGTTGGGGTTTTTTCCTTTCTTTCTAATTTAGCAGTGGGAGGAAATGATTTTATTTGCTCTTCAGGCAGGAAAAAAAAAAAAAAAAAAAAAAGGGGAAGGGGAGGGGGGGGGAGGGGAGGGAAGGGAAGGGAAGGGAAGGGAAGGGAAGGGAAGGGAAGGGAAGGGGCACTGCTGTGGCTGCTGGGTGGGGGATGCTGCACCCTCACGTCACCTCTGCTGCAGGTGATGGGACAGCAGGTGACACAGGGACACATCCAGGGGGGTTGGAATGTCTCCAGAGGGGGACACTCCACACCCTCCCTGCTCCAGGGCTCTGCCACCTCCGTGGGAAGAAGTTCTTCCTCGTGTTGAGCTGGAACTTGTTGTGTTTTAGTCCTGGGGGTTCTGCCCCAACGGCCAGAGCCGAGTCTGGCTCAGCAGGGATCAGGTGAGGAAGTTTTGGGGCATTTCCTTGGCAATGGAGAGTTGTCTGAATGACTGAAACAACTGGAGCTCTCCTCCAAAGTGGTGGGACCCTGTGCCCAGGCCACTGGCCACTGGCCCAGGACCCCCAAGGGCCTCTCCTGGCTCTACTGCTCGTTCTGATTGTCCTTCCTGGCCCCCAGGGTGCCGTGGGGACAGTGGGGTGCTCCCCTCCTGCTGCAAAACCCCTGGAGGTCTCTGCCAGACCCCAAAGTTGCCCCAGGGGTCCCTGCCTGGGGGGCTCTGTCGTGTTGTTGGGCTCAGTTTAGGAAGCAGCTCCCATCTGCTGCCTCCACCCCTCAGCAGCAGCTCCGTGTGCCCCGAGCACACTCAGAAATTCAATTCCTTGCCATCAGCAGCAGCACCGAGGGCAGAGGGAGAAAGCCAAGACCGTCCCCTCAGTTAATAAGATAACAATTTAACATGTGCCGGGGTTTCATTCCCTCTCCCTCTGCCTCCACTCCAACAGACCAGCAGACATTTGGAGTCGCCTCTGAGTAATTTAGCAGAAAGGCTGCTCTGCTTCCAACCCCCCCATCCGCCCTGTTACCATCCAGCAATGCTTCTTGTCACCGGCCGACGGCATTTCAAATATTTACAGCCCTGTCTTCTCCCTGGGGAAGGATCAGAATAAATCACCGGGGCCGGCGATAAATCAAAAATTAATCTCCCAAAAGCACGAGGCCTGTCCGGGCCCTCAAATAACAAGCAGCGGAATTTATCAAGGGAATTGGTCCTGGTGTCTGCTCTGGCATTGCCAGGGGGGGATATGGATGGGCTGCAAGGGCAGGGAGCTCGGGCAGGGAGCTCAGCCCCAGGGGAGGGCAGCTGGGGTGGGGCAGCGGGGTCATTAATGCCCCCTTTCCTTGGCACAGGCATGGGTTTGTTCCCCCTCTGGCACCTGGAATTGTGAGCTCCTGCTCCAGGGCATCCCTGAGGTGCTGCCCCGGCGTTCCCACCTCTGGAGCAGGGAGTGCTGCTGCCCAGTGGAGCCCCAGGGAATAAATATCCAGGTTTTTTTAGACACCCAGAGCTCACGGGGACCAGCACTGGAGGAGGGGGGTCACAAGGTCCTTTAGGTGATAACAATCATTTTGTTTGTCTTTTCCAAAATATACCCCCCAAATCTACCCATCCTCTTGGCATATCTTGGCAACAACCGATTTAAACTCATTTTTAACAGGGCATTACACTTTAAATCCCCACTGCACTCAGCTCCCAGCCCACGGGTAGGAAACAGCTCCCAGAGCTCGAGAGGTTCCTGGAAAAGGAGCTGTTCTGGTTTTTCCAGGAAAAAAAAATCAGAAAAGAAACTGCTCCAACTGCACAGAGGAAGAGGAGAAGAGCCCTGAGGGCAAGAGGAGCTGCAGAGTCACTGAAAATGATTTCCAGGAGCATCGAGTCCAACCTGTGCCCCATCCCCAGAGCACTGAGGGTCACGTCCAGCCCTTCCTTGGACACCTCCAGGGATGGGGACTCCATCCAGGAGGGGATGGCCGGGAGTTTTTTGCCCCTGGAAATAAGAGGAGAAGGGCCCAGGGGCTGAGCAGGGACTGTCCTGGGGTGTCCTGCTCCCTTTCCTGGGGGCACCAGTGGGGTCTGGCTGCTCCCAGTGCCCCCTCCGGCCGTGCTGGGTTTTCCAGCAGGGAGGAGCAGGAATCTCCAGGCTCCTGCTTTGGATGGGAACAACTCAGTGCAGAGAGAGGAGCTGCAAACAAGCAGTTCTGGGCTGCTTTGATGTCGGCCACAAGTGCAAACAGGGTGAGAGGGAAGCAAAGAGCTCCGATGGAATTCTCTGACAGCCTCTGGAGTGGTTTTGCCGTGCAGAGGAGAGGCTGCCCAGCCCCAGGACCAGCTCTAAATCCACCCACAGAGCTCCCAGCACCCTCATTCCTCCATCCCAGCAGTGATCAATCCCCAGCCCTGCCGATCGCTGCACTTTAAAAAGCTGATTTATCCGAACACCAAAATAGCTCTTCCTCCCCCCACTCCCAGCCATTACACCACTTTTCCTGCAGCAGGCAGAAAAAATTTCCTTTTGATCTTTTTTTCTCCCCCCTTCTTTGCAACAAATTAAGACTAAACTCATCTGTAATAATTGCTCCCAACAGAGTTACCACGGGCAGCTCCTCGTTCTGCTGCAGCTCGGGATGGAGTTGTTTGGGCAGAGGAAGAGATTAGAGGAATTTATTGGGACAGCAGCGCACAGATAGGGCAAATATTTGCCTGGAGGTGGCTGCTGGAGTCCCCTGGAGCACGTGGGCACAGCTCTGGCACTTCTCTCCCAAACCTGCCCCTCATCAAAGCTCCTCCTCACGTCGGGAGCCTCTGGAGAGCGGAATATTTTTTGGTGCCGTCGTTCATGTGCAAATATGCAAACACTGGCGTTCAAGAGCCGTGATTTATAAGGTGTCAGAGCTCAAAGGCTGCCCAACTTAGGCAGCAAATTAACTTGGGAAGTGCCTCGGTGTGAGTGACAGGCAAACAGCCGGCGCTGGGTCAGCGGGTTTGTGAGGGGCCTCAGCTCTGCCCTTAATGGAATCCCAGAGAGCTCTGACGAGGAATTAATCTCTGTCAGTAAACACGAGGAATGGGGGTTTCCCTGACAGGCAGGTTCCTGGGATGGAGCTCCTGCACGGCCTCGCTTGCAGCAGAGTCCTTGTTGCACTTTGGGAACTGGTTTGGGGACAGCAGGGACCCAGATCCTGCTGGGCAGGTCCCTGGAGCTGGGGAAGAGTCAGGATTCAGGGATAATTAGGTTTGTCCCTATCAGTCCCTGGGAGTTTTCATGCCTGGAAGTCCTCCTGTGACAAACACCCCACCCCTCCCTGGGAACCACCCCCAGCTCCCCCACCGTGTTCCCAAGTTCCTCCACATCCTTTGGAATGCCAGCCAGGGAATGAGGAGAGCTGCCCTCCTGCTAGGTGGAGGTGAGACCATGGAATCATGGAATGGTTTGGGTTGGAAGGGACCCTTAAAGCCCATCCCACTCCCTGCCATGGGCAGGGACACCTTCCACTATCCCAGGTTGCTCCAAGCCCCGTCCAGCCTGGCCTTGGACACTTCCAGGGATGAGGCATCCTCTGGGAAATCCATCCCAGTCTCTCCCCACCCTCCCAGGGAGGAATTCTTTCCCAATATCCCATCCAACCCCCCCTCTGGCAGCGTAAACTCCCTCTGCCTGCTGGAAGAGGGATCTCCTCGAGCTCTGAGCACAGTGCTCAGCATCACATTCGTTGTCTCATTTTGTCCCTAAAATTTGCACTTCCCTTTTGCTCCCCTCTCCCCTGAACTGTGGCAGAATAAACCAGACCTGTCACCCCTCTGGATGCAGCCAGTGAGAAGGGCCCAGCTCAGCTCTGTGGAGCTCAAAAACAGGGGTGAATAAAACAGAACCATCAAATCCCAGAATCATTCAGGTCAGAAAAGCCCTCCCAGCCCATGGACCCACCTGTGCCCCATCCCCACCTTGTCCCCCAGCCCAGAGCACTGAGGGCCACGGCCAGTCCTGCCTTGGACACCTCCAGGGATGGGGACTCCAAACCTCCTTGGGCAGCCCCTTCCATGGAGACCACCCTTTCCAGGGAGAAATTCCTCCTGATGTCCCACCTGACCCTCCCCTGGCACAGCTGGAGGCCGTTTCCTTTTATCCCATGAAAAGTTGGAAGAGACCCCCAAGGATCATCAAGCCCAACTCTTGGCCCTGCACAGGACACCCTGAGCTCCTGGCTCCTTCCTGAGCAATCCCCAAAACACAGTTTTAAGCAGTAAAACCAAGTAAAAGCTTTGGGTGTGTCCCTGCCTCCCCATGAACCGCTGCAGGAGGACCAAGGCTTCCCAACTCCCGTTTGCTCCCTCGGCGCTGAACACCAAGGCAGCAAAGTTTTTATTTATAAAGTTATTCCGAGGTTTTAACAGGTTTTTTTTTTCACAAAATTTGCCAACTGTATACACACGTGGGTGTGTGTTGACTTGAGTGTTTTGCTTGACAGGAGTTACACAGACGAGAGATTCCTCCCTTCGGAAGAAGAGTCTCCTTCCCTCTCTCCTCACACCCGTTTCTCCCCCTCCTCACCCCTGTGCCCAGCCATCCATCACATCCCAGCAGCACATCCATCCACTGGGTAATTATCTCCCCCGGAGGTTTTATGGCTCCAGCCCTTCAGCATTTCTGTTTCTCCCTCCCCACAGAATCACAAACACCCATCTGCTCACTCTAATTGCTCCTGAGAGTAGAATAAACATGGAATGGTTGGAGTTGGAAGGGACGTTAAAGCCCATCCAGTCCCACCCCCTGCCATGGGCAGGGACACCTTCCACTGTCCCAGGTTGCTCCAACCTGGCCTTGGACACTCCCAGGGATGGGGCAGCCACAGCTTCTCTGGGCAACCTGTGCCAGGGCCTCCCCACCCTCCCAGCCAGGAATTCCTTCCCAATATCCCATCTAACCTCTGAAGCCATTCCCCCTTCTCCTGCCACTCCAGGCCCTTGGAAATAGCCTTTCTCCATGTTTCTTGCAGCTCCTTCAGGTCCTGGAAGGCCACAATTAGGTCACCCTGAAGATTCCCCTCTCCAGGCTGAACAATCCCAACTCTCCAGCCTTTCCCGAGGTCAGAGCTGCTCCATCCCTCTGATCATCTTGGTGCCTCCTCTGCCCTCTCTCCAGCAGCTCCATGTCCTTCCTGGGCTGTTCCCCAGGGCTGGAGCAGCTCTGCAGTGGGGTCTCACCCAAGCAGGGCAGAATCCCCTCCCTTGGATCTGCTTCCCTCATTTCCCCTTCCCCTGCAGCCTCTGCTCTGCTCAGGGCCCAGAGAACTCAGCTCTGCTGACAGACCAGGAGCTAAACCCGAGTTTAAACCCAGCTCTGGGTCTCCCCCAGAGAGTTTTTCCTGGTCCCTCTGGCCACCACAAACCCCAGGGATCCCTCAACTGCACAGAACATTCGGAGCCAAACACGTTTGCAGCAGCTCAAGAAGCAAAAAGCCTCCTCACCCCAGAGCCAACTGCTGTGCTGAGCGATCTCCAGCAGGGCCACAGCTCCACACACCCTTCACACAGACAAATTAACTGTTTTCCAACCATTCTTCACTAAAATCAGCCCAGCTCCTCACCCGGCGCCTCCCGGAGCCTGCCAGCCACACGGGATTGATGGAACACTCCTGATTTACGCCTGTTGGGTTTGATCCTCGCCACAAACCTGGTTTATGTGACATTCCTCCCTCTCCTGTTTGTCTCCCCCTTACAGATGGACACGGCAGAGGAGGGAGGGTTGGGCTTCAGAGCTGGTTGCAGAAGGAACATCTCAATAAGTGGAGTCCTGGGCTGCAGCAGCTCTGCCAAGCCCTTCCCCAAAGTTCCCCCTCAAAGCAGCAGGAAGCTGTTTGCAGTCCTGCAGAAGGGCTCTTTATTTACCACAATTACCACCAAGAACGTATAGAGAGAAACAAATTATGGAAATATTGCTAGACAGCCTCCTCCTGCCAAAACTGAGCCTGCTCTTGGCTCAGGCTTTGGCTGTCTGGTGTCATGCAGAGTGTTTCGCTGCTTCCCTGGAGGGAAAGGGAAATTCTGTCCCTCAGATTTACCAGGATGGGGTTTTCTGGTCAGCACAGGGGAGGGTGAGGCACAGGGACACTGTCACTGGAGGGGGAGGCAGAGAGGGGAGGACAGAACTCGCTCCCTCGGAGCAGCTGAGCTTGTCATGGCTAAAATTGGAGAGCTAAAATTGGTGCCCACCTGGAAGGAACCTGGGGCTGCAAATGTGTCTGGCTCTGAATGTTCTGTGCAGTTGAGGGATCCCTGGGGTTTGTGGTGGCCAGAGGGACCAGGAAAAATTCTCCCTGCTGCTGCTGGGGGAGACCCAGAGCTGGGTTTAAACTTGGGTTTAGCTCCTGGTCTGCCTGAGGCTCAGGATGGGAGCAGAGCTGAGTTCTCTGGGCCCTGAGCAGAGCAGTGGCTGCCCCACAATTACTCTCCCCAGTGCTGGGATATTTGTTGTTCTAATGAAAACCAGGCTTTAGCTTTCTCTCAAGGAGGGCAAATTCCATGAAGATTTTTCACTGAGATGAAAATCAAGAGAGAAAAGTTTGGATGAGCCTTATGGGAAAGCTCCCAGGGAGACTTCAAAGGAAGCAAAGCAATTTAAAATTGAATCCAGCCAGAGGAAAAAAAAAAAACCAAACGAGTTCTGGGCACCACCCTTCCACCAGATCTCTGTGCCTGCAGACAGGGAGATGCTTTCCCAGTTCTCCATCCTTTTGGTGCTTGGAGGAGCTGTCCCACATCCAACTCTGGAAGCTGGGAGTTTCCTGCCAGGAGAAGCACTTGTCACCAGCCATCCAACACATCCAAGCTCCCTGCTGTCCCTGTGTCTTTGCCTTCAGAGCTCCTGCAGCCCAGGAGCAGCAGGAAAGAGGGAGAACAGGGTGACCCCCAAAAGCCATCGTGGGGTGCCCAGTGTGGAACCCTGCAGTGCTCAGGAGGGGCAGAACCAGCTGGCACAGCAGAGACACACAGCGAGTGGTACAGCACACAACTAACAGCTCAGTATTTAAAACAACCAGTGCATTCTGCACTCACCCCCTGCATAAAGTGATTGCTGAGGCCGTGGTGAGGATTTAGAGCAGGTTCTTGAATCAGGCAGCAAACCCCACTGGAAATCTGTTCCTAAACACACCCCCCTGACCCACCTTGATCCAGCTGTGGGAACGTCCACGTTGAATCTTTTGCTGCTTTTCTGGTTTTTAAGGTGTCAGCCACCAGCTCAGCACCCCAGGTCTTTCAGGACCCATCTACAGGTGGGTCCATACCTGGACAGCACCCAGACATGAGCTTTGAGCTTGTACCTGGTGGGATTTATAAAAGAAATGAAGTTTACAGGCTCCCACGTGCAGTGAACCTGCTCACAGGCCACCCCCGCCCACGGTGGGAGGGTTGGAACTGTGGGATCATTGAAGTCCCTCCCACCCCAAACCATTCTGGGATTATCTTGCCCAGAAGGGCCCCACAACACGTTCAGGGGTTGCAGAGTCACCTGGGACCTACACACAGGGGTGACCCCCAGCAGCAACACCCCCCTCCCTGTACAGCACTCCCACCCATTCCCACAGGCAGCTGCTGTGCCCAAGACTTTAAATGACAACATCTAATATTTAGCACTCCTAGCATGGTGTATTCATTTGCTGTATGCACAAACATGAACTAATTAGCAGACTTAATTAGTGTGATGCTGCAAAGTGAAGAAAAATGAAGGAGAGACACAGAAGAGGCAGAGCAGAGGGGGAGGGACGGGGAAGAAAGAGGGAACACAAAAGACCAAGAGACAAATAAAAAGTCTGTGTAAAAATAGAAGCCAACTTGTTCTCCCTTATTTATGCTCAGCAGGGCTTTGTGTGCAGACAGCTGAGGGAAGGATTCCCACCTGGAGCCCTGAGACAGCCCTCCAGGGGAACAGACCCTGCTAGGAAGGAGTGACAGACCAATCCTTCCCCTCCCTCCTTCCCAGGATCATCCCTCCACCCTCCAGCCACTGCTCCTGCCAGCTTCTGCCCCCACACCTCAGCCCCTGAGCTTCTGGCAGGACAGCTTGGCTGGAAACAGGCTGGAGGAACCAGAGAATCATGGAATGATGGGTTGGAAGGGACGCTAAAGCTCATCCAGTTCCACCCCCCTGCCATGGGCAGGGACACCTTCCACTAGCTCAGGTTGCTCCATCCTGGCCTGGGACACTCCCAGGGATGGGGCAGCCACAATTTCTCTGGGCAACTTGTGCCAGGGCCTCCCCACCCTCCCAGGGAAGAATTTCTTCCCAAAATCCCATCTATCCCTGCCCTCTGGCAGTGGGAAGTCATTCCCTGTGTCCTGTCCCTCCAGGGCCTTGGAAATGGTCTCTCTCCATCTTTCTTGTCAGCTCCCTTCATGTCCTGGAAGGCCACAATCAGGTCATCCCAAATCCTTCTCTTTTCCAAGCAACCTGCACGTGGGAGGAGACCTGGAAAGCAAAGAGGGGCTAAAAATATGCAAGGAAAAGTGATGTGGGACAGCACAGGAGCCCCAGCAGCACCTCGGGGTTGAGACAACTCAGGCACCAAATCCTGGCCACTTACAGGAATATGGATCATGTACATGGAATGTGCCTTAAAACTCACATACAGAGCCCAAAATTTGGATGTGCTCACCCCCCCACCTCCATCCAAAATTTAGTCACAAAGCGCTCGGGGTCCCTCCTCCACCTCAACCCCCTTCTCCCCGGGAAAGCAAAACACACCGGGGAGAACAGCAGCACTCAAAAAAAAAAAAAAAAATCCCCCTTTTCTCCCCCCGGGGAGAAGCCATTTACTTTTCCGAGCGGCAGCAGCAGCAGAGTTGGGGTTTTCATCTTCCCCAGCAGATGAAAGGGTCGCAGGATGTCTCTGTGCCCCCCGGTCTGTGCCGGCCGGTGCCGCTCGCCGCGGATGATGAGGCATTAAAGCCTCTCAACCGCACAATTCCTCGCGGCGATATCGACTAAAAGGTTTCCTTAAATGTCCCCTGATAGGCGGCGTTCGATGGGTTGGAGGGCGGCGGTGAGGCGGGGATGGGTTGGGAGCAGCTCTCAGCCATCCCTTTATTTACAGCCCCCCCCTTCCCGTCCCCACCCGGGCACGGGGACATTTCCCACCCACGAGCCGGTCCCCAACGAGCCACAGCAATAAAACCCGAGAGCCCGGTGCCAGGATGCTCCTGCTGCCTGCCCTGCCTGCCCTGCCTGCCCTGCCTGCATCCCGAGGTTTTTAGGCTGAGCCGAAACTAATGGGATGAGTCGCCTCTTAAATCCAGCTGGGTTTGGGCGGGAGGAGATGAAGGGACAGAGCTCGGGGCACAGCAGCAGCCCGGGGCAGGGGAAGGAGCTGAGCTCCCCTCTCCCCTTCCCTGCTCCCTCTGGGAGCACCGGGATCGTGCCCATTTCCCTTCTCAGGCTGCAAACCCGTGGCTGCAGCTGCAGGCTTTAGGAAAGCTGAATTTTCCTAAAATAGATCTATATCCCCCTGATATTCCAGCGCTGGCTCCTGCTGTCAGGGCATAAAGCTGCGTGTTGTCATTCCCACTCCTCCAAACCTGCTGTTGATGTGGTTTAAATGTTATCTACCCGGTGCAGGAAAGGAGCCTCCTCCCGGAACAATAACAACAACTTCCACACCTCCCTCCCAGCCCCCATTTCCAGTAAATCTTTAATTAACATTCCTGCTGGTGCCCAGCCCCATTGATTAGCTGAGGGGCTGCTGAGGGAGGCAGAGGAGCCCAGGGGACAGCCAGACCTCACTCCAAAAGAATCACATCCCAGGGCTTTTTGTTATTGTGGATGCTGAGGGCCTGGGCTACAGATTTCACCTCCCCCCGAATTCCCAGACCCAAATTGTAGCAAGTTTTCACGGGAAGAGAATCAATTTATTGTACACACACAGAGACTGAGCTACAAAACCAGGCAGAATAATGATATCACACCGAAGAATCCCAGCAGGTCCAGTCCCCAGGAGGATGAAGACAAGTGCCAGAAACACTGGGCACGAAGTCCCTGGAGACCACTGGGTCTGAGTGACAAAACTCGAGCAGTTCTGCCCTGGCTTCCAAAACACAGGAGCACAAAGTCCCTCAGAGAGACAGCAGAGCTGAGCTGGGAGGCTCCAGTATCACAGCCAGGAAAAGGCAAACAAAAATAAGGAGAAATGATGGTGTTTAAGCTCTTCCTGAATAACGCAGCCTGGAAACAAACCACGGAGCTGGAGCTGTGGGGAGAGGCTGGAGAACTCCCTGCTGCTGCAGGGGAGACCAGAGCTGCTCTGCCAGGGACCTGGGGGGTGTTTGAGTCCATCCCCACGCCAGGGTTCCATGTGCTGCCACAGCCAGGGGTGTCTGTGCTGCTTGGAGGGGGCCCAGCTCAGCCCCTCAGCAGCAGCCAGAGCTCAGGACGACCCCACCACCCCAAAATCTACTTTTATACTCATCTCCCAGCTCACCTTCTCCTGGTCAGCACTGACACCCCCACCAGGGGAGCCACGAGGGGCAGGGAGATGAGGTGTCACCCAACAGGGGATCCAGGGATAACACAGGGCTGTGCCTCACCCTCCCACCCTGCCCGGGTGGCACAGATGTTTGGGATCATCCACGTGTTCAGCAGAACGTGAAGATCCACATCGATCCTGACAGATGAACACGAGATTCTGTGGGAGAGGCAGTGTCAGTCAGCAGGGCTTTCTTCTCCACAAATTACAGGAGACAGGGAAGTGTGCCTGCAGAACCCCTCTGAACTGCAGGGTGCCTACAGAACCCCTCTGAACTCCCTCAGAGGCACCAAGAGCTGCATCCGGGCTGGGGACCCATCTCAGACCCACCTTGGAGAGACCCAGGGAGCCCCCAGGCCCCACTCAGACCAGAGAGCAGCTGGATTTCACACACTGGACGTGGTGGGTTCTCTGGCACCCCCAAAAGCTGAGGGAGCACGGGGACACCCCTGTTTGTGCCCAGCAGAGCTGCACCAAGCACCCTGTGCTGGATGGAACCCTCTGCAGGGAGGGCAGGACCCCCCTGCCCCGTGCTGGTCCCTTTGTGCCTGAGGGAGAGCTGGAGCTTGGCTGGGGCAGCAAATCCTAAACCCACGGAGCACAGGACAATTCTGAGGCTCAGGCTGCAGCTCTGAGGCTGCAGTTGATGTTCCCTCCCCGTCCCTGGGCAGGAGCAGCTCCCACAAAGGCCCAGGAATGACAAATGCCACCCCTGCCCGCAGTTACACTCACAACGCACAGGATGGATCTTTGACCCCACAGCCCCCTTGGAAGGCATAAAACTCCCTCTCTGCCGGTTCCTCTGCTCCCCATCTGATGACACCACACACATCAGAGTTTGGCTAATTGCCTGGAGCATTCCAAGGGGTGCTGCTGGGCCCATCATAAAGGAAAATTACGGATAAACACTGCCTCGCCTCATCATATAAATAATTGGGGGGATTATGAATGCATGAGCCAGCACAATTAGGACCTGAAGGTTGTGCCATATGTCACAGCAGAGCTAATTTCTCCCGGATTTGCAACCAGGCTGATTACTCAATGTCACAAGCCGAGTTAGAAGCGGGTTCTGGTTTGATGTAAATCAGTGTAACTCTGTTAGGGAATGGGGCAGCTCTGATTTATGGCAGGTGATGAACTAGTCCATAATGTCCATATGGGTCTATAATTACCCATATGGACACAGATCTGCACAAAGCCACTCCTGTGCCTGCTCCACTTGTGATTCAGGATAATAAAAAAGCCTAATGGTGTGTTACATGCCCATCAAAAGTCCCGGGTCAGTAGGAGAGGGAAATTTTCCAGTTGCTACAGGCCCTAAGTGGGCAAAATAATGTCCATTTTGTTTGGCAGGTTGGTTGGAGCTGAATTAGGGAGAGAAATTAACTTAATAAATACAACACTTCACAGTGGAAATGTCCCCCACTGATGGAAAGCTGGGTCTGGGGTTAGAGGAGGTGGCTTTACTGGGTGAGGAACACGTGGCACAGCAAGAGACCCGAATCCAGACCTCCCAAAAGCCACTCCAGTGCCTGGACCAGCTCCTGCCAACCCTTCATCTACCGAGGAGGGGACAGGGATGACTCAGCCTCCTCCCCCCTTCAGCAGGCACGGGATGTTGTGTCAACCTGTGTGCCCACAGCCTGCTCAAGGGGAATCCTGGGCAGTGTAGGATGCTGGGGAGGGGGGCAAAAACATGGATTTAAGGGTGAACCTCCAGAAATCCCAGGATCAGGCTGTCAGGATGGATTCCAGATGGATTTACAGCTAAATCTGAGCATGGAGAGCAAGGTGGGGACAGGGTCCCTGTGCAGCTCAGGGCAGCTGGGCTGGATCTGCCCAGGGATCCCATGGAAGTTGGGATGCTCCTGTTCCTGCTGCTCACAGGCCCTGGCAAGGCACTGGGACCTGGGTATCTGGTTATCCCTCAGGGAGCAGAGCATCATCATCACTGCCAGGTTTGGGCAGCAGGAATTTTAACCTCAAGCCCAAACCCAACTTGTTTTAGCCCCAGGGCAGCCTGAGGCAGCTCCCCCAGGCTGGGACTGTCCAGGGAGCACAGAGCTCCTCCTGGCCCTTGCTCCAGGCTCTGCAAGGAACTGTCACCCCCCCAGGGCTCCAGAAATCCACAGCAGGGACCCCACAGGGACAGAGCTCGTGGCTCCCAGAGCAGGACACTTGCCAAGTTCCATCTCAGCCCCAATGTGGATGTCTGGACCGTTCCCGAGGCTGGATCTGCCCACAGGTCTGAGCCTGTCAGAACAGCAACCCCCAGTGTGCTGGCAGCCTTCCCGTGCTCTCAGCACCCCCAACGTCCTTCTCCAGCCCCTCTGGGTGCTGGGGGAGCCTCTGGCAGGGAGGGTGATGTGCAGACAGGAGCCTGTCACAGCTGATTTATCTCAGCTCCTCCCAATCTCCCGGACGGCTCCCGGGCTGTGCTGGAGGAACGGGGCTCTTTTCCTGCCTCTCCTGGAGCCACGTGAGCCACCAGCAGGACTGGAGAGCTGATTTTATTCAGAACAGGGCAGCAGAGCTAATAAGCACCAGCAAAGCAAGCATTAATCAGGTACTATAAATATCAGTGTCCCTCTCCGAGGCAGCGAGGGGGGCTCAGCTCCCCCGTTCCGTGCCTTCCAGCAAACCTCGGGCTTTGAACGAGCCCAGAAATCCCCTCTGATCACTTATGGGCTCCCATTATCCACGGCAATGGCTCTTTTAATTTGACATTTTCCTCCAGCTTTCCCAACCCCATTCCAGCTGCAGCGACCGAAAAGAGGAGAATTTACATTTCCAATTCGTGGGCAATGCAGTCCATTAGGTTTAACAAGTGACTGAACTTCCCGTGTAACCCACAGCAAAGCAGCAGCTCTGTGGCTATTCATTTTAACTGATTACCTCGTTTGCTATATCTGGGAGCCCCTGGCGTGGCCATGGCAACTGGTTTTGCTTAAATGCAGCTGAACAGTGAAGTTAATTTTAGATTAGGTGAGGAGGAAGCTGGTGCACCAAGGGAAGCTCGGTGTTAAGATTTCTCTTCTCAGCTTCCCCAGTGGAAATGGTTCTGCCTGCTGGGTCCTTCCCGGTGCTCACACACCCCCCTGGGGATGGTGCCAGGCTCCAGGATCCCTGCACCAAAGAAGGCAGCTGAACTCCATCAGTGATGCAATCACCAATGCAAACCCGTGGTTTGGGTTGGAAGGGACCTCCAGGAGCTCCTTCCAACCCCAGATCATCGAGTTCCAGCTGATCTACCCGGTTCATCCATCTCCCAGGAGAAGAGTCATCCATCCCTCCCTCACTGAGGGGCTGGAGGGTGTCCAGGGAAGGGAACAGAGCTGGAGAAGGGGCTGGAGCAGCAGGAGAACTGAGGGAGCTGGGGGGGCTCAGCCTGGAGAAAAGGAGGCTCAGGGGGGACCTTCTGGCTCTGCAACCCCCTGACAGGAGGGGGGAGCCAGGGGGGGGGGGGTCGGGCTCTGCTCCCAGGGAACAAGGGACAGGAGGAGAGGGAACGGCCTCCAGCTGTGCCAGGGGAGGGTCAGGTTGGACATCAGGAGGAATTTCTCCATGGAAAGGGTGCTCAGGCATTGGAAGGGGCTGCCCAGGGAGGTTTGGAGTCCCCACCCCTGGAGGTGCCCAAGGAAGGACTGGATGTGGCCCTCAGTGCTCTGGGCTGGGGGACAAGGTGGGGATCAGGGACAGGTTGGACTCAATCCTGGAGGGATTTTCCAACCTCAGTGACTCTGTGACAAACCCTCTGAGCCTTCAGCTCTGATCCTCATCCCACCAGCACCCACCACTGCTGCTGGGATCCCTCTCCTGCAGCTGATCCTCCCTGGAGCTTCCCCCCCTCAGCTCTGGGAAGGCTCCCTGTGGGAAGCAGATGGGTTTGGTTTCCCACTTCCCAGGGAGGTCCCTGCCCCGGGTGGGCTGATTTGCCCCCTCCCTTCCAGCTCTGCACAGAACGAGGTGATTTTTCTCCTGGTGCCTTATAAAGGTGTCAAAAATGCCTTTAAAAACACATGGCTGGGGTGTCCCAGCCCAGCATACCCACCTATATATGTCATATATATAGATATATATCAGAGCATCATTTAGGTTGGAAGAGACCTTTAAGATCGACTGCAACTGTTAATTGATGGGAACATGCACCCCTTTTAGCCAGAAAAGCCCATAAATAAGCTAGAAGTGACCTTAAACATAATTAGTACTTTGGACCTAAGAGGTGGGTTTTGGCTCTTGCAGCAAGAACAGGGAGTAGGTGGCAAAAGGACATTTCTTTGAAGCAAACCTGCTCATTACTGGAGTCCTTTCTCCAGGAATTCAGGAAGCAAGCAATGCAAGGTAGTTCAGAGCCCAGTTTTCCAAGTTTTATTCCAGACAAGGAGCTTTCAGAAGCTTCTTTTGCCCTGCTGGGTTGCCTGCTTTTTTTCTCCCCTTGTGCTGTTTGTGGCTCCCTGTGCTCACCCCACGGAGCTCTGGGACCTTGAAGGGTTCCCATCCCTTCCCTGCCAGCTTGGGCTGCTCCTTTCATCCTTTTTTTGGGCTGTTTTATCCCAACTGAAGCTTCACCACCTTTCCCACACGACCCAAAGGAAGGGGTGGGTACAGACACCAAACCTTTCAACCCCCAGGTTGTTCTGAGCTCACCCAGCACCCAAAACACCCAAGATCCACAGCCTGGGTGGGTGACAGAGAGCAAAGGACCCCCCCCTTCCAAACCCAACAGGTCAGACAGCTCCTCCCCAGCCTGGCTGTGCAGCCACACAAGCACATACAGAGTAATATTTTACCATTTGGGGATGGATCCACACGCTGTGTGCAAACCAGCCCTGACTATTAGCACATAGATACATATGCTCAGCGAAAAAAAGCAATATTGAGATAAAAACAAGACCAAAGCACGCCTTGCTTTGGCTCCCAACTGTTGCCTAGCACAAAAAAAAAAAAAAAATATATATCTATCAGCGTTTCAAATGTAGATTTGCTTCTAAAATATTGTATTTATTAGGCAGCAGCTCCAAGAGTCAGTGCAGCCCTGAGTCCCTGCAAGGCCCATTCCAGGGCTGGGGTGCCCAGCTCAGCCCCAGGGTGCTGGGAATGCTGGATTGGAGCCTTTTTCCCAGCCCCAGGGAGGAACTGGCTCTCCCTGCCCCGCCAGGTTTGCTGCTCAGACAAGCACATTACACAGTCCCTTTTATTCCTTCCCTCGTGTTCTGCTCTGGAGACCTCTGGCCACGCAGCCCAGGACTTCAGAAGGAGCAAAAAATAACCAGGATCTCTCTAGAAAGGCCCGTTAATGCCAAAAACACACCGGGAGAAGAGAAGCATCTGCTGCTCCAGCCTTTTCCAGGAGACAGCTGGAAAAAAATTTCTACAGAGAAACCTATTAAGATTGATTAAGCCACGCTGTTATTTGTAATTTTGCTTAATGCTATTAAAGCAAAAGCCTTGACCATTTGTTCAAGAGAAGGACTGGCTGGGCACCAAGTTTTTGCCTAATGAATTCAGAGGATTAATCCTATTAGTCTCCCTCCCTTCCCCCCAGCCCTTTAACTTCTCCGAAGATGGATCTCAGATGCAAAAAGAAAAAAAAAAACCAACCAACTAACCAGGCAAATGTTGGCTGAGCTGCAGCCAATCCCTCCCCAGGCTGGGGGCTGGGAGGGGGCAGTGACTCAGAGCAGTGAGGAGGAGGATGGTGCTGCTGTCACAGAGGCTGTTTGGGAGCCTCCAGCAGCTGCAACACGGGGAGGAACGATGGAGAAGGGAATTTGGGGGGAATTGGGAAGAGAATTGGCAGGTTCCAAAGAGGGAGGGGGCTGTGTGGGAGAGGGGCTGCATCCCCTGCACGCAGGGGGACACCCCGAGGGATGATGCTGAGCCCCCCAAGCCCCACACACAGCCCTGTTTTGGGGGCTCAGCACCCTCACAGAGGGGCTCCTGCAGCTTTCCAGGGAGGATCCAACGGACCAGGAGTCACCCCAACCCCCAAGACAGGCTTCCAGGGATGGATAACATGGATATGTGTGAGCTGGAGACCACCTCTGCCCATCTTGCCTTTCCCCCCGGGCATCCCAAATGCCAGCCCAGAGCAGGGGGGACCAGCCCCAGCTCCTCCCATCCCTCCCCTTGGATGAAGCAGCTCTGGACAGGAGACCTTTCTGCTCCCACCAAGAGGCCCAGAGCTGCTGCTGAGGGACCCCCAGAGCTGTGCCCCCCACCCAGAGCCAGGCACTGCTGCCTGGGGGGGGGACATTTCCCATCAGCTCCCACCACCACAAAGGCTCAGCTCCACTGCTGAGCTTCCCCTCCCTTATCTCTCAGCATCTTGTAAGGGAGGAAATGGCTCTTCCAGCTCCCTGGGCCTCCAGCTACACGGGGAGCATCCCTAATGCACCTCCCTGGGAGCTGGGAAGGACATCAGCTGCCTTCCTTTGGTGCAGCTTGTCACCCACAGCCAACGTCCCCGTGGCTGCCTGTGACAAACCTCTGCATTAGGAGCCATAAATATTTATGTGGCACGAACACAGGCAAGGAGCCACCACCAACCACCTCGTGCTGAGGAAGGGTTGGAGTGTGGAATGTTATTTACAACTTCTTTGGCAACACTTGTGTGTCCCTCCCTCCCTGCTCCGCCTCATTCCTTCCAGGAAAGGAGGGAATATCCATCTCCAGACGCTCGGGGGACGTTTCTCAGCCAGGACTGACTGTGCCCTTCCCTGGCAAGGACATCCCACAGGCTCAGCCAGCAGCTCTGAGGGGTGGGAGGGGGCTGAGGGGAGCAGGGCTGCTCCACAGACACGCCCCAAACCCAGGACAGGCAGGGATTTCCCACCTCTCTCACCCCCCAGGAGGATGATCCACTCAGGGTTTCCCTTTCCTCAAGAGCCTCTCAAAGCCAGACCTGGAGACACCAAAAGACATCAACCACCTTCCCTGGTTTTGGGGAGGTTCCAGCAGGTGGGACCGTTCCAGCAGGACCTGGTGGCTGCTGTGCCCTCCCAAATCCACCCAGCCCCACAGCCTGGGCACTGCTGAGGGGGGAACCCTCGAGGAGCTTCTCCTTCCCAAAACCTCCTGCCCACGCCCAGGCAGTGGCACTGCACCCCTTCCTCCCTCCCTGAGGTTTTCCCTCTTTCCTTCCCTTATCCCACACGTGGCCAGAGGCAGCCCAGGACCACCAGTGACCCATCCTCGACCTCCTGCAGGTGCTGGGAGCAGGGTCACCACCACATGGGAGCAGGGTCACCGCTGCTCCTCATGTCCCTGGTCTTCTGAAGGAACCAGGAGTGAGTCATTCCAGGTTCCTGGATGCAGCCACAGCCACCCCAATGAGCACCCAGGCTTTGCCACCAGCCCTGGCACACCCAGGAGGAGGGATGTGCCATCCCAACACTCCCCCAGTGCCCCAGCAGGGCTCTGAGGGTCCCACGGCAGAACTCTGAGGGTCCAGGGCAGTGGGTTTATTCCCAGGGCAGCTCTCACAGGTGCCTGAATTCCCAGCACTTCCCAGAGTCTGAATTCCCAGCCCTTCCCAGCCCTTCCCAGGCATTCAGTGCCAGAATTCCCAGCCCTTCCCAGGTGTTGGCCATCAGTCTGGACTGAGGAGCCAAGAGCCTCCTGTGTGAGCTCCTGGAGGAGGCTGAGCCCTCGTGTTCTCTGCCATTAATAGTTTGCTAATGAATTTCTTGGCGCTGTGTCCGAGCAAGCAGCCAAATCCAGGGCACCTCACGGGGAGATTTCCAGAAAGCTCCTTCACAACTCACCATCCCCAGCATTCCAAGAGCCCTCCTGCTGGGGGGCAGAGGCACAGGATGCAAAACGGAGCCAGAGCTCACAGTTCATACCAAAAAATCTCCTCTCTGCTGCATTAACCACCGTTGGAGCAGCCGGAGCACAAGTCATTCCACAATTTATTTTGAAGAAGAAGATCTGGCCAGGAAGCTCCTGAAGCTGCTCACAAGCAAGTTTTCGAGCCAAGATTTGCCCAGGAAATTATTTTCTGGGAGGAATTTACTCGGTTCCAGCCTTGCCCTGGCAAATCCAACGCAGTGCTCCTGATCCTCCACCCAGGCTGTGCTCCAGCATCCCCAGCCATGGGATAACTCATCCCACACGTGGTCTGGGACTGAACTGGAGCATCTCCAGCGTGGGTGCTTTTTATTTGCTATAAGAGGGATTTCATCAGGAACTGCAGTGACAGGAGAAGGGGAATGGGTTCCAACTGAAAGAGGGGGGATTTGGGGGGTACACAGAAGAAATTCCTCCCTGTGAGGGTGGGGAGGGACTGGGATGGAATTCCCAGAGAAGCTGTGGCTGCCCCATCCCTGGAAGTGTCCAAGGCCAGGTTGAACAGGGCTTGGAGCAACCTGGGCTGGTGGAAGGTGTCCCTGCCCATGGCAGGGGGGGGCACTGGATGAGCTTTGAGGTCCCTTCCCACTCAAACCATTCCATGATATTTATCAGGGACCAAGCCATGGGTGACCCACAGCAGCACAATAATCACTGCACCTTCCCAGGACCCCTCACCTTTTCCCAAGGACCCCTCACCTGCTTCCCAGAACCCCTCATCTACTTCCCAGGATTCCTCACCTGCTCCCCAGAACCCCTCGCCTGCTTTCCACCACTCCTCATCCTCTTCCCAGGACCCATCATCTTCCCAGGACCTTCTTCCCTCAACTTCTTCCTAAAGTCCCTTGCCTGCTTCCCAAGGTCCCTTATCTTCCCAAGACCCCCTCATCTACTTCCCAGGATTCCTCACTTGCTCCCCAGGACCCCTTGCCTGCTTCCCAGGACACCTGATCTTTCCAGAACCCCTCATCTTCTTCTCAGAACCCCTCATCTTCTTCCCAGGACCCCTCATCTTCTTCTCAGAACCCCTCATCTTCTTCCCAGGACCCCTCATCTTCTTCCCAGGATCCCTCACCTGCTTCCCAGGATCCCTCACCTGCTTCCCAGGATTACCCCAGAGCCAACAGCAGCCCCTTCCCTCCATCCTTCCCCATCCTCCCCGTGCCAACTCCCGCAGGCTCATCCCTGCTTTGAACCGTGGCAGCTTCCAGCGTCTGATTCCTGGAAGGATTCCTGCGGGGGCTTTGGCGGGAGCAGCACAATTCCAGCTGGGATTTGCCTCTCCCGCAGCCTGCACCACTCTCAGGGGGTCGGATCCTTCTGTGCCAGTCACCCCAGGGTGCAGCACTGGGAGGGTGCTGGTTTGGGGAGCCCTGGAAGCTGCTCCATCCCCCCTGGAGCCGAGGGAAGGGAGCAGGGATGGTGTGGAGCACAGGGAGGATGTTGAGCAGGGAGCGTTGCTGCTCCCGCCTTCCCCCGGGCTGTTTACACAGCTCCAATTGATTTGTTGTAACCTGTAATTATTTTAGTGGGTTTTTTTCTTTTTCTGTGTTTCATGCTCTGTTTGTTTTTGCTCTCAGGAAGGGAGATTTCTCCCCATATTTCTCCCCGGGAAGCGGCGCTGGATGGGCTGGAGTGGGCGGGGGTCTGGCAGAGCAGCACCTCCCAGGAGTGGTGGTCACTCCCCTGCTTCCCAGGCCTGGCTGCTCATCCCCTGCCGGCCCAGCAGGGTAGCAGGAGTGTGGCTCCGATATCCCCCCTGACTCCTTCCTCCTTTTTATCTCACCTCTATTTTTATTCTGGCAGTTTTGCATTTTTTTTCTCCTTCTTCCTCCTGTGTCGCCCTTACAGAACAAACTGGCATCTCTGCATGGGAAGCCAGTGCTCTCTGCCCACGCCAGAGCAGGGCAGGCTGGATCCTGCACCAACACAGGCTGTGGCTGCTCCATCCCTGGAAGTGTCCAAGGCCAGGCTGGACAGGACTTGGAGCAACCTGGGACAGTGAGAGGTGTCCCTGCCCATGGAACAGGATGATCTTTGAGGTCTCTTCCAACCCAACCCCTCCTGTGACAAAGCCAGGACAGCCCCACACTCCTGGGTCCATCCCAGTTGTTCATTATTGTAGTGGTTTGAACCTTGTTTTCCATCTCCACGAGCAGCAGGGACGGTTCTGGAGCCGTTTGCTGTCACCTGAGAGCTCCAGGAGATCCCGCCTGGCACCAACCTCCTCCTGGTTTGGGGACAGGCAAACAGCAGAGCTGTTCCTCTCCCTCATCCATTTAGTGGGTCGCTTTCCTAATTTACCTTGCCTTTTACCTCTCGGTTTCCTGGGAATGCTCTGCTGGTATTGCGAAGGAAAGGAATTATTATGCAGAAAAGAAGTGGGAGAGGCGCTATAAATGTAAAGCGCAGGAGCACTCCTTAATCATCCTCATCATTAGTTAATTGCTGTAGCCCCGAGTCCATTCCAAGGAGAACACAGAGTGTTAAATATAGATGTAGGAATTCAAGCTATTTTTGTGGTTTTGTGCTCCCTTTGAAGCGGGTTCTGCCTCCTGCTCTTCCCAGGGATGTCAACACCGGGACTGGCGGAGCAGCTCCGGGGCCGAGGGAGCTCCCACCCAGAGCTCTTGGGAGTCTGTTCAGCTGCAGCAATTCCTGACAAATGAGTGCAATCAGGATCCTGCTCCACTTCATGCTCAGCTTTTGGGGGAAACCTGTCCAATACCTGCTTCCAACAGCGCCGTGTTCCAAAGGCACGACAGGAAATGCTGGCAGAGCCAGGAGCAGAGCCAGGAGCAGCTCAATCCTGCCCAGTGCTGCAACCACGTCTCCTCCACACATGGAACCCTTTCCATCAGCCATTCCAGCAGAAGTCCTGGCTCTCCACATCCCATCCTCGTTTTCAGAGCCCTTCTTTCCCCATGTGTACCCTTGTTCTGTGTCCTTGCTGCATTTTCTCCCCCTCTGCCTCCCTCCCTCCCTCCTTCCTCCCCTTCAATCCACTCCACTAAACATTTCCTTCTCAATTAGGGTCGTGGCACCCACGGAGAGCAGCTGCCCATGGAGCAGGGAGGGCTGGGAGCTCGTGGAGTGGCTCCTGCCTCAATTACCTGTCCAGAGCTTTCTCCAGCCTGCCCCTTGTAAAAATGATTTGTGGTTAACTCCTCCCTTGCAGCTGAGGACAGAGGAGAGTGATTCCGCTCCAGCCCAGCAGAGAGGGGAGGGAGAGCCATTCCATGCCCCCCTCCAGCCATTCCATGCCCCCCTCCAGCCATTCCATGCCCCCCTCCAGCTGCCTGGATCAGTGGGAGCTCTGGGAGCTCAGTCCCTTGGCAGTGCCCGCTGCAGGGACGGTGGCTCTGGGAGATAAAGCCCCAGTGAATGCCCGTCCCCAGGGCTGGCAGAGGCGGGTGCCAGGCTCCCCGAGTCTCATCACCATAGAGATGGCAGCATTCCCTTCCCATCCCATCCTGTGGGCTCTGAGCCTTGGATTCCTGGGCGTTTGGCCACGGGCACAGAGCTGGGGCAGAGGAGCGAGCGCTGCCCCTGGACAGTGGCAGAGGGGCAGGGAAAGGGTTTGGGGACAAGCCCGTCCTTGGGGGCACCCTCTGGGGGGGGTCTGGGAGTCCCTGGAGACACTGGAATCCACGTGGTCATGCCTGCACACACATGGTCATGTCAGCACACACGTGTTCATGTCTGCACACACGTGTTCCCATCTGCACACACGTGGTCATGCCTGCACACACATGGTCATGCCTGCACACGCATGTTCACACACACAGTCATGTCTGCATGACACGTGGTCATGCCTGCACACACGTGTTCCTGTCTGCACACACGTGGTCATGCCTGCACACCCATGGTCATGCCTGCACACACGTGTTCCTGTCTGCACACACGTGTTCCTGTCTGCACACCCATGGTCATGTCAGCACACACATGTTCCCATTTGAACACACACATGTCCATGCCTGCACACACGTGATCATGTCAGCACACCCATGGTCATGCCTGCACACATGTGTCCATGCCTGCACACGCCTGATCATGTCTGCACACACATGTTCATGCCTGCACACACGTGGTCATGTCAGCACACACGTGGTCATGTCTGCACACCCATGGTCATGCCTGCACACCCATGGTCATGCCTGCACACACGTGTTCATGCCTGCACACACGTGTTCCTGCCTCTGCTGTCCCTCTGCTCCTCTCAGCTGGCTCCAAACCACCCTCCCAGCTCCCAGCAGAGCCGGAGCCCCTTTGGATGCTGAGGATCCCAGGAAAAGCCTGGCAGCCGGGGGGGGGAGATCGGGCAGAGCCTCTCGAAGGGGATAGAAAGGGAAAGTCAAAACTTAATAAGACATTAAGACAACAGATTCATTAAAAAGTCATTAGTCTCTGTCAGGAGTGGCTTTAATTAACAAATGCCAGGAACTGCGGCGCTGCCTCGTTGCTGCCACTGTGCCTCGACAGCCTTGTGACCACCTGAATGCCACTAATTAAATGCCATTTAAAGTTCCCCCAAACCTGGCAGCACATTTCCCACACTCTGCCAATTTTCCTCCGCGGCCTCCAAATTCCCCTCGTTTGTCATTGTCCTCCCCACCCGGGGGGCGGCGTGTCCTGGAAAACATTCCCTGCCTTCCTCCCCTCCCAGGAAGGGCTTTCTAAAGGTTGTTTCCGTCTCCCAGTCCTTTAGCCAAATGCCACATTCCTGCTGGATTTCTTAGGCCCAAATCCCACATT
>NW_020884933.1:3004535-3007657 GCF_003945725.1 Corapipo altera
CTGCTGGATTTCTTAGGTCCAAATGCCACATTCCTGCTGGATTTCTTTGGCACTGCCGTGTGGAGAGCTGAGCTTTCCATGGAACGTGGTCCCGCTGACTCCTGGACAAGGGCTGGTTGGAGATGTCCCTGCTCATGGCATGACCTTCAAAGGTCCCTTCCAAACCATTCCATGATTCCATGAAGGTGTTCCATCATCTAAGGCTCCTTCAGCATCATCAGCTCAGACCCACCCTCAGCAAGGGAAGATCCTCATTCCACTCCCGTGGGTGACAGTTCCCATGGGATCCTCATTCCGTGCCCAGAGCCTGCAGATGCTCCTTGGCCATCTCGAGGCATCTCTGGCTGAGGGTTGGAGTTGCTGCTCGGGGGGAAGCTCTGTCAGCTTCGTTTGTTCCCCTCATTGCACTCGGACAAAGGATTCCCTGTCAGAGCCATGGAAAATCCGTGGATGTGCCCGTCTGCTGCCACCCCCTCCCCAGTGCTCTGAGTGCAGCTGGGGGGCTGCCAGCCGTGGGCAGGGGGATGTTGGCCTGAAATAGCTGAGCCAGGCACCATCTGGAGCCTGGGAATTCCCAGGAAAACAAAAAACTGCTCCAAGAAATAAAGGCAGGGCGGCAGAGCCCTTGGGAGAGGTCAGAGCAGAAGAACTCGTGTCCGAGAGCTGGGAAAGGGTGTTTGCATCCCAAAGGCCTCTCCTCCTTTTCCCCTCCTACCAGTTGCAGCCAAAGCCAGGCTCTCCTCTCCCTCCTGTCCCTGGAAAGCTCTGGGGGTGAGGAGAAGGAAGGAATTGTCATGTCCACTTCTCATCCCATGAGACTGATGATGGTCTGACCACGAGCTGCCTCGCAGGAGATGTGGGTCCCCTTTGAGCAAAGCACTCCTCGGGCTCCCAGCTCTCCCAGCTTGGAGTTTGGATGTGGGACATTCCCATTTCCAGCTCCTCCTGACCCACCCCGAGCTCCCTGGCTCCAGCCCCCTTCCCCTCGCTCGCTCCTCCCTCCCCCTCATCATTTCCCCTCGGAAAACATCCCGTCTGTTCCTCGAGTAATGGGATTCCTTTGTGCAATTTCAGGCTCCTTAATCCTTCCCACCGACCTCCATTGGCAAAATCAAATGGAATCGATTCAACCACAGGCTCCTGATTTCCCCGTCGTTCACGTTCCCCCACGATCCTTTGATCTGACAATCAAAGGTGTCCCTTCGGCTGCAAACACACCCAGGGATGGCAGCAAACACACCATCCATAAAATATACAGCATCCTCAGACTGGGATTTACATAACAGGGACGCTGAAGGCATCAAAAAGAATTGGATATTAGATTTAGGAGCAATTATAGCTCCTATGGAGGGGGGAGACTGGGAGTCGACACGGGAAAGGGAGGGGACACAGGCTGGTAAATGCTCCCCCAGCTCTGTCAGCGACACTTTACCCTGTTTTACACTTCAGCAAGAAATTCCCAGCTCCTGCCAGCTCCAAACCTCCCCAGGGCCCCCTTGTTTTCCTTCTGAGTGGCAGCAGATGTGCAGAGCCACAGCTGGAAGGAGCAGCTTTAATTCCTGCAAACACCATCAGCCCGCCACGAGGGGCTGAGCCCCGAGGAGGGGGCACAGGCTGGGGGCTTTCCAAAGGAATCTGCAGCTGGATACGGCTCAAAGCACCTCCAGTGCTCCAGCAAGGGGCTGAGGGAGGGCTGTGACACACCATAAAGCAGAGTATCAGTCAATCACCTCTCCTGAATTTGGGAAATTGCCTTGGGAAGCGTTCCGAGCAGCCACACATCCAGCAGCAGCTCAGGTTCCCCCCCCAGAGCCAGGGCCCAATCCAAATCTACCCAGACACCAAAATTAATTCCGATTAAAGAAGCCCAAGCCTGTATTTCGTGTGCCAGATTCAACACCACGGCCCTGTGGGGCCAGGGAGGTGTCGGTCTGGGGGGAGATTTGGGGCTGGAGGGTCTCAGGGAAGGCAAAAGGCAAATAAACCACCCAAAACTCAACATTTTTTTTGTACTCTTCTCTTTGCTAAAGGTCTCCTTTGTGGAGCTGAGCAACAGCTCTGGATTTTCTGTTCTCTCCTCCGGGATGAGCATCCCTGTGCTCCCACCCTCCCCTCCCTCACTCCCAGCCCACTGCTCGCCCTCAGCCCGGCAGCAAAGACTTATCCTTCCCTGAGCCTAAACAAACCCGGGGATAAATAATCCGAGAATTTGTAGATGCTTGATCGCCATGGCAACCCCGCAGCCCTCCTCCTCCTCCTCCTCCTCCTCCTCCTCCTCCTCCTTCTCCTCCTCTTCCTCCTCCTCCTCCTCCTCCTCTGCCTGCCAGCGGTGGGAGCTGGCTGTGGCTCTGGCCAGGAGCATTCCCGATCTCCCAGCAGTTTTCCAGGGCTCCAATCCCCCCTGGATCAGCCCTGGATCCGTGTCCAGCTCGCTCTGCCACTGGCTTTGTCCCTGTTTAGGGACACTTTGTCCCTGTTTAGGGACACTGCCCAGGGCTGGTGGCACTGGAGCAGCCCTGGGGTGGCTCTAAGGCAACTGGGGACTGTCACCAGTGCCCCATGCTCAGGCAGGAACTGGGGCAGAGCGGGGGCAAAGGGCTCCTCCTGCTCGACCTGAGTCTCCTCGTGCCCCCTGGACATGTCAAAGCAGCATAAATATGTTTTAGTGCACTAAAAGCCAGCTCCCAGGTTTTCTCTGCCCCTTTTTGCACATGTAGGACGTGCATTTTTCTCCTCCCCCCTCCATCCTCTTCACTCCGATGGGTTTTTGCCTCCCAGCAACGCAGCACTTCAGCCAGTGCTCAGCAGGCAGGGGCAGGGAGGGCTCCTACCCCAGTTCCTCAGCTTTACAGGGAATTGAGCTCAGAGACGCTCAGGGAGTGAGCCCTGATCCCGGGGGGTGGCTCGGGGGGGGGCAATCCCATCTCCAGGGAGGGGATCCAGGGCTGTGCCGGGCGCTGGAGGAGCTGGAGCAGGGGCAGACCCTGCTCGGTGCCCCTGGTGAGGGGCTGAGCCCGTCGTGGCATCGCTGCCTCCGGGCAGAGCAGCTCCAAAACCCCCTCCAAGGCTCCAAAACCCCCTCAAAGGCTCCAAACCCCCCTTAAAGGCTCCAAACCCCCTCC
>NW_020884933.1:3007667-3041909 GCF_003945725.1 Corapipo altera
TAAAGGCTCCAAACCCCCTCCAAGACTCCAAACCTCCCTCAAAGGCTCCAAACCCCCCTCCAAGGCTCCAAACCCCCCTTAAAGGCTCCAAACCGCCTCCAAGACTCCAAACCTCCCTCAAAGGCTCCAAACTCCTCCTCCAAGGATCCAAACCCCCCTCAAAGGCTCCAAACCCCTCTCGAAGGCTCCAAACCCCCCTCAAAGGCTCCAAACCCCCCTCAAAGGCTCCAAACCCCCCTCCAAGGCTCCAAACCCCCCTCAAAGGCTCCAAGCCCCCCTCCAAGGCAGCGCTGGTGCCCGGGGGTTTAATTGCACGCTCGGAATTCTGCTCACCGCCAGCCCAGGTATTATTTATAAAAATAGAAAGCAGGAGAAACTGGGGGGGAGAGGCAAAATATCAAAGGGCTCTTGGATTTTCATGCTGCATGTGAGCAAAGCAGCCTCTCTTGGATCAGAGCACGGCCTGGGAGGAGGTAGAGTGGGGAGTGGGGAGCACAGAGCCCTGGCCTGGCAGTGAGAGGGGTCTGTGTGGAGCTCAGACCACTGGGGGTCTGAGGGGAGCCTAGACCTGCTGGCATCCCAATAATGGGGCTCCACGAGCCCAACCCCAGTGACATGGCACTAATGGGGGTCCACAGAGCCCAGTGCCACTGGCATGGCACTAACAGGTGTCCCTGGGGATCCCAGCCCCATCAGAACCCCGCTAATGAGAGTCCATGAGGAGCCCAACCCCATTGGCATGGCACTGATGAAGTTCCATGGGAAGCCCAGCCCTGTGAGTATCCCACTATTGGGATCCATGGTGAGCCCAGTCCCATCAGCATCCCACTACTGGGGTCCATGGGGATCCCAGCCCCTTCTGTATCCCACTGATGGGGGTCCACAGAGCCCAACCCCATTGACATGGCACTAATGGAGTCCATGAATAGCCCAGTCCCATCAGCATCCCACTGACGGGGGTCCATGGGGATCCCAGCCCCATCTGTATCCCACTAATGGGGGTCTATGAGGAGCCCAACCCCAGTGACATGGCACTGATGGGGGTCCCCAGAGCCCAGTCCAGAGAACAAGGATGAGGACAAGGAGGAGGACAAGGAGGAGGACAAGGAGGAGGGTGAGGCCGAGGATGAAGGCTGCTGGCAGATGAGTCATTCCCAGTGATTAAAAAGGGCTCCTTTCCCTCTGAAGGAGCTGTGGAAGGGTGCCAGTGAACACAACCCCTGCCACTGCTGGAGGAGCCCTTCTGGGCAGGAACGAGCTGCACAATATTAGTTGCAGGCGAAGAACTTAATTAGCGGATTCAGCAAAGATTCCAATTAAAAAGAGAAGAGAGAGGAGATGGGGAGGAAGGGCTGTGTTTGCCTCACAGCCTTTCTGGGGCCGGGGGGGGGGTGTGGAGGGGCACAGCAGCCCTGGTGAGTGTGAGGAGGGACCCCAAAGAGCTGGGAAGGGATGGATTGGGAGCCTGGGGAGCGCGGGGGGATCCTGGGGTGATGGGTAACGAGGGACCTGTTTTGGTGAGGGAGAGTCACAGTGTGACAAGGTGTCCAGCACAGGGGATCCCACGGCATTCCCAGCCCTGGCAGCTCCTGGCTTTAACATCCCCACCCACCCTGAGCTGTTGGGAGGCACCCCCAGCTCCCCCTGGCTCAGCATCACTCCCCTCTCTCCTCCCTCCTGCCCCAGCTCTCACAGCAGCAAACCCCAGAGGCCAAAGATTCCCCTCCTGCCACATGCCACTGCCCCAGCAGGATCCTGGCTGTGTGATGTTCTCCAGAGCTGCTCCCAATAATTAGTTCCTTGGCTGGAACCTGTGCTGGGGAAAAAAAAAAAAAAAAAAAATAAATAAATAAAAAGAAATGACGATTTTTATTATATTTTTTTTTCTTTGCAAATGCCAGTAATGAGCCACTCTCTGGTGACCTGGGGCAGTGACAGTCCCAGCCAGCATCCAAAGAGCAGCACCAGGGAGGGAGCAAGTGAGGGAACTGCACGAGGAGGGAAACAAATAAACGCTACATCTTGTAAGTGCAGCTCCTGCCTCTGTAGTTTTATTTTATCCGTGTTCAGCCTCCAGCACAGACACCACTTAGTGCTTGTGAGCAGCGAGGGGAGCCTGGAGCCCTGTGGAATCTGCAAATGGGGAGGGGAGGGAACAGAGGAGGGGGGAGAGCTCTGTGTGTGCACACGGGGGGCTGAGGGTCGTGTGTGTGGGATCATGGAATGGTTTGGGTGGGAAGAGATGTCAAAGCCCATCTCATTCCAACCCCTGCCATGGGCAGGGACACCTTCCACCAGCCCATGTTGCTCCAAGTCCTGTCCAACCTGGCCTTGGACACTTCCAGGGATCCAGGGGCAGCCACAGCTTCTCTGGGAATTCCATCCCAGCCCCTCCCCACCCTCCCAGGAAGGAATCCCTTCCCTATATCCAACCCAAACCCACCATGTGACTGTGTGTGCCCCGCGCAGGAGGTGTGGGAGTGCAGGACACACGTGTGTGTGTCCAGGTGTGCACATGTGTGCACCCCCAGGTGAGCCCTGCAGTGTCCCCACAGCCCCCCTGTGTCCCCACAGCCCCCATGTGTCTCCCCCACAGCCCCCCTGTGTGTCCCCACAGCCCCTTTGTGTCCCCACAGCCCTGCTGTGCCTGTGTGAGAGCACGGGGAGGGGGAGAAGGTGGCTCCCATTGTCATGGAAACGCTGACACTGCACGTCCAAACACTCCACTGGCTCTGCCTCCCACCCAAAATCTCCCCGAGCAGCAGCTCCGGGGGAAGAGCAGCAAAACACACCCGGGAAGGGGGTAAGGGGGGTGTCACCTGGGCTGGTGACATCCTACGGTGACAAGCCCTGGTCCCTGCCTGACCTGGGTGCCCACTGGGCTGAACTGGGATGGAGAGTGTCAAACTGGGATTCAGGGCAGTGGGGCACAGCCCAGCAGCTGCCCCTTGCTGGGGGCACGGGCTGTGCCAGGGGACACCCCCACAGGAGCCCTCCCGCCCTGACCATCCCGTTTGTCCCGCCCTGACCATCCCGTCTGTCCCTCCCTGACCATCCCGTTTGTCCTGCCCTGACCATCCCGTCTGTCCCTCCCTGACCATCCCGTTTGTCCCTCCCTCTCGCTCATCCCCTCACATTTCCAAGGGATTTCTCCAGGGTGGGAGCCCGGGGATGAGGAAGGGGCTGGTGGTTTCCCCCCTTGACATCCCCACTTTCACACCCCCGTTGGGAAATGAAAGCCAGAGCACACGGTTGGTTTTTCAGCCCAGAGGACGGGAAGGAAGCAGCACCCTCGAGCCAGAGTCATTTTCCAGGTGCATCCCTGCAGGACTGGCCACACCCCGGGAGGAGGCAGGGGAAGGGATACTCTGCCCTGAGGTAAAACCCCGGACACAGGAGGTGTTAATGGTCCTGCTACAAACGCAACAAGTTCAGTTGCAAGTGGCTGACGCTGCAGACTTTTAATTACATTTTTGTCTGGCAATAAAAGAAACAAATTTGACTCTTAAAGCAGCGCATAATACACGAGGCATCGTTACCATCCCCTTCCCTGCTTTTTCCTTTCTTTATCAGCCAACGCTGTGCTGTTTAGGAAGTTTATTTCCCTCTGGACCAATCTTCTGCCTCTAAATTTGAGAGTGGGTGTGGGCGCAGAGAGGGATGAGCAGAGAGTCGTGTAAAATTCCTGCACTGCAAAGCTCGCTCCATAAACCCCCCCCTGTTATTCATCACAGATTGGCAGAGGGTTCATATAACAGGGGACTCCATCAGCTCCTCTCCCCCCCTGGAGCCCCCTTCCCGAGGTGGCTGTAAAAGGGTGGGAGTGGGAAAAGATGAACTGAGCTGCTCGTCCCGCGGTCCCGGGGCTGGCACGGGGAGCTGGTCCCTTTTGGGCTCTAACTACGGTTGTTCCTGGATTTTATGGTATCACCCCTGATTTACAACCAGCTTTTATGGTGGCTGTAAAGCAGCCCCAAAGCAGAGCAATAAAATAACCGGGAGAACATTCCCCCTTCCCACCCAGCGCGGTCCCTGCCGGAGCGGGGCTGGATCCCAGGGTGAGGGTCCCTTGGATCCCAGGGTGAGGGTCCCTTGGATCCCAGGGTGAGGGTCCCCCCGGAGCACCCCGGGGTGCAGCCCAAGATCCCTCTAAGAGAGCAGCCCAGAGATGGCAATTTGGGGGTGCTGCTTTAATTTGAGAGGGGCTGGATGAAAATATGGGGGCCGAGGTCGATGCCTGGAAGGTGTGTGAGGGTAGGGGGTGAGTGTTCCTTAATTGGCTTGGGATGAGCTCCTGTGGGAAGGGAGAAGGGCAGCCCATAATTTGGGATGCTCAGAACTGGGGGTTGAATTAGGGAATTCACCTCTGGCTTGGGAAGGAGGCTGGAGTCAAATTCCCTCCTCTGCCACAGGCTCTGGTGTGACCTTGGCTCGACCTGGCGCCCCAAGTGTGTGCAGAGACCAAAATCAATGGGGGCTTGGAGCTGGATATTGAAATGTCATTATTGATGCAGCCCTTGGCCTGGTTGGGCCTCATTTCCCAGCTCCAGACAAGCCTCATGTCCGTGGCTGAGCACTGGGGGGGTTCCCTGGACCCCAACCCTGCTGCCCCTGTGGCCTGGGGCACGTCCCCTCTCCCTGCTGCAGCTTTGCCCCCCGTTTTTGGGAGGGGCTGGGGGTGTTCCCAGGCAGTGTTTAACATGCACGGCCCGATCTGGAGGGATGTGGAAATTATGCCAAAACAAGCACTAAAAGGCACTATTAAAATATATAAAAATATGATGATGATGAACATAATAATCACAGCCTGTTAACGGGGCCTGATGCCCACAGCGAGGACTTATGGATAACCCTGGGAAAGCTCCGTGCCACAACATGTTCCCCGAGATTCCCGAAGCCTCCCCAAGATTCCTGCCTCCTAAATTCAAATATATGTTATTCCTGCAAATGGTAATTATCCAAACACTCATCCCTGGTGTCACAGCAGCTCCGGGGCCTCAGTTGGTGCCAAACCTCCCCCTGGCACTGCAGCCCCCGGCTCTGAGCTGCTCCATGAGGAGTTGGGGCTCTGGATCACTACAGGAGGGAGCCTGGGGCAGGCGAGGTCGGTGTTTGCCTTCCCAGCAGCGGGAGGGAAAGAGGGAGTGGGAGGAAACCACCACAGCAGATCCTTGAAAACCTCTTTTCCCGAGGCAGAGCGGGGCTGCTCCAGGGCTGGGCTGGCTGTGCTTTACCCAGCTGGTTTTTCCTTGGCACTGCTGCAGGGGGGAAGGAGGGAGGCTGATGGATCCCTGCTTCCCACACGGCACAATGGGAGGGGGGGAAGGGATGGATGCCCTGCCAGGGCCATAACTCAGGAACAGCCGGAGCCCGCCTGACTTACAGCCCTGTCCTGCACCAGCCACAACTCACTGCTGCAGCTCGGGGGGGGTGGGTGGTTTATTCTGCACAGGGGAGATGCAGGAGGGGCAGGGGAACCTCCTCCTTGGCTCCAGGGAAGGGTTGCAGGCGGCTTTTCCTGGCGCCTCCGGGGTTTATGGCTCCGTAGTGCTGACAGTGTGTCCTTAAATCATCACAGAAGAATAACAGCCACGACACCAAACCCACTTCCCGCAGGTGAATAACACCAACACGAGCCTCTGGGAGGGGTCCAGGTTCTTGCCCAGCATCTGGGAGGTTCCAGAGTTGGACTTGACTTATCCAATGCCCGGGAGGGAGGAGAGGAGGAAAACGCTGCTGGGAATGGGTCCTGCCCAAAACAACCCTGCCATGGTGCACCAGGGACTGGGGGCATCACCCCCTGCCCTCCACGTGTCCCCAGGGCCTGCAAGGATCCTCCATCCATGAGCTTTGGCAAGTTCTTGATGATCCAGAAGGGAATAAGAGGCACCAGGGCCGTTGCTAATCCAGGTCTGTTGGAGCCAAGGCTTGGCTTCCCAAGCTTAGCCCTCCAAATCTACTGGTTGTCTACAAGAATGTCTTAGGGCAGCTCCCCGAGGAGATAATGTTGTGTCTTAAGGGATAAAGAGGGAGGATGTGAAGCTCCTTACAACCCTACACGTGTAACTGGTGAAAGATCACCCTGAAAGCTGCTTCTCCAGCAGGAAAAGTTTTTAACCCCTTCTCCAGGGGAATGTGCTCCAGGTGACTTCAAGTGCAGGAGAGGCAGGAGAAGTGCTGAAGCAGCAGAGAAAAATAAATTAGTGCCATCTCGGCTAAAATCCCACGCAATTAAAAACCTGGATCGGGCTGTTCTCATCTGCCTGGAGAGAGAGGGACAGGCATTAGTCACCCGCTGCACAGAGCTGCACGGGAGGAGCCTCTTCCCAGCAAGGTGTTGCATGGAGAAGGCTCCAGGGCACCCGGGGCCGGCTCCTCCCTCCCCCGAGCCGCTCTGCCTGTGTCTGGAGCAGTGGGAATGCCTGTCTCCACCTCCTCCCCTGCCTGGAGAGCGGGGGCAGCTCGGGCTGACTGCGAGCGTGTTTATAGAACTGCATCTGCTGCACCCAAAGCACGCGGGGGAACCGCCGGCGTGGGCCAGGATCCCCCCTGTGCCAGGATCCCCCCTGTGCCAGGATCCCCCCCCGTGCCAGGATCCCCCCTGTGCCAGGATCCCCCCTGTGCCAGGATCCCCCCTGTGCCAGGCAGGGAATGTCCCCCGGCACCAGAGGGGTGGCACCGGGGTCCCCATCCCGCCAGCGGGAATCACGGATTGAGGGACTTGAAAAGGGAGTCTGTGCAGAGAGGGGAGAAACTCAATTAGTCTTAAGACCAAACAAGCCCCCTGACCTGCCCGAGGCCGGAGCGAGCAGGGATTGAAGGAGCCGGGCTGGCGGAGCTCCCCCGGCCTTGGCAGCTCGGCGGGTTCCGCTGTTTCTTTGGAGTTCGCAGCCGGTCCGGCCCCGGGCGAGGTCTCTGCAGCGCCGGCGGAGCCGATCGATGGAGCTCTGGCAGCTCGGGAAGGCGCTGCTGCCGCCCCACCTCCTCCAGGTGCCCTGGAAACCTTCCCCGGGCGCCGCAGGGCGTTGCGGGGGGACCCGGCCAAGATCCGGAGCATCCACCGGGCGCATCCTTCCTTTCCTTGTCCCTCCGGAGCCCTTTGGCCGCGTCGCGTGGCTGAGGCGGGAGGTGACGCCCCGGGGGCAGGAGGGTCAAGTGCCACCGTGGAGTGCTGAGAGATCCCCTGAGCCCTCCCGGGCTGGCTGGACCCGCCTCCCGCTCCCTGGGAAGGGCAAGGCAGCCGTTCCCTTTTCCCCAGGACGCGCTGTGTCCCAGGCACACGAGGACGCAGCGCTGGGAATGGGCACGGAAGGGTTCGGGGGTGCCCTGGGGTCAGCGGGAGGGAGGGGCTCGCTGCCAACCAACCCCTCTGCCGAGCCCCCGTGGCCTTGGCAGCAGCAGCAGGACGTGGGCATGGGCACAGAGACCATCTGGAAGGGCTTCTCCAGCGGAATGGGAGCCCCACAGCCTCACGAGAGAAGCGGCTTTCACAGGATGCTAATGGGGTTTATGCATTTCCCTGCGTGCCCCAGTGCTGGGTAAAACATCTGATTTCCCCCTCTCGCTGTTTGGAAAGCCGTGAGGGGCCCGTGCAGCTGAGACCCCTCCGTGACCCCGGGGTTGTGCTGCAGAGCGCTGGAGCAGCGCTAACACGGAGCATGTGCTCCCATTAAGTGTCTGCAGAAATGCTCTGCTGAATGGGGGCCAACACGCCAGAACATCACCCGTTCGGTTCGGGCACACGGGCAGCGATTTTATGTTATTGAAGTCCTGCCAATTAAATCAGGTCACTCCAGTCTCTCCTCTCCTGCCTTCCCCGCGTGTGCGCGGCTGTTCTCCCCCTCCCTCCTCCCCGCGGTCCAACCCCCCGCCCCAGGCGAAGGCTCTGGGAACGAGCCAGACCCCCGGCTCTGCTCCCGCTCCTGAGCATCAAACGGGGATTCAATGGGCGCTGTCACTCCCGGGGCGTGCGGCATCCGCGGGGCTCCCACAGGCGCGGGATGGGGCTGGGAAAGGCATTTCCAGGGAGAGTCGCTGGGAAGGAAACAAAAGCTGGGGTCGCTGTGCTGCCCCCACCCCAAATCGTGCCTTTGTCTGAGCCCCACTGCCGTGCCTGGCAGACCCTTCTCCCCGCGACACGCTGGGTGTGGAGGTGGGTGAGTGGGGGGTCTCCATCCTCACCCCTTAACCGGGTGGCACAACTGGGACCCCAGAGCGCCCCCCCCCCCCCGAGTCAGGGCAGAGCAAAACGCAGCTTTCCCCCGATGTTTTTCAAGGTTAAGAGTCCCTGAACGTCCCTGTCCGGGGGAAACGAGCCGCTGGCAGCACGTCTGGCCTGGGGACCCACCACCCCGAGGTGCTGCTGGTGACCAAACCCCTCCACCCCCACGAGGGGGGTCTGCGCTGTCTCCCCCCCGGGGGAGGGGGCGCTGCGAGGGGCTCGCGGGACCATCCGCAGCCAGATCTCCCCAAAGGCAAAGAAATCCCGGCGAAATTTGGGACACAAACCCACCCCCACCGAGTGTCCCGATTCCCTCCGAACGTGGGGCCACGGGAGACCCCCCCACACACCCCATGGGCTCCCGCGGGGAGGGGTCCCGGTGCCGCAGCGGGAGGGGGATGCACTGCGGACCCGGGGGGGTGCGAGCGCCCGGCCGAGCCTTTGCAGGAGGTTTTTATCCGCCCCTGGTCCTCGGGAGCGTCACCCCGAGGGTCTGGGGGTGCCGGGAGCCCCCCGGGTGCTGCCAGAGCCGCAGGGGTTAAACGCGCGGCCGGCAGGAGCTGATTCGGGTGGGTGGCACGTCGTGGCGACAAGACCGGAGTGAGGAGGAGGATTGGGGAAGGGAGGGGAGAAGGGAAGAGGAGGAGGAGGAGGAGGAGGAGGAGGAGGGGGGAGCGCTTGCAGGCAGCGGGGAGTGTGCGGCTGCGAAGGAGCCGTGCGAGGGGAGGATGGAGGGCTCTCACCGCCGCCTCCAGCCCGGGCGCTGAGGGCCAGCGTGGTAGGGGGGGGTCCTGCTGCCCCTGTCCCCACACCCCCAGAGGGAAGAGGAAGGACCCCCCAGCGCTGACGGGTCCAAAGCGAGCCGGCCCTTTGTCTGCCGGCGGGGCTCTGCCCGAGCCAGATGTGCGGGCAGCTGTGCAGGGGAGCGGCAGGCGATGCCAGCGGCGCCGGGGGACGGGGACAGACTCCAAGGGTGAGTCGGGGTCCAGCCGCGATCGTGGTATTGTCCGGCGGGTGTGACTTTGGGTGGGAGAGGCTCCTGTGCCTGGGGGTTCTGCATCGCAGAGCCGGCTGCTTGGCAGTTCGTTTGGGTTTTGGTTGTTTTGGGGGTGGGGGTGGTGGTGTTCCCTCTTTCCAGAGCTTTGCTTTCCCTGATAAAAGGTGGCTTTGACGATAAATGATGTGTTTGAAAAATGAAAAGAAGGAAAGCAGGTGAAAACGCAGGAAATGCGGAGACATCGGTGCGTGGTCCGGGAGGGGACAGGGGGTGCGGGAGGGAGAGGAGGGGGGGTCTCTGATGGCGGGAGCTGAATTCCCGGTCCTGGAAACTCCTCTGGGATCGAATCGATCCTCACCCCGGCGCCGATGGGAATGTGGGGTGACCGTGGTGAAGCCCGCGGCGATGCCTGGGGCTGGAATCCAGCCTTGCCCGGGGCTGCTGGCAGGATGCGATCCAGGCGGGAGCAGCGCTCCCACGTTAACCCCTCGGCGCCAGAGCGGCGCGGAAAACGTTAAAGGAGGGAAGCGAAGTGTAAAAAAGGGGCTGTTAAATAAACAACCCGGGGCTTTGTCTCCCTCCCACCTTCACCCGCCGGCGCCAGGCTCGGGGGGACACAGGCTGCCCGGGGAGGGGGGGACAGGCAAAGGAGATGGCAAAGGACCCCCGTGGGGAGCCGCCCTGGGCCCCGCGGTGTCACCGGAATGATGTCGGTGCTGGTCTGTGTTTACCTCCCCCCTTCCCTGCTCCTCCTCCCGCAGCTGCTGCACAGGAGCCGCTCACACCCCCCCCTAAAATCCCCGCGCTCGTCCCCCCGTGCCAAACACCCACCCGGGTGTGGGGCTGTGCCCTGGGGGGGCCGTGGGATGATCTCAGAGCTCTCTGTGCACGGAGGGACCCTGCGCTGACCCGCCCGGGCGGGGGGCTCAGGGCTGGGAGGGTCCGTGTGTGGCTGAGCCCTCTGCTGTCCTCGCCTCTCCCCGACGCCCACACGGGCACCCCCCAGCCCTGTCCACCTCTCCCTGCTTCCTGCCAGAGCCTGGAAAAAGGGATTGGAGACCTGTCAGCAGTGCCCCGTTCTCCCATGAGGAGGGGGAGAAGCCCTTGGACACCCGGGGCTTGTCCCGGCATGGTCGTGAGAGCTCGGAGGGGAGGAGGGAGAAACAGGGCTGGGAAAAGGACCCTTGGAGCCGTGTTTCCAGGGAGCCCTTTGCTGGAAGTTGTGGGGACGTGCTGCCATCGCCTCCGGGCATGAGGGTCTGGCTCCCCAAGCCTCGACCTAACCAGGCTGGGAGGTCAGGAGCCACACAGGGGTGTTGCCTGTCTCCCCCTCCCCTGGCTGCTGTGCTGGTGCTGAGCCAGGACCCAGCCCTGCCTTGCAGGGACGAGCAGCCCTGATCCCGCAGCCTGGATGCAGGAGAGCTCGTGGAAAGGCTGGGAAGCAAATGTCTCACTGCTGTCTCTGCCAGGCTGAGCCTGGTGCAGACGTGGAGCGATGGGATGTGGCTCAGGGCAAGTTTCCGGAGCTCTGGCTGCTCCCTGCCCCGGGGGCTCTCCTGGGGGTCCATCAGCCCCTCACCTTCACACTTGGGGCATCACCATCCTCCTGTCCCGCCTTCCCGAGGCAGAGGACCCTGGTCCTGCTGGCACAGCCTCTTTGATGGGCTCTTCCCGGCTCTCCCTGCACCCTGGGTCCTCTCTGTGGGCAGTGGGGGCTCTTTGGCACACGGTTGGCACTGGTGCAAGTGAGGAGAGCGGGGCTGAGGGCCAGCCCTGGGCTGAGCCTCTGCTCCTCAGCCATCTTGAACCCCTTCCTTTGGGTGGGACCTTTCTCACCTTCCGCGGTGCAAACCCAGGAGCTGAGAGTCCTCTGCCAGGGCTGAGCTGTGCCCACACCCCTGGCAGAGCCTGCCAAACCCCTCTGGCTCAGGAGAAGGGCTGGGGAGTCAGCCAGGACCCCGACCCCACCCCACCCCACCTCGCCAGGGCTGTGGGAGCAGCAGGAATTCTGCTTCCCCACAGCACCGCACCTGGAGCTGCACAATGAGCTCCCCAGGGAGCGGGGCCAGCCCCTCTGCCAGGGAGGCTCCCATTCCCAGGGATGCTCCCATTCCCAGGGATGCTCCCATTCCCAGGGAGGCTCCCATTCCCAATGTGGAGCAGAGCTCCAGCTGCTCTGCCCAGCCCCTGCTCTCTCTGCCTGGCAGGGCTGGGCTGGCTCCCGGCAGCAGAGGGACCGTCCCTGCTCCCGGCTGGAGCTGGAAGAGACATTCCACTGCCATTCCGGGCCGTGATCCCGGAGTTCCTGGCTAGGACAGGGATGAATCGGTGCTAGGAGCTTTTTCCAGGTGGGCATCTGGAAGGCTGGGAGCTTCATCTCTCCAAAGGCAGGGGCTCCATCCCTTTCTTGAATCCCAGATGTATCTCCCAACCCCCCTGCAGGGCAGGCCCTGCTCACTGACCCCTTTTCCCTTCTGTCCCGTGAGCTCCCATGGGATAACACTCCAGCTGGCACGTGGCTGATGCCCCGAGGAGCAGAGGTGCCAGCCCAGGACCCTCGTGATCCCCTGGCACACAGGAAATCACCACCCCCCTCCTCTCCTGCTCCCACATCCCTTTGCCAGGGAACACCCGGAGAGGGGCTGCTCCGCTGCCCTCTGCCCACCCCGAGGTGCCAGGCCCTGGCACAGAGGGGTGGGTGCTCTCCCCCTGCCCGGCCTGCAGGGGAGGGACCCCGTGACTTTGGTTTTCTCCTCCCGGAATTGTTGTTCCCAGGGGAAACGTCCGCACCGGGAGCTGCAGCTCTGCCCAGCCCCGGGAAAGCCACGGGAAGGAGAATTCCAACCCCAGGAAAAAATCTTAAAATTAAATGAGTTTAAAAGTTCTCCTTAAAAGTCAGACGGTCCCTGTTGATAAAGCTCCTCACTGGGACTGTGGGGGTGAGTTTTGGGGTCGTGGGGCTCAGGGTAGCCCCCCCCTTGTCCTCCTGCTGTTCCCTGGAAACCTGTTTGCCCCTTCCAGCATCCCTTTCCTCCCGGGCTGAGGCAGCGGCTGGAATGCCCGACACCGTTCCAGGACATCAACCAGCTCATAGGCAGCGAAATAAATGTGCAGCTTTAGTGCTCGGTGATGGCAGAGAGGTGTTGGGTGATAAATATGTTTACGGTGGGGTTTGTAAAAGGCTGTTCCAATGGGTGGGTTTCAGGAGGGCGATAAATGGCTGAGAAAATTGCTCTGCTTGCAGCTCGGAGCAGCCCCAGCACCCCTTGAGGTCCCCTCCCTATTCCCGGGGTGGGTCTTGGAGCTCCTTAATTTGGGAAACGGGGTCCCCCAAAGCACAGTCCCCATGCAGGGCAGGAGGGGGGCCCTGAGTAACCCCCCTCCCCTCCCAGGAGCTGTTTGCAAACACTCCGCGGGGCAGGAATTATCCTCGGGCTCTGTTTGGTGTGCGATTCCGAACAACAAATAAATATGGGAAAATTGGGATCCGTTCCCAGACAATTCACAAAGGGCTTAATTGGGACTTAAGTGGTGCCTAAGTCTTGTGCTGGCTCTCTGCGCCGGGGTGCCTTTCACCCAGACAGGGAAAAGAGACAAACTTGGTCAATAAATTACTTGTGATAAATTATTCACCAACTCTGCTCGGAATTAATGCCGACTCCCCCCTCCAGCAGTTCCGAAATGCTCCGATATCTCCTGACCCTGTCCAGCCTCTGGAGCCACTCGTTGGCTTTAAAAGCCTCTCCCAGCCTCTATTATAAAACCATATTTCGTGGCATTTATAACCTGTCATGGAGGGAAAAAAATCACTCCCAGATTAAATTTGGCGTGTGAGGTCGGGGCTTTGTCCTTCCTGTTGAACCAAAGCTGAGGCGAATCTGTTTGCAGGTTCAAGCTGAGAAAATTGTTTGGCGTGAAGAGAGGCCACTGTGCTTCTGTGAGGCTTAATAACGCTCGCTTGGAATTTAAAAGCCTTCATCAGTGAGGAATTTGTAATCAGCATAAAAGGGGGTTTGCATTTTAACCAGCTTTTCCCCAAGGAAGGGAAGAGCCGGCTCCAGATCTCTGGGCTTTTTTTGGGGGAAAAAAAAAAAGCGTCTTTGCTTCTCTCCCTCCTCAATCCTCGTTCCCAGCAGTGGGAATAGAGAGGGAGGGGAAATAGAAGAGAATAAAAAAAAAATATAAATATCAGGTCAGCTGAAAAGGGAAAAAAAAATGGGTTTCCCTATTTATGAGCCATTAAAAACCGAACCAATTTGGTCCAGTTTTTCCCAAAGGAAGAGAGGAGCCGGCTCCAGATCTCTGGTTTTTAGGGGAAAAAAAGCATCTTTGCTTCTCTCCCTCCTCTCTCCCAGCAGTGGGAAAGGGGGGGGGGGGAAAAAAAAAAAAATAAAAAAAACAAATATATGGTCAGCTGAAAGGGGAAAAAAAATGGGTTTTTCCCTATTTATGAGCCATCGAAAACTGAACCCATTTGGTTTGTGCTGGAAGAAACATTTCACTCGCGCAGTCTGTGCCCATTCACAGGGTGATTATTAAATTTAATGCAACGTTTTGGGTGCTCAAACCACCGTTTGACGCCTCATCAAAGCCGCTCCACTCGCCTCGAAAACCCATTTGGGCTTCAAAAAAAAACCCAAACAAACCCTAAAAAAGGGGCTGCGGCGTTTGATCCCGATTTGCAAATCGTTGCTGTCGAGCGGGAGCCGCGTTTTTCCTCCTCGAAGGTTTTTTTATCCCCATGGAAAAATTCTGCCGAGTCCCGTTTCTGAGTCACTTTTCCCAACTCCTACGAGCTGTCGCTGCCTCTCCAGCCGGGATCCCGAGCCTGGCTCCTGGAGTCCAGTTCCCTAATTCTCCACAGGCAGCAGGATTCATCCCTCCATCCCGTGTTGGAAAGGATCAAGGAGCAGGAGAAATCCTGGAATTCCAGGGCCCTGACACCCCTCTGTCACCTGCTCCACCCTGAAATCATCTGCTGTGCTTCCCTTTCCATGGAATTATTGTTAACGGGGTTTTAGGGACACTCTCCAGCTACTTTTATGGCTGTTTAATAATTCCTTGACTCCCCTTTTGTGGGTTAAATCCTCCTGGGAAGGACACAGCCCTTAAATCCTCCTGGGAAGGACACAGCCCTTGTCCCCCATCCTTGGCCGGGGTTGTCCTCCCTGGCTTGGCAGACACATGGATTTTCCCTGCTGTGCTCAGGTTTTAAGGGATGTTTCAGGGCTCTTTCCATCCGAAAGCCACCCCTTTTCCTGCTGGAATCTCTGCTCCAAGGCTGGCAGCGGGAATGCTGAGGGCTGAGGGAGTTGGGGGCTCACACCCAGCACAGGGAAACCAGGAGCTGCCTTTGCCTTTGCTTGGGATTTTTAAGGGAATGGGGGGGTGGCCAAAGTCATTTTATCCAGGGAAAACGCAGGAAAGGACGATGCACTCTGGTCTCGTGGAGTAACCACTCCCAGCACATGGAATCCCATTCCTGGCACAGGGAATCCTGCTCCCAAAACGTGGCATCCCGTTCCCAGTGCCTGGATTCCCACTTTGGGCACATGGAATCCTGCTCCCGTGGCCTGACATCCTGCTCTCCCAGCACAGGGCATCCCGCTCCCTGCGCATGGAATCCCATCCCTGGCACATGGAATGGCACTCCCAGTGTGTGGCCTCCCACTCCCAGTGCATCCCACCCCACTCCGAGCACGTGGCATCCCATTCCCACTGCATGGCATCCCACTCCTGGCACACGGATTCCACTCCTGGCACACGGATCCCACTCCTGGCACATGGAATCCTGCTCCCAAAACATGGTATCCCACTCACAGTGCCTGGATTCCCACTTTTGGCCCATGGAATCCTGCTCCTGTGGCCTGACATCCCGCTCCTAGCACATGGAATCCCATTCCTGGCACGTGGCATGGCACTCCCAGTGTGTGGCCTCCCACTCCCAGCACGTGGCATCCCACTCCCCCTGCATGGCATCCCACTCCTGGCACATGGAATCCTGCTCCTGGCACATGGAATCCCACTCCTGGCACATGGAATGCTGCTCCCAGCACATGGCATCCTGTTTCCAGCACGTGGCATCCCGCTCCCAGCACACAGCATCCCACTCCCAGGGTGTGAAATCCCGTTCCTGGACGTGGCATCCCACTCCTGGTGCGTGGAATCCCGCTCCCACTCAGCTGGACCCTGCAGCTGCTCCCTCTGCCCTGTGCCAGCCCTGGTGCCATCCCGTTTTTCCCGGTGTCCTTGTGGTGCCAAAGGTCTCCTTGGGCAGTAAATAAATAAACAACGGGGTTGCAGAGCTGAGGGGGTTTAAAATCCAGGCTGAGGGGACTCTGCATCCCGAGGCGATGGAGGGGATCCATGAGGCTCCTGCTGGATCCTCCAAGGGATGAATCCTCCCCGTGCTCCGGCTGGGAGGGGGTGAAGGAAGGGGGTCACCCCTGGGGACAGACAGCCCCTCACACCCCCCCCTCTGCCTTCAGGCACTGCCCCCAGCCCGTGCCCAATCCAGGCAGGAATTGCCCACGGCGCAGCTTCCCAGGATGACTAAGAGTGGATGAGCCACTGCTGGAAACTCAGCAAAGATCTAATTCTGTGAATAAACCGGAAAAGAAACGGAGAAAGGGAAAAAAAACCAACCCCTCCTCGCCGGGGGAAAATGATGGTTGTGAATTAGAGGCAAAGTGGGTGACATTTCCGCCAGCTGTGTGCAGCTGGGGGAGTGGGGGGGACGTGTGGGGGCACCGAGGCTGCAATTCCTGGTGAGGATGGAGGGATGGGAGAGGATGGAGGGATGGGAGAGGATGGAGGGATGGGAGAGCGGGAACTTCCCCTGCTGTGCCCACACTCCCGGTGACTGCTGGCAGCCTGGTTTCCCCAGGTGACAGCAGCCCCTCCAAGGTGCTTTTCCTGCTGCTCAGTGTCCTTGGAAACCGAGGGATTGGTGGTTTGTGGGAGGGAGTGGGTGAGGAAGCGGCTGGGATGCATCTTGGATCCCTGAAGCTCCTCCTTCCTGACCCGCTCCAGTGCATGAGGGGCTCCAGGGGCACGTCCTGGCTCAGCCCCTCCGGCTCCAGCCTCCAAACCCAGCGGTGCCCAGGGACAGATTCCTCCAGGCCCTGCCCAGCAGCCTCCAAACCCAGCAGTGCCAGGGGCCAGGTCGCTCCAGCTCATCCCAGTCCTGCTCCCAGGGCTTAATTCCCTCCTCCTCCCCCATCTCCCAGTGTCACTTGGATGATTTTACTCCAAATAAGCCGGGAGTGGATTTTGCCAAGAACAAGCCCCATTCCTCACCCAGGAAGGGTTTTTCCATCCCCTTCAGTTCGGGGGGGTGCAGGGGAAGGATGTGCCACCCCCTTGGCTCTGATGGCAGGGTCCCCATCCCATTGGAAAATCCCTCTCCGTGGTCTCTGTTGGTGGCAAAGCCCCCCCAGCTCCCCTCAGCACCCCCACACCCCCTCAGGGCAGTGCTGGGACATCCCCCCCCCCAGCTCTCCGAGCCCTTCCCGGCTGTGGTGGCTCCACAGGGCTTTGCCTGCATCCCAAGGATCTGCTCCGTGCCCAGGGAAGGGGGGGAAGCAGCCCCAAAGCCGTGCCTGGCAGTTGCTATGGCAACCCTACATTTTTCTTATGATTCCTAATGACTTATTGGCATTTGCACTAATCCGCAGCTTTTTTGGCTGCCAGAGGTTGCTCCCCTTGTCTGACGGGGCTGGATCTGCTGGATGTGCCCTTGTCTGGAGCAGATAAAGCCTGGATTTGCTCCTGTCCTTGCTTTTTTATTGCTGGAGCTCCTCTGCTCTTTGCCACGTCCTGCAGCCCCCGATCCCAGACACTGGATTTCTCAGAGGAAGGGAGAGCTGGGCCACCTCTCACTGTCCCCTCAGGGGTTTGGTGGGACTTTGTGTCCTTATGGCAATTCCAGAGGCATCACAGCGAGGGAGCATCAGCTCAGCAGGACGGTGGGAAGCAGCTGGAGGATCCAGGGATCCACAGGGATCCACAGGGGAGGCTAAGCCCCCCCCTGGACTATCTCTGATCCCCAAGACAAGCTTGGGTGTCACTGCATGGGGTCACCAAGCCCTCAGGAGGTATTGAGTGACTCCAGCCTGGGAAGAAAACAGGGAGAGACTTCCCTGGAATGAGAAACGGGCCTGATTTCATGGCACTCCCAGGCAGCCACGGTGCCATCCCGACCTTTCCTCTGCTGGAGACCAGAGGGAGCTCCAGCTACCTCAGGAGTGATGTGCCCCCATCCCGTGGGGAATCACCCGGGGCACCGACCCCTCCCTGTGCCCCTGCCCGGCCCGGCCACCACAGCTCTCCCTTTCCAGCTCCCTGGGTTCCTGGAAGAGCAGTTTAATCCATGAATGAAGAGACAAATGAGGTGGAGGTGGGGAGGGACCTGTGGAGCCGCCGGTACAGCCGTGTCTGAGCGAGGTTCCCGCTCTCCAGCCTCTTCCCTTGGCGCCGTCTGTGCAACATTCCCGCCTGCAGCGATATTGCTCAGCTGAAGAAATATTGTTTCCAACAACAGACACCTCTAGAGAAATAACAGGAGAGATCCCATTACGGTTTAGATTTTAATTACACTCAGGAATGCATTCCTGGTTTTAAGATTTAATAACCTGGCCCTCCTCACACGCCCCTCCCTTGGTGAGGGAAGTTTAAAGAGCCTGGATTTATCCCTCTGAAGGGACTAACATCCAAACACTGTGGTGGAAGAATATTTCCTCCTAAAATAGCCTGAGGGGACACTCTGGAGCAGCCCCTGGCTGTGCTCGGGCTTTGGATGAGGACGGGACCACCAAGGCTGGGGGCTGTGAGGTTTGACACCTGATCCAGGGGCCTGGGCTGCTATGAACCACCTTCACCAGTGTTCCCACTGTCCCACTGGGAGGGGACAGGTTTGAAGGACACATGGACGTGCTCCTCGTGGTCTCTGTGCCCTTTGGAGCCAGCTTGGCTTCACGGCTGACTTGTGGAGCACCACATGGACATGGGAGCTCAAAGCCTTTGACATTGCCCGGGGCATCCCCTCCCAGAGGAAGCTGCCCTTGGCCTTGGCAGAGGGAGGGAGGCCTGGGGGGGCTGCTGTGCAGATAAGCCAGGCTTAATGACCACCCGCAGCCCCGGGCTGTGCCGGGGTATTGATCCTTCCTGCTCTGCTGGGGAAGGTCACAGGGATGATGCAGCACAGCAGCATCCTTTGTGCTGCCAGGACGGCGCTGCCCTGGCCATCAGCCTGCTGCTTGTAGGGCACGAGGGGCCCACGGGAGGGGATCCCCACCTGTGGGCTGGCTGGTTTGGGGTCTCTGAGCAGCGGGAGAGGCGCAGGCACGGACACTTCGCCCTGGGCTTTGTCTCTGGAGAGGAAGGTGGGGGCGGCCCCCGCCTGGCGCCGCAGCTCCGGGCGTGCTGCTTGTTTGTCTGATTAGAGAGAGGGAGAGAGAAACGGATCTGAGCAGCCCTCCTCACATCCCTCCTCACATCCCTCCTCACATCCCTCCTCACTCCCGGCTCCTGACTGCATTTTTCAAAAGGACTCAGTGTCCAGAGCTCTCCTCGTCTTCCTGACGGGCTGAGGGCAGAGGAGCCCTTGGAACATCTTGTTACCGAGGAGCCGCCGGCCTTTCCTCCTGCCCCAGCCGGGTGTGGGGGCTTTCCTGCCTTCTCCCACGTAGCACAGAGGGAAAGAGGATGTGATGGAAATCCGGATCATCCCTTGCTGGCGTGCACCTGCCTCCCCAGCCCACGCTCACCCTGCCAGGCACAGACACTCTGCGGGTTGGGAGCAGCTCCCGCTGTCGTGTCGCTGCAGCTCAACAGGCGTGTGCAGCCACCGGAGTCATCACAGCCCCGTGCCCGGCTCCTGTCAGCCCCTGGCAGCTGCCACACTCCTCACGCCGTACCCACAGCCCCTCTCCGGGCTGCTGGAGCTGCAGGAGCTGCAGGAGCTGCAGGAGCCAGCTCTGTGTCAGAGCTTCCCGGGGGAAAGGAGCCCCCCCGGCTCCGCTGCCGGGGACCCAGCGTGGGTTCCTCTGGAGAGGATTTCAGTGGTTGTGTTGGGGTGAGGTGTAAGGCAGCTGCTGCTCACCTGGCTCTGCTCACCTGCCTGCTCCTCACCTGCCTGGCCCTGCAGCCAGGGATGGTGGGAACAGGGGCGGGGAGTCAGGCTGAGCTGTCCTTGGTGCCAGAGGGACACGGGGACCCTCGTGGCTCATTAACAGCCTGGGGAGATGGAGGTGGGAAAGGTCCCTCCTTCTCCATCCCTCTCTCCATTGGCTGCCTGACAGAGAGGGGATTGCAGGGGGATGTGTTCCCACGGGGCAGCCCATCCCGCTGCAGTTCCACCCCCCAGGACACACGGCTGGGGTGAGCCCGGGCCCTGCAGCCCCCGAGCGAGCGTCGTGTCCGGGGATCCTGCCGGGAATGCGGGGGGTGGGAGCGCCGGAGCGCGGGCAGGAGCTGGAGGTCTCTGTTTCCGCTGAAATCTGGCACCTTCCCCCTCGCTGGCAGCCCCACGAGGAGCTATAAATACACCCGAGTGTTCACAACGCCCTTTCCCCGGGGATGGAAATCGAGCAGGATGCTCCGGAGGGGGAGGTTTGATTGATGGGAGCCGGGCTTGGCACAGCGCCGGGGTGGGGTGGGGGGGATGGAGCAGCGAGGGCTGAGGGCTCCCAGCCCAGCACCCAGCATGGGAGGAGAGCCCTCGCTGTGGGAGGGAAGGGGGGACGTCCACAGGAGTGTCCCCACTGTCCCCGTGCAGGGGGACGGCGGTGGGTGCTCCCGTTGTACAGTTGGATGAGCAGATCCTTAAGGCAGGGTGGGCTCTGATCCACACCAGGTGCTAAAGCTGGAGGCACTGAGGGGCTCTGGGGGTCTGGAAGCCCCCTGGGGTTCTGCAGGCAGGGCTGGGGACCCCCGGCCAGGCGTCATTCCCAGGGCCAGGAGCAGGCAGCATCACCAGCAGGAGCTCAGCTGCCTGGGCAGGGTTCAAAGCCAAAACCCACCTGGGACCGAGAACAATTAATTTCCCCAATCTGCACAACGATCAGCTTCTGAGGCGAACAATTAGCCGGTCGCAAATTGTAATTGTCATCTCACTTCTGATTTTAATTTGGCCTAATGAAGGCTAAGTGGTTCCGTCGTGCTCCTCCTCCTCCCCGGCCCCGCGGCCCCCGGGCATTCCCGGCCCTGCCCGGCCCCGAGAGCTCCAGGGGAGGCTGGCAAAGCCATTAATCCCCGTTGCAGGAGGCTCGGTTTCACATCTCAGGGCCAATAAAAGTTTTATTTAAGGGAAGAGCCTGGCTGTGTCCATGCATCCTGCTTTGTCACAGCCCGTTAGCCTCGCGTGCCTGCCCCCGGAGCGGGGGCTGTCGCTCCATCTTCATCCCAAAGAACGCTCTCCTTGCTTTCCCCCGGCCTGGTTTTACCTCCCTGCTGCTGGTCCATCTGTCTGCCCCCGCTGCCCACCCCACCCCAGCTCCCCACAGCTCCTCACCTCTCCCACCTCACCGTGTTTCCTGAGGAATTCATGGACTCGTGGAATTGCCTTTCACTTTAACACTTAATTTGGATTGAGGAAGGTGGTTGCTGGGCCTCCAATGCCAATTGTAGCCCAGTGGGGTTGATATGAGCAAAACCATCCACGTGCTTGGTGAACTATCCAAGCTTTTGGAATTCTTTCCCACGGAGGGAGTGGGGTCCCCACCCCTGGAGGTGTCCAAGGAAGGACTGGATGTGACACTCAGTGCCCTGGGCTGGGGGACAAGGTGGGGACTGGGCACGAGGTGGACTCCATGGTCCTGGAGGGCTTTTCCAACAGAAATGATTCCATGACTCTGTGAACTCTGCATGACCAGCTGCTCCTTCCCAAGCCCTGCAGCCTCCCTGTTCCTCAGCACGGATCAGATCCAGGAGCTGCCATCGGGAAACAGCCACAGGTGCTGGGTCTGTTCACACAGAGAATCCCAGGCTGGTTTGGGTTGGAAAGGACCTTAAAGCCCATCCAGTGCCACCTCCTGCCATGGGCAGGGACACCTTCCACTAGCCCAGGTTGCTCCAAGCCCCATCCAACCTACCTTTGAACAATCCCAAGGGTGGGACTGTCAGCCCTCTCTGGGCAACAACCATCCCTGAGAAGCCCATCCCTGGTCCCCTCCTGCTCTGCAGCTCCTGGGCAGCGTTTAAAGGACAAAGTGACAGCAAAAAACCCCTGAGCCAGGGAGCAAAGGCTCTTCCCCTCCTCCCCAGCCCCAGTGTCTGATCATTGTGACACAAGCACTGAGGAGAGGAGGCTCCTTCATCTCTCCAGAGCCAGGGACTCTTTGGGGGTGAAGCATCCCAGCTCTTTAACAGCCCCAATTAAACTGCAGCAGGAACCAGGCGTTGGCAGGGAGTCACCTCTTGGACCAGAGGGTGGCTGAGCATGAGCTGTAACAGCTTTGCCTTAAAGGGAAAAATATAATTTCTGTGACCCTTGGGTGAGCAGAAACCTGCTTTTGGGAGCTCTCTGGGAGTTGTGAGGTTGAGTGTCCCACGCTGGGACATGACAGCCCAGCCCTGTCCCTGCCACGGCCCTGTCACCTCATCCTGTGAAAAGCAGCAGGTTCTGAGAGGGAGAAATCAGTGTTTCAGCAGCATGAATATCAACTGTCACCCCCATCAGCTGATCTCCCAGGGAAAGGTGCCACCTCCAGCCTGGAGACACAGGGGGTGCTCGGTGGTGCTGCTTGGCTGGCGAGGTTGGAGCTGTACAAGCTGGGCTCTGTCTGTGCTCATTAACCCCCTCCCACAGCTCCCTGTTCTCCCAAAACTTGTAGCTGCCTCATTCTCTTTGAAATCCAAGGGTTTGAAGGCCATTTGAGGGAAAGGACTCGGGTGCTGTGCCCCCACGTGCTGGGTGTGTGACCCCAGGGTGGGCATGTCCTGCCTCCCCACATGGATGATGGTGCTGGGGCTCTGTCCCTCTGTCCCTCTGCACCCTGGCTGTGGATTGGATGTGAAAGGGAAAGCTGGGATTTGGAGGTGCCTCAGCAAAGCTTTGCTTCTGGAGCAGGGACTGGGCTGCTTTCCCTCTGACCATATGGACTCACCCATTTCCACGCTCGTCCCTCCCAACCCATCCCCGTGCCAAACTGTCCTGCTGCCAAGCTGGGAACCCTTAAATAGGTGGGTCAGAAGTGGCACAAGTTCTCTGTTTCTCTTCCTGTTGCAATCTGGGGTTTGTATTATTATTATTATGACTCGATTTCAGATCCCCTTTGAATGACAAGTCCATCAAAGCAGCTCATTTGGAAACGTCAGCTCCATTTTTGATAAGCCATCAGTCTGGGTGATCGGGGCTGACAGATGCCCTGCACCAGAGCTGGGCTCTCTAATGCACTGCACAGAGTCTTTTGTACTATCACATTATTGCATTTATTCAGCATGGCATGAAATCTCTCCTTTAGGGGAGGGGAAGGGGCGGGGGGAGGATTAACCCTTCCAGCAGTGCCTCCCTGGGCGGGGAGTCCACACGGGGAGCAGCAGAAATCAGGCTTGAAGGTGACATTTAGAGCTCCTGATGCCACTGGAGTCCAGGGAACTGCAAGGCCCTGGATCACAGTCCACTTCTGGCAGTGCTGGCCCGATGAGAGCTGACAGTGGGTGCACAGCCCTGAGACGTGGAGTGAGTGTGAGCAGCCACTTCTGTCCTTGTCACCCACGGGAGGGGCAGGACACATGGACCTGGGTGCCACTGTTGGCTCCTTCAGGGTGATGATGGAGCTGCTGCATCCACCTGGCTCGGGGCTGTTCCTGCTGCCCATGAGTGGGTCCCCCCTGGGCTTTGTCCCTGGGGCAACCCTGGTTTTATCCCTGGGACAGCCCTGGGCTTTGTCCCTTGGCCAGCAAAGAGCATCCCAGGCCGTTCTGTGTCCCACTGGCCCACCCTCCACACTTTAAATACATGGCAGGAGTGGGAGAGGTGGTTTGGGCTCCCTCTTCATCTTCCATTTTATTTATGTGATGCTCAGATGTGTGAAATACGTGTCTCCTTGGTGTCCTGCCTCCCCTTGCTCTGGGGGAGCGGCCACGGCATCCCACTGATCCCTTCCCCAGCATCCCATTGATCCCTTCCCCAGTATCCCACTGATCCTTTCCCCAGCATCCCACTGATCCCTTTCCCAGCATCCCACTGATCCCTTCCCCAGCATCCCACTGATCCCTTTCCCAGCATCCCATTGATCCCTTTCCCAGCATCCCACTGATCCCTTCCTTAGCCCCGGCGTTGATTTTGGGAGCTCCAGGCTGCCCGACCCCCTCCCCAGCCCACACCCAGAGCTGCCGGGGGGGCTCAGGGAGGGCTGAGCCCAGCGAAAGCCCCCCTCCAAAGCTGCATTCCAGCCCGGAGGAGCTGCCGGAGGGCAGAACCCGCCCAGGTCCCCCCGGGATGCTCCCGGCTGTGCCCCAGGAGCGGGATGGGAGAGCCCGCGGCCGGGCTGGCTGTGGCCAGAGCAGCCCCTCCAGGGAGCTGCTTCCCTGCGTGCCCTGATCTGCATCCCGGAGCCTTTGTGTGCTCTCATTAACGCGGCTGAGCAGCTCCTGACGTGTGAAACAGCCTCTTGATTAGCGGGAATTGGCGGGGCCGCCTGGGAGCCGCGGTCACGGCCGGGGCTCCGCACACAAGCCTGGGCTGCCCCGGCTCGGTTTTTGGCTTCTGGTGGTCAGAGGGCTCGGGCTGAGCCCAGGGGTCTGTTCCTCCACCCAAACCCACGCGCGGGACGAGCCAGGTGTCCCCCGTGGGTGCGCCCGCCCCGGGACGATCTGCTGGATCGGGGGTGGTGCCTCTGGAGTCGGGAATTTTCCTGCAGCCCCTTTTGAGCTCTTGGGACTTTGCCCAAGCGCAGAGGAGCTGTAACCGTGTGAAATCCTTCCCCCCCCCCACGAGACGGAGGCTGGGTGTGAATTCAGGCAGGGGCAGCAGCTCTGCGGTGCCCACGGGCCACGTGGCAGCGCTTGGGGACACGGTGGTGGCCCGGGCGTGCCGGGCAGGGACTGGCTCTCCTGCTCTCCAGGTCTGGCCAAGCTCATCAAGACGGACCTGGAGGTGTTTTCCAGGCAGTTCAGGAGCTCGCCTGAATTATTTAACGCGCTGCTCTCCAGCGCGGCGGGGAGGAGGAGCCGGGGGAGCTCATTAGTGACCGGGGCTGTTTGTCTCCTGGCCACGGCACGGCGGTGCCAGGGACGGGCTGTGCCTCGGGCACGGCTCCCTCCTGCCGGGAACACCGGGGATGGGAGCTGGGATTTGTGCCTCTGACCCGGGCTGGAGGGAGCAGAGCCTGCCCAGGAAGGTCCTGGGGCAAGGACGTGGTGCCCGGAGGTCACCGCGGGGCTGGAGGGTGGGAATTGAGCGCGGCAGGAGGGAAAGGGGAGGAATTCCAATGGGCTTGGGATGCTCAGAGCACTGGACCCCTCTGTGGGTGCTGGGGTTGGGGCACACAACTCCCCCACAGCTTCCCAGTGCAGGGACTGGGAGGGGTGTTGGTCACAGACAGGATTTTCCAAAGTGATTAAGGAGGCAAATGCCATTGGAAACCTTTTTCTGGGCTCTCAGAGCCTCAGCGAGGGCTTTTAGAGGCTGAAGGGCTCTAAATTAGCTCTCTCCACTCAGGAAGGAGATCCTGGTGATAGCTCTGGAAACGCTCTGCAGCAACAGTTGGGAAGGGCACGTGGCAGGAGGGGGATTAGCAGGGATTAAACAAAGCAGCTGCCCGAATCCAGGGATACACTGGGACCTGAACAGCACCTGCAGGCTCACCTGCCCCGATGGGAAGGGGCTGGACAGGGAAATTCCATGGCCAGAGCTGTGGAACAGGCCCTGTGAGAGAGGAAAAACGGGCCAGGGCTCTTCAGGACACAAACAAGGTGATGGCAGGGGGGAAGTGCCCACGACCCAAGGGTGGCACCCCTGGCTGTCACCAAGCTCAGCCCTTCCCCAGCCCCTTTCTCCCTGGGGTGTTCTTGACTCTGGCATTGGAAAAGGGAGCTCTGGGGTGCTGGGAGGGGGCTCTGCAGGCTCAGCTGGAGTTCAGCTCCTGCTGCAGCCCGGAGCTGGTGCCAGGAGCGAGAGATGCTTCCAAAAATGCAGCGAGCTGCAGCCCAGCACAGCTCAGGTTCTGTTACACAGCACAAATTTGTACAGAGTGAAGGACAACCCAGCTCCAATCTGAGGCTCCATGTTCCCAGGCTCGTGTTTTTCCAGGCTCTCCAGGGCAGAGCTCAGCCAGCTTTTCCAGTTGGCTTTTGCATTTACAGATGCCCCAGTTAACCCATGGCCTGCAGGCCAGCCCTGTGATTCCAGGGATAAAATGAGATGCCCCTCCAGGGCTTCCTGGCCTAAAATAATGGATTTGAGGCTTCCCACAGCCCTGAACATGCTGCATGAGGGGGCAAACCTGCTGCCTCCAGGGCTTGTGCCGTCAGCTCAGCACCTCCAAAGGCACCTTTGGCAGCAGTCAGGGAGGGTTGTGCCGGTGGATTTGGCTCCTGGATCCACTAATGATCCTGGTCGTGGCCCTGGATGTCACAGGGAGAGCTGACAGCCACCTCAGGAGAGGGCCCTGCCACTGTGTGTGACCACTCAGCCCCAGCCCTGCTCCAGGGTGAGGTCTCGTGCTCCCAGTTTTTGCAATCAAAGTGGAGGAGGGAGATGAAGGGCAGGGAGAGCCCCTATGGGTTAACCCCAAGAGGAATAAACCTTCAGAAAGCCCAAACCCCACTGGTGTGGGTGCTGAGCTGCATTTTGGAGAAAGGGACCCCCCCAGCCCAGAGACCCCAATTCCACCCTGAGCATCTCCCCAACCACCAAGGCACCCAATCCCTTGGATATCCCTGGGAGCTGATCCCAAACAGCTCTGGGATGTGCCCAGCACTGCGTGGGCAGGCTGTGGCTGAGCAGGGCCAGGTCCTGCCCGCTCCAGGCTGGAGGTTTGTGCCCGAAGCAGCATCTCCAGGAAGCCACAGGAACCTGTTGGGAGCGTTTTGGAGGCAGCCAGAGCCGCCACAACCCTTCCAGAGCCTGGAAGCAAAAGACTAAGAAGAACAGGCTTATTTCCCAGCCCTCCTCATTAAAACCCATCCCGAGTGAGGGAGAGAAGCACCCAGATAAGAGGCTGCTCCTGCCCCCGGCTCCTGGCGATAGCAGAGATGCCAGAGCTGAGCTTTGCTGCTCCCGGCAGCTTTTTATCTCCTGCCTTCCTCCTAGACAAGCAGGAATAATGTTATCGCCCTCCCTGCCAGCAGAGATGCAGGAGGCTCAAAAAAACCCCCCCATCCCTCTGTGTCTGTGAGCAAAACAAGGCGTAAATGAGGAAAGAAATCACTGGAAAAGCTGGAGCAGCATCCCGGTGCTGCTGGGTTTGGAGGGGCACCTTCCACTAGCCCAGGTTGCTCCAAGCCCCATCCAACCTGTCCTTGGACACTTCCAGGGATGGGGCAGCCACAGCTTCTCTGGGCAACCTGTGCCAGGGCCTCCCCACCCTCCCAGGGAAGGATTCCTTCCCAATATCCCACCTAAACCCACCCTCCTTCTGCCAGTAGAAGGGGGCTGGGATGTCTCAGCAGCTTGTGCTCTAAGGAAGCACCTTCAAAGCCCTGGGGTGGAACAGCAGCTGCTTTTCCAGAGCAAAAATTGCAACAAACCTCGGTAAGGGCTTTGCCAGGCATTCCTCATCTCATGTAAATGGTTTTTTTTTTGGGGGGGAGGGAAATAAGACCCTAAAATTCCAGCTGGAGGTCGGTGTGAGGGGACAGGCAGCACAGGGTGGGACATGTGTGGGGATCCCCCTGTGCCACCCCGTGTCACCCCATCACCCTGGGTGGGCTGGTTGCTTTAGCCAGGGGTGAAGCTACTGAAAAGCTGAGGCGGGAACACCCTCCCATCCTGGGAACAACTTCCCACCCCAGGAACATCCTCCCACCTTGGGAACAACCTCCCATCCCGGGAATGTCCTCCCATCCCGGGAACAACCTCCCATCCCAGGAATATCCTCCCACCTTGGGAACAACCTCCCATCCCGGGAACAAGCTCCCATCCCAGGAACATCCTCCCACCCCAGGAACAACCTCCCACCCCTGGGAACAGCCTCCCATCCCAGGAACAACCTCCCATTCCGGGAACAACCTCCCATCCCAGGAACATCCCCCCGCCCGGGGCTCATCCTCCCATCCCTCGAAGGGGAGCCGGCGAACACGCAGAGCGGCATAATAACACCCGAATTTAATAAAAAAACGCCTCGAACAGACAAAGTTTTTCCTTTTGCCAGCTGCTTAATTAAATTGCCTAATGCTGTTTGTGGTGGCAGCACAAACTCCCGTGTTTGGAGCCCGCGGTGTTGCCATGGAGCTCACCCGCGGCTGGCGCGGCCGTGCCCGAGCATACAGATGAGGGGGGATGCTGGGGCCGGCCGGGGGGGGGGGGGGGGGGGGGGGGGGGCTCCTCCCTTTTTTTTTTTTTTTTTTTTTTTTTTGACGCGGCAGCAAAAGTCCCTGCCAAGGTTTTTAGTGTCGCTCTTGGAGAAGCAGCTGCTTTTTCCGCCCCCGGGACCTTTGAGGGTGTTTGCCCGGAGCTGGGAGATGCTGAGACATCCCGGAGGAAGGAGGGTGGGTTTAGAGGGGATGTTGGGAAGGAATTGTTCCCTGTGAGGCCCTGGCACAGGGTGCCCAGAGAAGCTGTGGCTGCCCCATCCCTGGGAGTGTCCAAGGCCAGGCTGGAGCAACCTGGGCTAGTGGGAGGTGTCCTGGGGCAGGGGATGAGCTTTAGTGTCCTTTCCAACCCAAACCATTCCGTGATTCCATGATTCCCACCCTCCTGCCCCGGGCAGGACTATGAGCCTGGATCCTGCTCCACAGGCTGGCTGAGGACTGGAAACAGCAAAAGGCATCGGGGGTGGGCGAGGGGGGGAGGATTTTCCCTCAGCCTCCAACTACCACGCCTCATCCACCCGTGTTGCTCCTGCGGGGGGGGACAGGGACGGGGACAGGGACAGGAAGGTTCCTCGGTGCCGGTGGAGCCGTGTCCGTGTCAGAGCAGTCACCCAGAACAGACAGGGCCCCTGGCAGCAGCGCAGGGCCCCGGGAGATGCCATCCCTCGGGAATGTCACCGCGGAGAGCCGCTGCCGGAGAGAGGAGCCGTGGGCTGAGCACGGCCCAGCCCCAGGGACCCCCTCCCTGTGCCCATGGGGGTGGATCGGGCTCTTGTGGCTGCGGGAAGGGAGAGGGGAGGGCAGGAGAGCCCTTCCCAGGCTCAGCTGCAGCCATTTATCTCCCGGATCCGGGCTATCAGACGGATGACAGAGGGAGAGAGGCAGCCGGTGCGAGCGCAGACCAAGGCTCCTTCCCGGGGTGATTTATCTCCTGGCTTCATCCAGCAAACTTGCTGATGAAAAGACTCTTCCCTTCTCTGTGCCTCATCAATTCTCATTCTCGCTGCTTTTCTATTTTTTTTTTCCCCCTTTCCCTGGGTTTCTGTTCCCTTCCCTGCAGCTCCTGCACACCCCATCTCCCCTGTGCTCCTCATCTCCTGGCCTGGTTCTCTGATGGTCTCTTTGACCCTTTCCTTCTCCCTTTTACCTCTGATCCCCCTTCTTTACCTCCCTGTGGCACTGTCATTCCCCTTTATTCCTTCTCCTGCCATCTTTCCCTGCTGTATCCCCCTGACTGGGATGGAAAGAGGTTCCTTGAGCATCATCAGTAAGTGGCACCATGGACAACATTTGTACATGGGACAAATCCAGTCTCGGAGGCAGAAGTCACAGAAATACCAGAGGGAGCTGAGGGAATCGGGTAAACACTAGGAAATCATGGAAGAGACGTGGCATCCCTACTGTGTGAGGGGAGAGGGGGGGGAGGAAAAAAGGAAACCGGGGTGTTTTCCACTTCCGTGCAGCAAATGTTTCAGTCTCTTGAATCTACATTTTTGGAGAAAAACAATCTGGGAGCAGAAGCGTCCCCGGCTCCCTGCTGTCGCTGCCGTCGTGCCGCAGCCCACGCCGAGGGAGAGCCGGGAATAGCAGCCAGGAGCTGCTGGAGCCGTCAGGGAATGTGGGACCCACGGCCCCCGGGGGGTCCCGGTCCCTCCCCGTTCCCACAGACCTTCCTGTAACCACGTCCCCGCCGTCCCCCTTCCCCTTCCCGCCTTCCCCAAGGCTCCTGTTATCCCGGGCAGCGTCTTCCCACCGCCTGCAAAGGCAGCAAATCCATCTGCCTCGGAGAGGAGGTGGGATCTGGGCTCCCTGGGAGGCACCACTTAACCCCGGAGCGCAGCCGCGGCTCCAGCCGGAGCTCTCCCATTTATTTGCCTCAATCCCGGCTCCCTCCGCTTCCCTGCCTTGCTCCGAGCCTGTCTGGGGTGAAAAGAAAGGGATTTGGGGCACAGCTGGTGCTTTGCTGCTGCTGGAGAGGGATGGAGGGGGACAGTGGGAGTTTGGGGGGGGGTGGGTGCACGGGAATCACTGCAGAGTCACACCCAGGGAATGGATCCGTGGGGATTGGGGCTGCCCCATCCCTGGAATGTCCCAGTCCAGGCTGGATGGGGCTTGGAGCAACCTGGGCTAGTGGAAGGTGTCCCTGCCTGTGGAGTGTGATGAGCTCTAAGGTCTCTTCCAACCCAAACCATTCCATGAGCCTCTGATTCCATGACCCCACCATCCCCCTCAAGGTCTGGGTCTCCCCAGGACCCCCATCCCTAACCCTTGGGATGGGGATACAGCTCCACAGGAGGAGGCTTTTGAGCCCAAATGGAAAACCAATGGAATGAAAACTGGCTGTGGAGCTGCAGGAGCTCCATCCCCCCTTCCACGTCGGGAGCAGCACAATAAGAGGCTGAACGGGTTTGCATGTTACCTGCAGGCTGCTCCAGAGCCTAATTAAGAAATAATGAGCCTGACTTTGCTGGGTAATGGATAAAAACCAAGCAGCAGGTTCCTGCCCCCTCCATCCCTGTCTCTGTACCACCTCCAGGAATGCAGGGAGCAGCTCCCAGGATGTCCCTGCTTTGTTCCCCACAGCAGGGACCTCACACTGCCGGTGTTCTCCCTTGTCCAGTTTACTCCTTGTCACTTGAAAGCATGAAATATGAAGTTTAGTCGCCAGGTTTCCCACAAAAATGCCATTTTTCTGCAAGCTCTGATCCTGTGACTCACACAAACCCCTGGGCTGTTCCGGCATCATCCTGTATCCCGGGCTTCTCACAGCCATCAGTGCCGGGAAAAAGGGATAAAACCCAGTTACAGGCACAGACCAGCAGAGCTGGGGGACCTTCCCTGGAAAATAGGGTTTGGAGCAAGGAGTCTTTTCTAGTCCCCGCTTCGTATCCTTGAGAAAATAACTAAAAAAATCCCGTTCCTCCATGTTGTTTCTTTAAGGAGAGAAGGTTCTCTGATACTTTAATGGCCGGAGAGTTTCGCAGCCACTGAAGTGCCCGAGCACTTAAAAAAGAAAAGCTGTGGGTCCGTCAGAAGGAGGCAGAAATCAATAGATCCATCCTCTCCTTTCATGCTGGTTCTCCAGGAGCTGGTTTAAAAGGCAGTGCCCTCGCAGCAGGAAGGGAGGGAAGCGTGAGGGATCAATTCTGGAGCGAGGCCGGGATGAGTCGATGCTGAATAAACTTTGGTTGGAAGCCCTTTCCAGGGAGAGCAACGTGGTGATAAAACAGAGCTGCTGGGGAAGAAACTTTCTTTTCCCACTCCGGCGGCTTTTTAATGTTTTTCCTGCTGCGTGAGAGTCTTTTAAGCGGGAGAGGCTTTGGGGCTTGGTTTGATTGGTGTCAGCGTGGGGCAGGAGGGCTGCAGCAAAGCAAGGAAACAAAGGTGGCCTGGGGGCTGGATCCCGCTCCTCTGGACCCCGGGGCTGGATGGGGAGAGGGGCAGGAGGTGCTGGGGGGGCTCAAATCCACCCCAGCCCCTCAGGGAACACCCCAACGAGGAACCCTGACCCCTCTGCCCTGGAAAGGGGCCAAGGCAGGGGGGCAGGGCTGGGGCTGCACCGGCACAGAGGGGGTTCAGGAGCCTGTGCTCACACTCAAATCTTTGCCCCTCTGTCCTGTTTGTTCTCCCTGATCCTTCCTAACCACGAGAGTCCTCCCCTCACACGACCTGTTGTCTTCCAGGAACGACCTTGAGGAGGAGCCGGGAAGATGCAGAAATGAATCCCCTGGGGAGGAGGAAGAGCTGAAGCTCTGACTGAGACGGTGCCAGCCCTGGTGTTCCCTGCTCTGGGTTTGGAGGGGAGGGGGCACAGCCGGCAGCAGGAGCTGATGGTTCCAGGGGCTCCCATGGAGCATCTCCTCCCTCAGGGGCTGTTCCCACCCGGCTGCGCCCTCTGAGCCTTTCCCGCCCGGCAGGAGCTGCTCCCACGGCCCAAGATGAGCTGCCTGCAGACCAGCTCCCTGCTGCTGTGCGTGGTGGCCGCCGCCACCATGCCCACGGTGCCCTGGAGGGTGAGGTGCCCCCCTCAGTGCGTGTGCCAGATCCGGCCCTGGTACACGCCCCGCTCCGTGTACCGGGAGGCGGCCACGGTGGATTGCAACGACCTGTTCATCTCCTCCGTGCCCCGGGACCTGCCCGAGGGCACCCAGACCCTGCTCCTGCAGAGCAACAACATCGCCAGGCTGGAGCAGAGCGAGCTGGACTACCTGAGGAACCTCTCGGAGCTGGACCTGTCGCAGAACAGCTTCTCCCACGTCCGGGACTTGGGGCTCAAGGACATGCCCCAGCTGCTGAGCCTGCACCTGGAGGAGAACCAGCTGTCCGAGCTGCCCGACGGCAGCTTCCCCGGGCTGGGCAACCTGCAGGAGCTGTACCTGAACCACAACCAGCTGCGCAGCATCGCCCCCCGCGCCTTCGCCGGCCTGGGCGGGCTCCTGCGCCTGCACCTCAACTCCAACCTGCTGAGGACGCTCGACAGCCGCTGGTTCCAGATGCTGCCCAGCCTGGAGATCCTCATGATCGGGGGCAACAGGGTGGACGCCATCCTGGACATGAACTTCAGGCCCCTGTCGAACCTGCGCAGTTTGGTCCTGGCCGGGATGAACCTGCGGGAGATCTCGGACTACGCCCTGGAGGGGCTGCGGAGCCTGGAGAGCCTCTCCTTCTACGACAACAAGCTGGCGGACGTGCCCAAGCGGGCCCTGCAGCAGGTGCCCGGCCTCAAATTCCTGGATCTGAACAAAAACCCGCTGCAGAGGGTCAAGCAGAGCGACTTCACCAACATGCTGCACCTCAAGGAGCTGGGGCTCAACAACATGGAGGAGCTGGTGTCCATCGACCAGTTCGCCCTGATCAACCTCCCCGAGCTGACCAAGCTGGACGTGACCAACAACCCCAAGCTGTCCTTCATCCACCCCAACGCCTTCCACCACCTGCCCCAGCTGGAGACCCTCATGCTCAACAACAACGCCCTAAGTGCCTTGCATAAGCAGACGGTGGAGTCGCTGCCCAACCTGCAGGAGATCAGCATCCACAGCAACCCCATCCGCTGCGACTGCGTCATCCGCTGGGTCAACAGCACCGACACCCACATCCGCCTCATCGAGCCGCAGTCCACGCTCTGCGCCGAGCCCCCCGACCTGCGCCGGCGCCACATCCGGGACGTGCCCTTCCGCGAGATGACGGACCAGTGCCTGCCCCTCATCTCCGCCCAGAGCCTCCCGTCCCGCCTGGAGGTGGCCCACGGGGACAACGTGTCCCTGCACTGCCGGGCGCTGGCGGAGCCGGACCCGGAGATCTACTGGGTGACGCCGTCGGGGGCGAAGCTGGTGCCGTTCGGGGCGGGCGGGCGGTACCGGGTGCACTCGGAGGGCACGCTGGAGATCCGGGGGGTGGCCCCGGCCCAGGCCGGGCTCTACACCTGCGTGGCCCACAACCTGCTGGGGGCCGACACCCGCAGCGTGCGCCTGCTGGTCAACCACTCCTTCCCGCTGGGCCGGGCCGGCCTGGAGCTGGCAGTGGCGGACGCGCAGCCCTTCCACGTCCTGCTGGCCTGGAAGCCGCCCCTCAACGCCGTCTCCTCCAACCTCACCTGGTCCAGCTCCCCGCCCGGCGCCCGCGCGGGCTCGGCCCGGCTGCCCACGGGCACCCGCAGCTACAACGTCACGCGGCTGCGCCCGGGCACCGCGTACCGGGCGTGCCTGCGCGTGGCCTTGGCGGACTCGCGGGCCGAGGTGTCCTGCGTGAGCGCCAGGACTAGGGAGGCCTCCCCCGGCCGCGGGCTCCCGGGGGGCCGGCGGGGCCTGCTGACGGCGCTGGCGCTGTGCCTGCTGCTGGTGGTGGTCGGTGCCGCGCTCGTGACCCGCCACGGGGCCGGGGAGCCGCCCCGGGGGGGCTCCTCGGGCCGTCAGGGTGCTGTACCCCCTCCACCCCGCCCTGGGTGGGCAGCCCTGGGCTCGGGGGCAGCACAGGGGGCACCTCCTGGCCGTGGAAGTCCAAGAGGCCCCCCTGGATTGCTGAAGGCTGGGTGGGGGGGTGGTGGGGCAGGAAGGGAGCGAGAAAGTATTTTTTACCAAAAAAAAAAAAAAAAAAACCAACACGAGAAAACTGAACTGAAAAACTGAACGACAGTGAGACAAAAAAAAAAAAAAAAATGGAAAAAAAGGGGTTTCGTGGACTTGACCAAGGGTGGGGGGGGGGGGGGAGGAGAGAGGCAGAGCTGCTCAGGGGGGGCTGGAGGGTCCTCCCGGGGGTCCTGGTGGGGCCTGGATCCGTGTGCAGGCTCGGGATGTGTCCGTGGCTCCCAAAAGCACCCGCTGGGAGGGCTCAGGCCCCTCCCGTGGGACGATGCCCCGAGTGGTTGAAGAGCCATAAGGATGATCAGCTGATCACCCCTCCCTGTGTCCCCCTGGCACCAGAGGCACCCCAGAGGTGTCACCTCCCTCGCTGGACTGTGCCTGGTTCGGAGAGACGAGAAAAAAAAGCCTTTTCCTTTGGGATCCATGGTGGGGTTTGGTTTCTTTTTTGGGTTTTTTTTTTGAGCATT
>NW_020884933.1:3042009-3052251 GCF_003945725.1 Corapipo altera
GGGGGGGAGCAGAGGGCTCAGGGGGGGATTTTGGGGGCAAAAGAACCAGAAATGATGATGGTGACACATCTCAGTTGACATCTCTGCAGGGTTGGGCACCTCCTGCCAGAGCTGGATGGATCCCGTGTCCTGCAAGTGCAATCTCAAGGCTGTTTTGTAAACTTTTGCAGATAATGTTAAAAAAGGAGGAAAAAAAGGGGGGGGGGGGATAGGAAGAAAAGGAGGGAGGAAGTTCTTGGTTCTCTGGTTTTGTATATTAAAAAAAAAAAGGGGGAAAAATGAAATGCTGGTGTGCAGCTGGAGGGCTCCATGGCAGGGACCCCTAATTCAGAGCTCCAGGAGTGTTTGGACAATGCTTTCAGGGAAAAGGGGGCATTGTTGGGGTGTCTGTGCAGGGCCAGGGGTTGGAGTGGATGATCCCTGTGGGTTCCTTCCAGCCCAGGACTGGAATTCCATGATTCTAATACACGTGTGGCCCCCAAAAAAACCCCAGTGTGGGCACGGGGGCATCCAGAGCCACGGGAAAGAGCCAGGGAAAGGCATCTCAGCCACGCCTGGGGGTGAGGGGGTGCAGGTTCCCCCAGAGCTCCCCCTCCCTGCAGCCCCCTCAGGATGATGCCAAGTCATCCCCCCACACAGCCCCTGCATGCAAAGGGCTTGGAAAGGACCAGAAAACCTCGGCACAGTTAAAAAACTGCCTGAAGTTGCCATCCATCTCCCAGCCCAGGTGAGATGGGTCCCTGCTGGACGCCCTCGGGCTCAGCCAGGCACGAGAAACGACTCCTGTGCCTTGGCTGGCTGATTATTTCGGAAGGAAATGGCTCTCCCTGGCCCCCCTTCAGCCTCCCCAGCACGTGTCCGGGACCCAGGGAGATCTCCAGGGCCCCGAGCACGAGCTGGAAGTTAAATGCAGGTTCAAACACTCGGCTGAATCGGGGCCACGATCCGCTGGGGGGGTTTGGATCCGAGCCCCCGCTCAGGTGAGCAGCTCCCTGTGCTTGCAGATTCCAGGCCTGGAACAAGCCTTTTTTCCCCCCCTCTGCCTCTTGGAAACGTGGATGCAAAGTGTTATTATTGCCCGTGGTTGAGCTGAGCTGGTGCTGGGAGGTGTGGGAATGGTCGTGGGTTGGTTCCCGGGGTGTGAACACGGCCCTGGTTTGATCCTGCCAAGGGCTGAGCCCCGGGAGCGTCTCCCACACCTTCCACCATCCCATTCCCAGCATTCCATCAGCATTCCCCCCAAAAAACCCCCCAAGGACAGAGCCCCTGAAAGGCTGTGATTTTGTAGGTGGAGAGAAACAACCTCTTTGATCCCTGGGAGGGGAGGGGGAGGTTCAGCCCGAGCTGCTGCTCTGCCCCTGCACAGCCCAGATTGAGATTCCAGATATGGGCAATTAATTTGATTTCCTTTGAAACTGCAGCAACCTGAGGAGCTCTGGGCAGGGGGAGGCACCCACCACTCACTGCAGAACTACTCTCCCAGGGGGTCTCCCCACTGTGTCCCCCCAGCCCAGACTCCCCGTGGGACAGGAAGGGCCAAATCACCCCCAAATCACCCCCAAAACACCCCAAAAACGCTGTGAGTCCCTCCCATTCCCTCCCTCCCTCCAAGGGCAGCAGCTGAGAGCACCATAGGTGCCTCATCCACTATTTATTGTTGTTGTTATTTATTATTAAAGCACCAACCAGCCTTTCCCAGGCCCCGTGCTGAGGGAAATGCTCCATAAACCATTCCCTGCTCCCAGGCCGGGATGGGGAACGTGGAGCTGGAGCAGCTGCAGGCAGAGCATCACCAGCAGCATCCCTGTTATCCAGGGGGATGGGATGGAGACCCTTCCTGCTGCACAGACCACAGCCAAGGGGTTGGAGCCTGGATTCTCCACCCAGGAGGCTTTGCTGGAGCACACGAGGGGATATTTTGGGGTGCAAAGCCCAAAACTTCGGAGTGAAAAGCAGGGAGAACAGGAAATTTTAGGCATTTTATATTCCCTTCCAGAGAGAGCAGCCCCCTGGGTGCTGAGGAGGGGTCAGTGCAGGGGCTCAGCTCCCAGCCCAGAGCACAAGGATGTGGCAGAAACCAGGGATGCTCTGGAAAAAGGGAAGCAGAGTCTGACCCGGGATGCTCCCAACTCCAGGGCTCTTTGCCCGGCCCCCCAAGGGCAGGGCAAGCACAGGGCAGCCCAAAATAGAAACAACATGTTGTGCTTCTTCTCTTGAAGCAGCAGCAGTAATTAACCAGGCAGCAGCTTCACGGGTACCAGGGGATGGCACTTCCCATTCCCGAGCTCTCAGAGACGCTCCGGAGAAGAGGATCCCGAATTTCTCAAGGGCCAAGAGAGTGTCACTGACCCCGGACACCCCTCCTGGCTGTGCCTGGGGGGCTTGGGGGGCTCACTGGGGCTGGGGGGTTGAGCAGAGGTGGCCTCCAGCACCTCCTGGTCGTCTCCATCCATCTGGGATGTCAAAGGTTTGTTTGGGAATGGTTTTCCTCCCCTCCAGGCACTGGTTCCTCCCCCCTAACCCACCATTCCTCGGCTGTTCTTCAGGTTTGATTTCTCCTTTTTTTTTTTTTTTTTTTAATTTTTTGATTTTATTTATTACCTTGACTTTGAGAACAGGAGTAAAAGTCCTTTCTGCTCCTCCTCCTCCTCCTCGTTCTCTCCCCACGAACAGCATCGTGGATCTCACACAACAGAGCTTCTCCCAGCAAAGCCAGCGAGGACATTGTGTGCCAGGCTCTATTTTAAGCACCCAATAAAACTGATTTTTGGAGTGGCTCCATCCCCGTGTCCTTCCTTCCCGCAGCCCTTGGCACCCGCTGAGGTCCCACGTCCCCAGCACCCACCACAGGGCACTGCTGGGCTCCTGCTGCTCCATCCCTGCCTGCTCCAGAGGCTCCCGGGCTCTGGGAGGAGCTGACACGGGTTTATTAGTTCGTTAGGGAATCAAATCAGGCCTCTCCTCCTCTCCAGCACTTCCTCAAGAATGATTTAAATTAAACCCCGACCTCCCTGGGAAATGTCAGCAGCGTTATCCATATGCATGATGCCATTAGGATGGAGCAGGTGCAGCTCCCAAAACCTGCAGGAAAACCTACCTGTCAATCTGCTCGGCAAACAGCTCCTTCCAGAGGCTCCAGCACTTCCCCACTCCTGCCTTTGCCATGAACCACAGAGAGGGAAACTGAGGCACAAAGTGTGACTGGCTTTGGCCCCCGGAGCAGGGAGGAGGCGCAGGCAGGAGGGAGGGAAGGGGAATTGCAGGTTGGTTGTTCCCTGCTGCCTGTTCCAGCCCCTGTTGGATCATCCCACGCAGCCCCAGGAAGAGGGTTCAGGTGGGAAAATGAGGTTCAAATGAACGGGAAACAGCCAGGAAGGAGAGGTGGGACAAGGGTGGTTCGGAGCTCACTGAGGCTGCAGAGCACAGACCCCTCCAAGGGGGGGTCACACCCAGCTCCTGGAGCTCTCCCAGCCCTGTGGGATGCTTTGGGAAGCCCAGCTCCCTGCCCAGCTCTGCCTCCCCTCCCCATGGCCAAGGGATCCTCCCCATCCCCACAGGGATGTTGTCCTGGACGGGGCTGTGGCTGGAATGTGTCCCGTGTCCTCCTCAGAGCAGCAGCAGCATCCCAGGACACACCGGTGCTCCCTGGATCCCACAGATCCTGGTGGGATGGGATTGGGGCTGCTCCCGCTGCCTGTGCCAGGCAGGCTTAAATAATTCATTAACAATCATTCACTAACAAACCTGTGCCCACCCGGGGGGCACTCGAGGGGGGTCTGGGGTCTGATCCCGCTCCCGTCCCAAAATCTGCTCCCAGTGGGAGTGTGGAGCGCCCCTGGTACCCCCCCACTGCTCCCAAGGAGTCCTGGAACTCTTAGACCTTAATTATGTGGTGGGAGGGCAAGAACTGACTTGGGATTTGCAGGTGGCTGAATGGGAAGAGAACTGGGAGAAGGGAAAGGCGGGATAGGGAATGAATAACAGGGAATAACAAGCCAGGGGCAGCAGGGTGGTGGCAGGAGAAGGAATTGGTGGGGTGGAACTTCCCCTTCCAGGACCCTGGAAGCAGCTCATGGTGGCAGGGCTGGATGAGACCCCAAGGAATATCAGGCCTTGGCAGGGATTCAGCCATTCCAGCGGGAGATGGGAGACAGGGAGAGGGGGAAAAACTCCCACCCCTGCAATGAGAATCAGCAAAAACGGTTAAAAACAACAGCAAAACCCACCCCAGATGTAAAGGGGGGGTCTGTGCTGTCGCTGCTCCACTGGGGGCCCATGGAAAACCCCTGGAGAGCCGGGAATTCCTAGCGTGGATAGCAAACAGCTTTGATCCCTGCCAATCCTCCCTAAATCTCGAGCAGTGTCTTGTTAAATCTTTAACGACGAGAAAATTGCAACCTCTACCGGTGAGCACAGAACGGGGCTGATAAATATTTCAGATCCCCAGATCTGAGGGGATTCGGGGAGGGCAGATGGGAGTGACAGTGATTAAACAGCAGATCCCAGGAAATGCTCCTGAGCACGTGAATAATGCAGGGCCCCGACAGGGGGAGGGGGGAAATGGCTGGTTTGGGGAAGGAGCCCTGGGCTCTTCCCCCCAAAAAAACCAGGGGGAGAAGGTGGGGGATAAAAAGAGCCTTTTCTCCTGCTTGGAAGCAAAACAGCCTGTGCTGGAGCAGGGAGAGCTGGGGGTGGTCTCCTGACCCCTCGTTCCATGTTTTACCCAGAAATGGCTTTAAACTGGCAGAGGGCAGGGTGAGATGGGATATTGGGAAGGAATTCCTCCTCTCCAGGAGGGTGGGGAGGCCCTGGCACAGGTTGCCCAGAGAAGCTGTGGCTGCCCCTGGATCCCTGGGAGTGTCCAAGGCCGGGTTGGAGCAACCTGGGCTAGTGGAAGGTGTCCCTGCCCATGGCAGGGGGTGGGATGGGATGAGCTTTAAAGTCCTTTCCAGGCCAAACCATTCCTTGATTCCCTGAAATCCTGGGGATCTCTTGCTCTACCAACCCGCTGTGGTGCTGAGAAGGGGGGATGTGAGGGGATCCAGTTCCTCCAGCTCCTCCTCCATCTCCCATAGGGCTGAGCTCCTGCCCCTTTGTCCCGACTCCTTGCCCTCATCCACCTCCCTCCCCTTTTCCTCCAAGTTTGGAGGTTATTAAATTTCCAGGCACCGTTCAAGATTTATTGTGTTCATTCCCAGCAGCCCGGGCTCCCCTCGCTCCCGGGGAAGGGGCTGGCAGAGTGACCCACCCCGGTGACCTTCCCAATAAAATATGGATCTGAAGAGCTGCTCAATTATGGATGTTAAAGCAGAGGGATGAGAAAACCTCCTGGGTTTTCCAAGCTGCCCTGGGAGGGTGAGCATGGCAGCACCCTGTGATCCCTCTCAGAGCCTGGCCCAGCTCAGGATCATCCTGTCCCCGTGCCAGGGATGTCCCCAGGCCACCCAACATCCCAGGAGAGGCAGAGCTCCATGTGTGCCCCCCATCCTCCTCCTCCCACCCCACTGTGTGGGGCTCAGCCCTGCAGGGCTGGACCAGGAGTGCCTGACATGTCATTTATGGTGAGCTCTGCTCAGCTACCATAATGAAGCACTTAAAAAACTCTAACGAGGGGGGGCTGGTTTGGCCCTGCAGAAGTGCTGATGCCCACCTAGTAAATCTTTAATTGGCACTGGAAGGGAACTGGGAGCTCACCAGTACAGAGAACACCATAAATGTTTAATTTGGGCACTGATTGCACAAACAAGGTTGAGGGGAAGGAGGGAGAAGACAGATAAAAGTGGCACCTATAGAGCATTAAATCCAGAGAAAGTCATCAAGTAGATAAATAAAATATCCTGCAAAGGCAGGAGAAAGTGCTTCTTCCAGGCAGCTGGGGAAGGCAGCAGCCTTCTGACCTGGCATCCACCGAGTGCCAAGGGCTGCACTTGGACTCCTGTGAGCAGAAAAAATGGGAAACCCCAAAACTGAGTTGTAGGTGGGGGTTCAGCTCAGCACCCTGGGGGGAAAGCCCCTCCCAGAGCCAAGTGGGGCTCTGAAGGCAGGAGAAAGAGAGCAAGGCTGTGCCCATCCCTCCAAGGACAGGGGGAGCCCCCCAAGCTTCCCAGCTCCCCAGAGGCATCCCTGGTTTGGGATAAAACCCAAAGCACAGCTGGGGAGCCAGCAGGACTCCGAGCAAGGCAACTTCCCTGCCCAGGCACTCATTGCTCTCCTGGGTATTGATTTTAGGGAGAACACGGATTTCCAGGCAGCCCAACAAGAGCTGCCACTTGTAAAGCTGCTCCTGAGCTCTGCCGACATTTCCTTGGCATTTACAGCATCCCCCTAAATCACTGGGCCAATAACAACCCTGCCTGATCCCACCTCAGGGGAGTGTGGGGCTGTGCAGGGCAGTGCCAGCCCTGGTGGGCACCAGGGCCCAGCTCTTCCCTCGGGGACAGCACTGGGGGCTCACTGAATGGAGCTGCAGAGGCAGAGCCTGCTCTGGCTTTCCAGGAGCAAAAGGTTTCTGGAAAGATCTAAGAGCCCCAGGTCCTTCCAGTCCCCCCATTCCGAGCAGCCCCTGGGATGTGGGGCCAGTTCCCACCCGTGGGGGGTCTCATATTAAGGAGATTTCAGCCAGGAAAGGGTCCACAGGCCCAGGATTGCTGGGGCAGGGCCAGAACTCCCCTGCAGGACTGGCAGGACAGGGTGGGAACGGTGCTGAGGGCGATCCTGGGCTCCAACCAGCCCTAAAGCTGCTTTGGGAACACGGGCAGGGACCAGGCTGGGGCAGCACCAGGAACAGAAGCAGCTCTGCCCACAGGGATCCCTGCCAGGGATGGGGAACCAGCTCTGGCTCTCCCACTGGTGGAGTTTTGCTGTTTTCCTACAAAGCCATCAAGATGCTTTTCCTTCTGGAGCAGCACCTCCCCCTTGGCTGGGGTGAATCCCTGCTGGGGCCTGAGGGGCTGAGAGCCTGAGTACCCACAGCCTGCTGGTCCCCACACAGGGGGGGGCAAGGAAAACCAAGCCCCAGCCATGGGATTGTCCCTCAGTGCCTTTTCCTGGTGGGTCTGTGCAGCCTGGAGGGAGGGAGGGCTGCAGGGAGCTGCCAGCACGGGCCCCATGCCACGCACAGCCAGTGGGTGCCATCTAGTGAACTCCTGCCTGCTCCAGGACTGCTGCCATCCTGCTCCAGAAAATAACGTTAGAACAGCTGGAAAAGGGGTAAAAAAAACCCTCCTGGCACTGCCACAGGACAGCGAGGTGGTGGCTGCCCTCCTGGGAAACTGGATGTCAGAGGGGAGGGACTGGGAATGGGCTGAAAAACAACCCAGGCTGGCCCAGGGGGGGAATCCAGAGCTGCTGCTGCTGCTCCTGCTGGATTTTGCTCACACAGACGTTGGTGCCAGGCAGACACACCCCAGGAAGGACAATCCCTCCCTCCCTGGAGAGGCCACACAGGAGGATCCCAGGCTGCTCCACCAGGAACTGGCCTCTCCTGAAGGGTTTCCCCCGGAACACAGAACAAATGAAAACGAAACCCGTGGGATCGTAGAATGAGCTCGATTTAATTAAATTCATCTTCTGCAGGACATAAAATAAAATAAGGGTCAATTCTGTGGTACAGGCTTCATTTAAATAGTGCAAACACACAGGTGATGTTCAGCAAGAGCTTCTGCTGGGGGCACAGTGGGACGAGGGGGTTTTCTTTAACAAGGAAAATGTGCCTGGGAACACCAGGCTGTAGGGAAGGGAGATGGGGAGATCTAGGAAGGCATCACTCTTCCCAGAAGAGCCAGACTTTACCTTTGCCCGAGGCACAAAGTGTTCCTGCTGCCTTCGTGGATCTCCTGCTGCTGCTCGGCCGTGGTTGTGTCTTCCAGGAGTTGGAGACTCCCCGAATCATTGCTGGGTTCAAGGAGCTGCATCTTCCTGAAGCACCTGCTCAGGTGACAGGGGAGGGGTGTCCCCACAGAGGTGTGGGCAGCAAGAGCACCTGGTTGGGGTAAAATAACACAGAAACAGGACTGCAGCCACCACAGCTGCCCGTATCCATCAGGGAAAGGTGTGGAGGGACCTGCTGGGATGTGGCTCCCAGGCAGGGTCGGGCCAGTTCCCAAAGGAGCAGGGAACATTCCAGTCATGCTGCACAGATCATGCAGGAGGATTTCCAGAGGTGAAAAGCTGCTGTCTGCAGGTCAGCTGTGCTCCTGGAGCTGGTGGGTCTCACTCCCGGGGATCCCGACACTGCTCACGGGGGGGAGCAAAGAGGATTCCCAGGACTCGAGGAATTCCTTACACAGGTTATGGATAAAGGGATGGAGAGCAGTGCCCTGGCTCTTTCTTCACTCATGGAATCTTCCAGAATGGTCAACCTTCACCGAAGGCCTCCAGTGAGAGCTCTTCTCCTGGAAGGTGGAGCTCGGAACAGGCAGAGCCCCAATGGCTTTGGGGACATTTGGTTTCTGCTCCATTTGCAGTCCCGTTTGTCCCAGTGCCACTTCCCCTCTGCAGGCACAGCTCCTGAGGAGCAGGTCCACTCTGGGCTGGATGCAGAAGGATGGAGCAGGCCCTGGCAAAGCTGGGTTCTGCTTCCCACCACAGCCCCGCTCCAGAATAAACACCGAACCCAAAGCAGGCAGAGGGTCCACAGCCTGGTGAGAGGAGCACTGAGGGGCTTCTCCAAAGGACTCCCTTGGTGTAGAGGCTTTGTCTGGGCTGAACTGGCTCGTTAACACCCCTCAGCACAGGAGGGATTTTGGGAGAGCTGAAGGAAAGGCCTACATGCCTTGAACAAGTCACTGAGTAGGTGAAAAGAGGCGCTTCAGCTGGAAACATTCCGGGGAGTAAACAGGCTGTGTTGACCTCTGGCTGTCAAGACACAGGGTTTACAAACACATTTTCACACTGCAGAGCACCAGAAGGTGCTGGAACCACGCACTTGGGAGCTTCAGAGTTTCCATACCGCCCTTAAATACCCAACAAAGTGCCAAAACTTCTGCAAAGGAAACCTGACCTACAGCACCGGCAGCAGGTTCCTGTGATCATCAAACAATGGCACCCAGATAAGAAAAAAAAAAAAAAAAGGCAGTAAAACAGACATAACTTTTTAGTTTGGGCATTAAAAGGTAGTTGTGCCCACAACTGGTGTGCTCAGGGGTGCATTAAAGGCTAGCAAGGACCTCTTCTCTCTTATTGCACTTCAAAACCACCGGAGAGGGAGGAACTGTTGGGAGACACCAACGGGGTGTTCAGAGAGCCAGCCCTCTGCAAGGAGAGCATTCCTGACTCCATGTGAATTCCCATGGGAAAGGGAATTCCCAGCACCCCACCTGCACTGCAACAAGTGGCACCACAGCTCTTGAGTGCTCTGAGCTCCTTCTTCACCCCCCAAACACGGCCCAGGAGCACCGCGGGTTTCACAGAAGGGCTCTTGGTGCACTGCTGCTTATTGAAATTTAAATTAAAGCAATAAAACATTCTTTTCCTCTCCTCCTGCTCCCCCCTCTCTTCCAAGCCCCAACCTGGGCGAGTCCACAGCTCCACAAGTGGATTTGCACTGCAATAGCTTATTCTTCTAGGACAGGAAAATCTCAAAACTTGGATCGTGGTGCCTTGTGTACGTGGAATAGTCGAGTTAAAAATAAGCAAGGAGTTGGCAAATGCACGCTGTAAACACCGTGGGGTACACTGGACAACAAATCAGAGAGACAGGAAAGCTTTACACTGAAAACACCCCCCAGATTTACCCCAAACTGCCCCACTAAAATCCCATTTCATCGGGGAAGAGCGCGTGGATCTCAGCGGGGTTTTGGGAGGCATGTTCAGCTTAAAACTCTCTTGACTTTTTGGTTTGGTCAACACAAATCACACCCTTTTCAGCGTGGCCAGATGTGGGTGATTCAGTCCAAGTGCTCTGAGCAAAACATGGGAGTTTTCAGAAGCAACTGTGGCAAAGGGGGGGAATTCACAGTATTTCAAAAGTGCCAAGTACCACAATGCATACTGCTGAGCCCTGGGAAGGGGAAAAACCCACCTGGAAAGGGGAAAAAATACCTAGAAAGGGGAAAATACCCACATGGAAAGGGGAAAAAATACCTGGAAAGGGGAAAAATATCTGGAAAGGAAAAAATACCCATATGGAAAGGGGAAAAAAGCCACTTGAAAAGGAGGAAAAAAAAAACCACTTGAAAAGGGGAAAAAAACCCCTAACACTTGGAAAGGGGAAAAAACCCACATGGAAAAGGAGAAAAGACT
>NW_020884933.1:3052261-3104933 GCF_003945725.1 Corapipo altera
GGGGAAAAACCCACTTGGAAAGGGGGAAAAACCCACTTGGAAAGGGGAAAAACCCACTTGGAAAGGGAAAAAAACCCCCTACCTGAAGTGGGGAAAAATACTCACACGGAAAAGGAAAAAAAACCACTTGCAAAGGGGAAAAAAAACACCTGGAAAGGGGAAAAAACCCCACTTGCAAAGGGAGAAAAACCCACCTGGGAAAGGGGAGAAAAATCCACTTTAAAAGGGAAGAAACTGCCTGGGTAAAGCTGCTGATCCCAGCGTGGGTAAAGTGCATCACCAGCAATTTAAGAGCCCTTTAGTAAAGGGAACAATAAATCCCCTTTTCCATGGGGACTGATTCCCATGGACAGTGCACCCATGTGCCAGACCATCGGGATTTTCCAGCACAACTGTCACTGATGATCCCAGTTACAGCCAGCACGGGAACAATCCCAACACTCCAGGGGGATGGGAAGTTTGGGAAGTTTTGGCAGTGATTTGCAGGGATTTTGCAGCACCTACTCTGGGGTTCTGGCACAGAAACACCAGCTCTGACATCAGGGTTTGCTGGAACCTTCTGCTGGGCAGGTTTGGGGGCTCCCACTGCCCCCCCTGCACCTGCTGGGGCTGGACCAGCACGTGGAGAGAGGGAAAACAGGGAGGAAGAGCCTAAGGAAGCACCAGGGAATGAGCAGGAACTTCTCTTGCTGTGTTTCCATGAGCACTCCCTGGGTTAGAGAGGGAATTAGAGGTGACAACAAACAGGGTTTGTTCTACATTGCACTGAGCTCTAATTGCTGGAGAGTTGAAAGGTGAAGGTTCTGTTGGTCCTCCAAAAAAGCCTGGAAAACAGGAGAGCTGAGGGAATCACGCACAATCCTGGATGTCACCACAGGAAAGGGTGAGATTTTTGTTAAATTGTGAGTGTTAACTAAGTTTTGGCAGCCAGCAGCGACCATGCCCAGCTCTGAAGGACAGAGCTGGAGTGTTAAATCACAGGGAGGGGGCAAAAAAAGAGCCCCCTTTGATTAATTAAGTAATTTTTTAATTAAAAACCTGACACCCAGCACAGCCCCCAGAGTGCAACTGGTGCTTTAAAAGAGTCATTTTTTTCCTCCTCAAAGGCTCATGTCCTGTATTTAAGGCCACACTGCACTCAAAATTGAGTATATTCTGGGCAGACTGATCAGATGAGGCAAGTGGAAGGTGCATTGGGAACATCCCAAACCAGGCACAGAGCTGTTGGAATCGAATCCAACTGGCAGAGCAGAGGCTGAGCTAATGCTGGACAGGCTTCAAAGCTATGCAAGGTGACAGAAAATATATTTAAATGAAAAAAGGAATCAATGTAAATTAAATGAGCCAATAAGAAAGCAAAATGTTACCCTATATTCTCTCTGTGAGCTGAGATAATTATGGATTAAGAGTCTGGGAGGATTTGTTTCCTGTCTGGGAGCAAGAGGACCTTCACCTTGCCTAAAAATCCTACCTTAAAAATCAACCAAAAAAAATCAGAAACGGGGTTATTTCCTTTGCACTGCCCTCAGGAGAGCTGGTCCTTGGAGAAAAGGCCTAGCTAAGCTGCAAACACCTCAGAATCCCATCCTTCCCACCCCTCAGTATTCATCTCTATTTCCATCTCAGATCACACCCCTCCTCAGAAGGCATTGATTGCACAGCTCTGACTTCCTGGAGAACAACACTCCAGAAGTTACAACTCTTCCCAACCCTTGTTTTCTCCAAGGACCAGCTGTCAGGACAGACAATCCCAGGGACACCTCTGAGCTGAAAGGGGAAGATTTTGGCCGTTTCCAGGCTGAGGCATCTACCCCAGCGTGTCCCTCCCTGTTCCCTGCAGGCTTTCATTTCCAGGGGCATGGAAAGGTGGACGCTGCAGAGATTCCTCAGCCTGCTGGGGCAGACTGGAATCTTAATTCTCTTTGGCTTTCGTTGGCTGAGATCTGAAACCGGGGGGGGGCTTAAGTGCAAGAAACCTGCTGGCTCCTTTTTGGAGGAGAAAGGCCTGGAGCGGCCCAACTACCCCATGAAGATCCTGATGACCATCTCGATCTCCTTCCTGCACACTGGGCAGGGGGATCTCCTTTTCTTCAGCATCTTTGCACACCTGAAACAGGCCACGAGGTGAGCGGTCCTGCCGTGGACGATGTTCCCGTCGCGGGGCCTCAGCTGGCACAGGCAGCAGGGGCTCAGCAGCGTTTTTATACTCTCCAGAGACTCGATTTCTTCCTCCTTTTTACTCTCAGAGAAGCTCAGCAGAGACTCTTTGCTCTCACAAGCCTGTGCCAGGTCCAGGGACTCGATGGAGCTGCAGGATGGGGGTTTGGGTTCCACCACGAACACGCGGCTGGGCTGCCCAGCCGGGGCCGACATGGTCCTTTTGCAGTCTGGGACATCTATCCCCTCGTCCTCCTCTTCCTCCTCCTTGTTTTTCATGGTAGCAATGCTGGACAGGGAGAGGGAGTGGGCCAGTTTGGGCCAGTCTGAGTACCAGCCCTTGCGCAGGGCCCAGCAGCGGTAGCAGTACCGTTTGCCCAGGGAGTTGAACTTCTTGCACTTGCTGCATTGCCAGCAGTCCTGGGGGAATGGGAGGCCAAAAAACCAGCAGTGACTGAGGGTGTTCTTGTGCACAGCTCGTTTCCTCTATGTAGGAAAAGTAGCATAGAAGCCTCACAAAAAAAAAAAGGATTTATCCCCGATTTCTAAGCCTGTGGTTTGATTCTCAGCACCTCAGAAAGCCTAACGAGGACTCGACTTCCCCCTGTGTGTTCTACAGATGCAGATCTCAAACATTAATTCCTGCCCTCCCTCCCTTCCAGCCTTCAGCACTCTGCAAGAATCCAGTGTTCTCTGCTGGGCAGTTTATTGGATTTTCAGTATCTCGCTCTGAATTCCAGGGTAGAGCTCCTGCAATCAGTCAGGAATACACTTCCCAGGCTCACTAATCGCTTGGCATCTGCTGGATCTGCACAATTAATAGAGGTTTGCTTGATTACCCCACCCAGCAAGGCCCGAGCTCAGAGCCATGATTCAGCTGTCCAGTGCCAGGGACAGTCCCATTTATTCCAGTACAGGCTAGAAAATGATGCTAAAATCGGGGTTTTTTTGGTGTCATCAGCTGCAAAGAGTCTCATGATGCACTTCTGCTGCCTGAGGACAAACCTCCAAGGCAGCCTCAGGACTGGGAGAAGAGAAGGACAGCTCAAGGAACAGAGATTTGATGTCTCTCAGGACCCCCCATGAGGGATTTTTGGAGGAGTGGGGGAGTGGGGAGAGGTGACAACTCAGTAATTGCTGCTTGTTCTCTTTCCACCTCCTTTTGTCATTTGAGCAGGGGAAAAGCTGTGGAGTGTCCTCTGAGAGGCAGAGCAAGGGCACAGGCACCAGCCCAGACACTGCACCCTCCTCACCAGAGCCAGGGGAGAGGCACAGGACAAGGGGCTGGAATGAGCCAGGGATTCTCTTCCCATCCCAGGGAACACAAAACAGGGCTGGACCCCCAGGACTCAGGGGATCCCTGATCCTGACACAGAAATTCCCACAACAAGGGGATTTTGGGTGTGAGGCACTTGAGTGATTACAAAGTGCTCACTTGAGACTTCCAGATCTCTGCCCAGGACCATCCTCCAGATGTCCTTCCAGAGGACAAGATGGAATAAACCTGATTAAAACCTGCATGGAGATCAGTACTAACTTCATCCAGCCACTTTTTACGGCCTGGTAACCCTTACAAGAATCAGCTTCTCCTGCCACAACCAGCAGTAGGTGTGGGATGAGCTGTCCCTGCTCCAGCAGGGAATCTTGTCCTGAGGGATCACCCACCTCAGAGGCACCTTCTGTGTCTGTGTCATCACTTAAGCACTGAGAGTCCTCCAAGTCATTCAGACACACATGCTCAGGCACCTGGGAAGAGTGGAAATGTTGCAATAATCTCCATTTATCACGTGCCTGGCACTGCACACCCAAATTAAATGACTGTATAATCACCATGCTAATCAAGCTACTTCTGTAAGTGAGTGAAAAGCCATTTTTGCAGTGTTTTTATTCCAGAATGTTGATAACTCTTGCTGGATTGGCTTAGTCCTATCTGACTGTGGTCAATGTAAACTGAGATTTTCCTCTTTGAGTCTTTTCATTTACCTTTGACAGCTGGAACTGAGGACATTTGAAATCTTTTCCAACCTTAATTCCACGATTCTGTGATTTATTATTCTTGAAGGTATCTAGACAGACATCTAGTAAAGTTGCTGCTGGAGGTTTGATTCATTTTAAATTAATTTTATGCCTTGAAAAAACACACATTTAACCCAAAGGCTGAGCTGGAAAGGCATCACCCATGTAAGGAATGCTGACAGCCTTTTCTAAACACAGTTTAACCTCTGGATGGTTCCAATACCAGCACAGCACTTGGGATCAGTTAAACCTTGGAAAGAGGTACCTTTGTGTCACCTTCTTTCACTTCCTCACAGTCAAACACGTTCACCTTGAGCCCAGCACTGCCCTGGTCCAAGGGGCACTCGTTGAGGAACCACAGGTCATCAGTAGTATCCGAAACAATGGCAGTGTCAATGTCCTGAGGGAAAAGGAGCAGGGAAAACCCCTCAGAGCTCAGCTCAGGAGCAGCAGGAGCTCCAGCACCACAACCATTGCTCTCCCCTTCTCCTCAGCCACAACCTCCTGAGCCCTGGGCAGCTGTGCCAGGGGAGAACAGGGCACCTCTCTGCTCTCACAGCCCCCTTCTTCCATCTGCCAGCTCGCAGACACCCCTCTTCCCAACTTCCAACTCTGTGCTCCTTCCCCTCCTGCCTGGCCACCACCCTACAACCCAAAAGGGCAACTCCTGGAGTGCAGAGGGACCTCCCAGGGCCTTCAGGGAGAGTCTGGTTTATTTAAAAAGCACTAAAGGTAACCAACCACCTGGTGTGAAAGGCTGGGACAGGAACACACAAGGGAGAGGCTGAAAATCCTGGAGTGGGAAGGGGAAAGAAAGAACAAGAATATTTTATTGCCTTGGAACCCAAAAGAGGAGAGGAAGAGGACACAGTGCACCTGTTCCAAATGTCTACACACCTGGTTAGTCTGAATATCTGTTGATCCATTACTTCTGGACTCGTAATTGCTTCTGAGGTTGCCTAAAAACCACCATGGAAGACCAGCTACATCCCATTCCTCAAACACTAGGTCCAGCTTAGGCTTCTTGCTTTTAGAGAGGTTTTCTATTAAGTCTTTGTCTGTAAGAGCCAAGCAGAGTCTAAGTCATGCCACACCTACATTTGTTAAGAGACCAGCAGAGAAAAACACAGCCCCATGTGATTTCAGAAACCTTTCCTGCTCCTTCTCACCCCAGTTCCTGCCGAGAGCTCTGGGGTTTTTCTGCTCCTGGTGTGCCTGGCAAAGCAGTCCCTGCACTGAGGGACTGAGGTCAGGGAACATCCCAGTGATCCCAGTGACTCTACACTGGTACAGGTTGGTTTTTACCCCAAGACTCAGAGAAACACAAACATTTCTTTCTGAGCCCTTCCCAAGTCACCACTGAGGAGATTTCTTGAGTGACTCAGGATGCAGAAAGAACTGGTTTGAGTTTAGTTTCCAACAATGGGAGCTCCTGAATTCCCAAGCCAGGCTCACACAGGAAGCAGGAAGGTAAGAATCCACACTCCCCAGGCTTCAGCCTCCTTTTTAGCCTGTGCAGTTTAGTCTGTGATCCCAAACTCAGCATAAGTTTCAAGATAACCTTGAATCTCTCTCCCTTCCAGAGTTTCAAAGGCACAGACAAGGCTGTTTCTCCCTCTTTTGTACATACAGGAAATATGATTTGATCTGGAAATACCCACACTCACAAAGACCTGCTTTTACAAATTAGGTTCCTTGATATGAAAACAACCTGAGAACAGAAAGCAGAAAAATCAGCAAAATTGCTTCCCTAACATCTGAAATCCAAATGAGTGACCCAGAGAGAAATCCCCAGACATTCCACCAGAGGAAATGTCTAAATATGAAGGAGCTGTCTTACACTTGTGCTGGATACAAAAAAAACCCCCATTGTTGCTCAGTTCCCTGATTGGTTTGCAGGTAATGACTGCAGACAGTGCAGTCTGGGCTCTGTGTGATCAGGAGAGTCCCTTGGGAAGATAAATAGATACAAGTGTAATTTCAGCACTTAAAATACCCTTCAGCAAGGTCTGTAAGATTTTCTGTGGCATTGTTCAGTGATAGATGTGCTTTAGGGGTTTAACCTGCCATCTCCTTCAAAGCATTTGTTTGCTTATGATACCAAACAGCCCAGCCAGAAAACACATCTCTCACACAATACCTTGGGTCAACATTTGTGTTCTCTCAAGCTTCAGCATAAACTGATGGGGTTTAATGATTGTGCTCCAAACCAGGGGTTTACTGGTGTCCCAAAATCCTCCTCCAGTGTTTGCTGATGCAGAGGAGGAGCAGAGGAGGAGCAGAAGGGCTGGTGCACGTTGTGTTGGTGCAGGAGAGCCAGGACTCACCTTCACAAGTGTCACAGTTCTGCTCCGAGGTAGACAAAGCAGAGGCCTTGCTCTCCTCCCCCTCCGTGGTCCCAGCATCAGAACCTTCTTCCTGGCTAAACTGCAGGAAGGAAAATCCAGGTGTTAGTCCACCAGAGCTTATAGGGACAAGGGGATGTAGCACTTCCATTCTGAGTCACCAGCTGCAGGACAAGACCAAGCAGTTATGAGGAGGAATAAAAGTTTCTGAGCAAAACCTACACACTATTTACCCTGGACAAAGCCTAAGGCACCTGTCATCAGCACAAACACGTATTTCCAACCTAGGAAAAATCTTTAGCTTGGCAGAAGTCCCAAAGTTGCCATCATTCATGCAGTAAAACTGTGGTATTTGTGATCCTCTCACCCCCAGTTTGAACAGACACCTCCCAGATCAGGCTGCCTTCACCCCAAAACACACCTGGAGACAAGTTTGAAGGTGCCAAGATTTTTCCTAGGTTTCCAATTCTGCCTGAAAGCTCGAAAACCAATCCTAACTAAACACAAAACACTTGGTCACACGTTTTAGAAAGCTTAGTTATTTGGCAATTCCTACTCAGGGAGGGGATGGGAGAGAGGGGGAAAGACATGAAAAGGCAGAGCACGCTGGAGGAACTGAGGAGTGGAAGTGCTACACCCCAGAGAAACGCGCTCAGAGACTGGAACTCTGTTATGAGGAGAACAGAGAAGGGTCACTCTGTCCCTGCCTGTGGACTCCAAGAACTTTTCAGGAAGGTGAGGACCTGGCAGCCAAGCAGCACAAAGTTCTGGCAGTCCACCATGCACAGGTACAGAGAAGGGGCACTCTGTACAACAAAAGAAACCACTCGGCAGTGGGTTTACCTTCAGCTGGTCTTGGCTTGGCTTATCGACGCTCTGCTCCTTTGGGAGAGTCTGTGCAGCATCTAGATGGCAGGTAAAACAAGAGAAAAAACCTTCCCCAGTAATAACCATTCTCACAACACAAGAGGGGTTTCACAAGCAACCAACGAGCCAGGCTTGGCAGACCTCTGAGAAACCCTTCAGGAACAAAGCCCGTCCTTCCTCGGAAAGAACGTGGAGGCAGCAGCCCATGGAACACAGGCTGTGCCCCCCTGGAGGAGAGGAAAACTCACAGCAGGGAAGAATCCTCTTCCCAAAGGGAAAAACTGCTCCTTTTCCTCCAGGTTGTCCTGCCATGACAAGCTCCAGGGACAAGACACAAGGTCTGCCAAAGGCAGGAACCCAGAGTGTGGGGAATCCCACCTGGATCAGATCCACGCTGAAGAAGGGGAATGGGGAAGGGCAAGATTTTTATAACTACCTGAGGATTCCAGCTCAGGCTGAGGCAGGAAAAACACCTTTTTAAAGGGTCTGGGCACGAAGAACAAAGACTAGACTAAAGAAGGGAAAATTCCATGCACAGCCAGCTCTTTCCTGGGCAGCTGTGGGCACGTCCCTAACACAATTTAATCCAGATGATTCCGCTGGCCCCAAGAGTTAATTAAAAGACCAAGCTAAACAGCAAGAACAATCCAATTAACAGAACTTTCTACATAATAGGAGGTGCACTCAGGAAGCCTGTCCTTCAGACAGAATGGCTGCCTGGAGAACAAAAGATCTGAGGATGGCTCCTGCTTGCTCCCCTTTCAGTTTAGCAGAGACATTCCCTGCAGAGTGCCAGGCACACAGGATGAGTCTGATTCACACCATGAATCACTGCACTGATAGGAAGACACTCAAAATTGTTGCTAAGGGCAAAAATTAGACCACAAAGTGGCCATCAAATGGAGCAAAACCCAGGACAGGATGACATGGCTCCTGTCCCTTATTGCTTTAGTTCACCTTTCCCTTCCTGCTCCCGTCACCCTTCAGCTCCTGCAGCCACTGATTATTTAATACCTGGAGGAAAACAGAAGCCAAGTGGCTCATCCATCACTGCTTTGGCTCTGCAGGGACACTGGAACAGATGAAGACTCACCCTTCTAACACTTTATAAATTTTCACTGTGTGAAAACACTGCACTGACTGGAAGGCTCCCTTTTTGGAGCCAACATATCCCACACAAAATGTCCCTGAGGTGAAGGATTCCTAAATACACCTCGTGGGAGTCACTCCTGGGGGGAGAGTTGGCCAAGGAAGGGGGAAGGAGCTGGCCAAGGAAAGGGGAAAGCTGGCCAAGGAAGGTGTTAGTTCAGATGGTGGTCTGATAAAGAGCCCTGTGTAAGAGCTCATTCCTCATTCTCAAGATGTGCTGCAGCCATTTCTCCTTCTCCAAGTGCACTTAAAAATGGTCAAATAATCTACAAAACGATGAGCTGATAAGCCCTGATTTGGCCAATGAACACGAGCAGCTACTGCAGAACACGAAACATGAAGAATGCTTAAGTCCTGAGGCACTTCCAGTTACTCCTGTGTTGGGATGAAGGAAAAGCAACACCTGGAGTGACCCTCCCTAGGGATCTGCCCAAGGTCTGGTCTGCCAAGCTTGTTTCGTTTTAGTCACACACACCCAGGCCTAACTCAGGATTCCCTCTGGTAGGTTTAAGGATTGCACCACACAGGATTGCACCACACACACACCCCCAGGTCTAACTCAGGATTCCTTCTGGCAGGTTTAAGGTCACACCAGGACTGCACCACACACACACACACACTCCCAGGCCCAGACCAAGGAGAGGGGACAGGGCAGCAGAGCAGAGTGTTTGCTGGCATCCTCTGCTCTCCACACAAACTGCTTTAGGGAAGAGTCAGCACATCACCAGTGAGGGAAGCAGCACTCACACAGTTTTTCTACAGGTTTAGGGGAGTCCACTCAAGAAGATCCTTGTTTATAATTAAAGCAGGGGGGCCTCAGAGGCATCAGCATGGCTCAAAGCAGAGGACTAAGCGCTTCGGGGTCATGTTTTTTCAGTTTCTAAATCTGCACAAGCTTTTTATGCACTTGTGCAAAAATAGCCTGAGCCTTTGTAAAGAACTAAGTCCATATTATCTGCTTAGAGCACCCAGGAAACATGGCACAAGACTCCACACCTCTCCCAGTTGATTTTTTCCAATGGAGATTACTGGCCCCACAATGGGAGCTGGCTGCAAGGAAGCCATCAGCCAGGATTAATTTAAGAATAAATTTTCATTTATGACTGAAGGACTTTTGATGGAGCTAGATTTGATTTCTCTTACGAGCTGGGAAAGCAACAGTGACCTTTAAAGGTTCAAGTGTCTGATTAAAGTCCAGAGCTCTGGCTTGCAGAGCTCGCTGGGTTTCTGGTGCTGTTATGGATTATGAAAGTATAAAATGAGGTGAGAACGAGAAGCTGCAGCTCTGAAACTGAAAAATACTGAGAAAATCAATAATGATTTGGATGGGACACTTCAGCCACGGTGATTTGTTTATCCACAGCATTTAGCTCTCTGAAATTTGGCCATCTGAGGCAGCCACATCACTCAACCAGCTCCCTGCTCTGGTATCACAGCTCCTGACACACAGAAAAGACACATACTCGGAGAGATCGTCTCAAAACCTTCATCAGCAGTTTATTCCAACTTGACAAACATTTCTGTGTCTGGTTTTTGTTACTTACCAGGTTATACCAACACTACATTGAAAGGCCCTGCCCGGACTGTGACCAACCTACCTGTGAGTGCAGCCGCCGTCAGGTTCCATTTCAACATGTCATACAGGGGGCTGTGGGAGGGAGGGACAGTCAGTGTTCCCAAAAAAAACACCACCACTCTCCAGGGACAGGGCCAAGAATTCCCTTTTGTTGTCCAGAGGGACACTAGAAACCACACACGGGGGGGGTTTTTTGTCTCCTCACTGATCGTTACAAAGCTCAGCTCAGGACTCAAGGCAGATGTGGATTTTTGCTCAAGTGAGATCAAGGGTTTGAGGAGATGCAGAAATAAAGAGGGGGAGAGATGTCACCTCGAGCAGCTCAGTGCCTGGCTCCTCAGAACAAGGAGCTCAGCTCCCACTTGTCACACCCATCACCAACAGGGAGGTTTAAGTGACAGTGACACCGGGAGTTCCTGTCTCAGCAACCCCTGTCAGACAACCCGGGTTCAAGGTGACTCTTCTCCTACCTTGGATCTTTTACAGAGAAGCTCTCCAGGCCCAGCAGCTCTCCCAGCTGATCTCCTCCACAATAGACCATGTGCTGCTGCCTTTTGTCATAGAGCTGCCTCACCATGATGTACTGGCCCAGGTAATGCATCACCTGTGGGGACAGAACACACCCTCAGCCCCACCTGCAGCCTAAACCAAACCCCCAAAAGCCCTGGGAATTCCCCTGAATTCACAGTGTTTGCCTCCTGCTGCCCTGTACAGTGTGAGTCAAATCACACCTGACTTCTTGTGCCTCCCAGCCCAGGGAGAGTTGGGGTTTATGGCATTGCTGTGAGGTTTGTAACTATTAACCCTGGACAGGGAGGAAAACTGAGGCAAAGATGGACAAACAGCACCCTCCCAGTTAAAGGAACAAGCTGTTCCCAAAGGCTGGCCACACATTTACAGTGCTGCCCCTCAGGACACAGCTTGCCAGGTGTAAAATGAATCCCATTAGTATCACAAAGAAGGATGGAGAGGAGACACCCTCCAGCTGCAATCCAAAGTACTCTAACTCCTCTGGAATTTCCCGAGGGGAAAGCAAAGTGCTTGAAGCACAATACAGTTCCACCCCCCATCACCCACCAAAGTGACCCTGAAGTGTCCCCAAAAAGTTGCCATCAGTGCTCCACTCACTGCAGAAAACCCAGCTGAGTTCAAGTGTGAATCCCTACAGGTGACCTGCACTTAAAACTCAGCTCTGCCCATTTAAACCATCCAATTTGGGGTTTTTTGCACAAATTTTTAGAAGCTAAATAAGTTATTTAAATGCATAAGTGTTAAATTAAGTCACAGGGCTCTGCAGGAAGATTTGACACGTGTAATAAAAAACCACTGCATTTAATTCTTTGTAGGCAGGATCTTCTTGTAAATCACACTGTCCTTTTTTTAATCGTGTACATATATTGCATTTTAATCTTAAAATAAATGAATACACAGGGTCTCTTAGGTTAGGCTGACAAGCCATTTCAAGGGAAAGTTAAAAAATATCAACTGGAATCCAATTTTTAAGGCTTTGGTACATTGAGCAGAGGGTAGCACAATGGAACAGAATCTCCTACACTCTCTCAGGAATGTGATTATCCCATCTTTCCTTTCTCTACAGAGGTTTCTGATTTTCAGTGATAAATAATATTTCACACTCTTACTCCAATTCCTCCAGGGGCATTATGATCAATCAAGCCAGAACAGTCCTACAGGTTAAGTATCCTTATTTTGCAGGCAGGGGTTCAAAGTACAGAAAAATTAAGAGCCAGTCCTATCCCAACTCCCCAAAAAGCAGGACCAGGCACGGCCAGGCACGTGAGCCCACCTCCTTGAGTGTGAAGGTGTCTCCTTGGGCTCCTGCTGCCTGCAGAATCCTCAGGAGTGGCAGTTTGGGTCTCACCTGGAACACAGAGCAGGGTTTTGTTGGAAAGACAGGAAGCAGAGCCCTGCTGAGAGAAATCCCACCCCTCTGGCACAGCCATCCAGCAAGAGAAAACAGCCCAGGAATGCAGGTAGGCAGCTCTAAAGGCTCTAATCCCAACAGTCCCATGAACTTTGATGCCATTCCTCCTGGGAGGGAAGGCTGTAAACTCAGAGCCCTGGAATGCAGGCCTGGGCAGTGACTGACCAGAGTTCAGGAGCAGTGGTGGGACATTCCCATTGCCACTGGGCCTGGATTGCCCCAGTTCTGCTGGGAACACATCAGTTCTGCCCTGCCCAGGCCAAGGATCTCTCCAGGTCTTTACCCATGAACAGGCACAGAACAAGAGCAGTGCATTAAACACGAGGTGTTGTTAATTAACACCTCAAATTAATGCCTCAAAGCTGCTCTGGGGGTGTGGGGGAACCTCCAGGGGCTGTGCAGCACTTGCACCATACCCAGGGTGCTTTTTATTTTATATAATCAAGGTTTCATCAGGAACTGCAGTCACAGGACAAGGGGAATGGGTTCAAGCTGAACAAGGAGAAATTTAGGAGATACACAGAAGAAATTCCCCCTGTGAGGGTGGGGAGGCCCTGGCACAGGTTGCCCAGAGAAGCTGTGGCTGCCCCATCCCTGGAAGTGTCCAAGGCCAGGTTGGATAAACTTGGAGCAACCTGGGCTGGTGGAAGGTGTCCCTGCCCATGGCAAGGGGTGGGACTGGGTGAGCTTTAATGTCCCTCCCAACCCAAACCAGTCTGGGATCTTTTTAAAAGAGGCCAACTGCACTGCAGCACCTTTTTCCTGCAAAAGGAGAGCAGGTTTGGCTGCTTGTCACGGATGTCATTTGTCACTCAGCTCCCAGGCAGCACCTTGGCAAGGTGTTTATTCCTGTTTTCTAAAACTGTGAAAAATTCCCCTCCTCTGTGGACCTGTCTGCCCTGTTTTCTCATTATGGTGTTTTCTGACTATGGTGTTTCTAAAATGCATTTTCCAGCTCAAACACAACAACTCGTGTCCAGCCTCAAGCCTTTTCCTCAAAAAACAGCTTCTGCAGTAGGAAAAAGCTCAGCACAGCTCCAGTAAGTGCTTGTATCAGCACATGGCTTTTAATAAGATGAAATTATGTGTTTGTTCAGTCATTTCTCTAATGACCACTCTCAAATGGGTTTTGAAGGAACTTCTGAGAATTCTCTTTCTGATGAAAGAAGCAACCCAGTCAGCTGGATCATTCAAAATGGGCCCTCAGCTCCCCCAGTCCTGATGGAAGTGTTTGTTCCACCCTGCCCGGGACACAAGTGTTGACAATCAATATTTTGTCACTATTATCAGAGCCTATTTACTTATTTTTTTTTTTCCCATACAGAGCAAATTGAATAAATAAGCATTGACATCAGTTCTGCACAGGGCTTGGCTCCAGTTCAAAGCTTCTAAATAAAGCCTCAAATGGGAAATGCTCAACTTCCCATAAGTTTATTTCCACTCCCACCACATTCCCTGACATCGTGGGGATGGTTTTTTTACAAGGAATTGGCTCTGGAAGGTTGGATGCCTGGCTTGGAGGAGACTTTCTGATTTTTTTTAACACCAGATTTCTGCTGTTGTTGGCAAACCTCTCTTCTCTGAGTGGCTGGTATTGAGCCACACTCCAAACACACACTTGCCACGTTGGCCTTGGCTTGCACCCACAAATACCTTTTGTTCCAGGAACAGGTGATAACAGGAGTACTCCATGTCCAAAGCCACCTAAACAGACTTCCAAAAAGCCCTGGGGATGAATTACTAGGCAAAGTTTAACATACAAGGTTACAAAGCTCCAATACAGCTGTCCCAGAGTGCAGCTCCAGGAGGAATGCTGGACATGGAATATTCTAAGGTTCAGCACAAAAACAGGCACTGTATTATTTTTGTATCTCCAGTTTTCCCTTCCTTCCCCTTTAAATAATGTTCACAAACCACTGAGAGTTCATAAATGATCTGAGAGTGAAAGATAACACAACACCTTAGGATGAAAGCCCTGCTCCATTAGGGTAAATTCTCCTTACTTAAAGGTACTTGGAGAGCTTGGATTTAATGGAAGAAATCACTGCTCTGAGGGGAAAACAGCAGAGATAAGTGGGAGAAATAACAGCAAATTACCTGGTGAGCTTGTCCCAGAGTGATCCTGCAGGCATTCTCAGCTGCTGGGTGCTGGGCAGGGATGGGGGAGCTCATGGTGCAGTGAGCAGCTGGTAACAGCACCTAAAAATTGAGAAAGGTCAGGCTGAGAAACCTGGGCTGGAGTTTAACCACTTCCACCTCCTCAGAAGCTTCAGGAAACCGAGGTTTAAAATTAGCCCTGCAGTCACATCTCAAAGGATGCTGTGCAATGCTGGTGGGTCCTGTGCCCTGCCTGCTTTGCCCTGCCAGAGGGGGGTTAGGTTAGATATGAAGACAAATCTGTGGTGGGAAGGGTTGTAAAACACTGGCCCAGCTGCCCAGGGCAGGGGTGGGATCACCACCCTTGGAAGTGTTCAAAAAACGTGTGGATGTGGCACCTGAGGGCGGGGCTGGTGATGACCATGGGGGTGGTGCTGGGTTGATGGTGGACTTATTGATGCTGAAGTCTTTTCCAGCCTCAATGATTCCATGATTCTGAGCTGGATCCAGCCAGGGACAACTGGGACACTGGTGCTGCTCCATCCCTGGAAGTGTCCAAGGCCAGGCTGGATGGGGCTTGGAGCAATCTGGGCTCATGGAAGGTGTCCCTGCCCGTGGCAGGGGGTGGGACTGGATGAGCTTTAAGGTTCCCCCAAGCCAAACCAGTCCGGGATTCTGGAATTCTCTGCCTCTCCAGGAGTGATTCTGGAATTCTCTGCCTCTCCAGGAGTGACACACCACGGTGAGGAACTTGGGGACCTGCCAGTGCCCAGGAGGGATCAGCAAAGTCTGGTGAAACCCCTGAGTCAGAGGTGGGGAATGAGGAGCTGAGTCACAACCAGCCAGCAGGGAAACCCCAGGACAGCAAGGCCTGACTCCCAAAGGAGCAGCAGCCAGAGCTGATGGCAATCACCAGCACATTCCCCCCTCCTTTGACTTCCAAGAGATGAAAATCTGCTAAAGCTGCTGCAGCCCCCACCCCACCTGATAAATGAACAGTTTCTGGGCGAGCAGGTGACAGATCCTTTCCTGGAAGGGAACAAAAGGGGAAGTCCTGCAGCTATTTGAATTTGTCTCAGTTTCAGAATCCACCCAAAGAGCAGCAGTGACTCATGTTCCCAGCACAGTCCACTTTTGTCTGCCCCACACAACAGGTTTGAAATCTCTGAAGAGAAGGGATGGTCTAAATCAACTCCTCACTGGAAAAAAGCACCTTGAACTTGATGGAGAAAAACAGGAATCCTTGATTTTAGTCTCAGCACTAAAGCTCAGACCAATAAACCAGTAAATTATATGTCCCTACATCCAGTTACAGTAAAATCTCAATTTTAACATGAATCTGGTCACAGGCAATACTGAAACAAGCCCTGCAACTGCCTTTTTGGTAAAATTAAGGCTAAAGCATGAGATGAACTACCAAGACTGGCTCCTCAATTTGCCTGGGTAGCTGCAACTTTGGGAATGTTTTTACTGAACTTTTAGTCCATGCAGTAGTTTAATTATTTTAATCTCAACAATAATTATTTCAATTTCACTTCTAAATCCAAAACATTAGATTTGAAAGTGTGAAGCCCCAAACTTTCAAAGCAATATGTGAATTGTCTGGCACGGAATTTTCCAGCTCCAGTAAATGAATTTGTTACTACACCCAGTTATCAGAGCCAGCATGATCAGCTTGAGTATCAGCAGAATTCCCAGAGGAATTTGCCTGAGGAATGCAGCCAAAGGTCTCAGCTGCAGACAAAACAGGCTCAAGGTGGCTCAGTAACGACAAAAATCTGAGCTTTAGCACCAAGTCAAGCTCCTGTAACTGTTCAATCCCCGCCCATCTATTAAAAAAGACTTTTAATGACTTTATTAGAGGCTTCTGATGTTTTTTATGGCATTACAGTCCTCTGAAGTGAGGCACTGTCAGGAATAAAATCATCCCCAGGGATCAAACATATCTCTGAATACTCAGGGAGGGCTGATTAAAGCACATGAAACACTCAGGTTTGCAAATAACAGTGGTAGCAACTCAAACTACAAACTACAAAATACATCTTGAAACACTTCCACCTCCTCACCCCCCTCGATTTTAACGCAGATCTCTGGCTGATAACATCAAACCCGAGCTGCTCACCTTAAGCTTGAACTAACCCGCAGCCTGACTTACCGACCTCGCTGCTGGAGGGGGATCCCGGGGTTATTATCCCGGGGTTATTATCCCTGGATTCCCGTCCTGGGCGGCCCCGGGAAGGCTCTGCCGCTTCCCGCCGGTGCTCCGGGCTCTGAGTCGCCCTTTCAAAGGGCGCCGGGCGGGGCGGGGAGCCCCGATAAGGGCCCGGGCTGGGGAGAGCGGCCCGGGGAGGGCTAAAGGTGCATTTCCTGACCCCGCATTCCAGGATAAGGACCCCGGGCTGAGGCATCAACCAGCCACGGCTCTAACTGTTTCCACACTGATTTGATCAGTGCTATCAGCTTAGCCTCAGGGTTTACAGACAAATATTTTCACTGAGTTTTCTTTAATCAGAGATCAACCTCGGGGCTCCCAAGTGCCGCCTTCCCAAGCTCTAAAAACCAGCTCCAGGCTCCCACAAAATCTACGGACGCAGCCACCAGGCACAGAAAACCTCCCTCGGTTCCACCCTGTGCCCGTTCCTAAGGAAAGGAGAAGCTCAGTGGGCCCAGTTTAACCCTCCCCTACAGCTCTGCCTCTAAATATCCGACGTTTTACCTCCCAACGCTGTGCCTGGACCAACTTGCAGCCAAGGGAATGAAGCACCAGTGGACTTAGGGCTGTTTGGAGCCAGGGAAAATGCCACTGGACCGGAGCAACGTCTGAGGAATCCATGAATCACAGAGGAGTCACGAATAATCGTATTTTCCACTCGAAAAGTTGACACAGACCACAGGAACAGCACATCTGCCTGTGCTGGGAGTAAAACTTCCTTCTCAAGAGACCAAAACCCCACCAGAGCACAGCTTTTGGTGCTCGAGAATAAAGATCTTACCAGACCCAGAGAGTGCAAGCACAGCCTGGAAAGTTAAGTTAAACTTCTAATTCAAGCTCAGGTTTGGTTTTACAGTCTCATTTCCAGCAAAGGACAGTTTTTAACTCGTGTGTGAAGTGGAAACACAGCAGGGAGTGTAAACCAGACATTGTGGGCTCTCTAATGGATCTAATGGATGGTGAGTTCAGGTGTGACACCCCAGCAACAGAGCAAAATACTGAAAATAACTTGTAATTCTATGTGGAGCATCATACAGAGCAGCCCTGGAGGGGAGGCCCTAAACAGGCACTAATTTGATAATTAAGTCAGGGATAATTAGGTTTGTCCCTGTCAGTCCCTGGGAGTTTTCATGCCTGGAAGTCCTCCTGTGACAAACACCCCACCCCTCCCTGGGAACCACCCCCAGCTCCCCCACCGTGTTCCCAAGTTCCTCCACATCCTTTGGAATGCCAGCCAGGGAACGAGGAGAGCTGCCCTCCTGCTAGGTGGAGGTGAGACCATGGAATCATGGAATGGTTTGGGTTGGAAGGGACCCTTAAAGCCCATCCCACTCCCTGCCATGGGCAGGGACACCTTCCACTGTCCCAGGTTGCTCCAAGCCCCGTCCAGCCTGGCCTTGGACACTTCCAGGGATGGGGCATCCTCTGGGAAATCCATCCCAGTCCCTCCCTACCCTCCCAGGGAGGAATTCTTTCCCAATATTCCATCCAACCCCTCCTCTGGCAGTGTAAACCCATTCCCCCTTGTCCTGTCACTCCAGGCCCTTGGAATTAGTCTCTCTTCATCCTTCCTGTTGACTCCTTCAGGCCGCAATCAGCTCACTTAAGAGCCTCCTTTCTGGAGATTGAACAATCCCAATTCCCACCCTTTCCCTCGCAGGAGATAAGATTTATCGCCGCTCCCACCGCCCCAGGCCCCTCCCGCCGGCACCGCCTCCTGCCCCCCCCTTCCCACCGCCCCCTCAGTCCTGCGCTCCTCGGGACCCCTGGCTCCCCCCCCCGGCCCCGGGCTCACCCTACAACCGCTCCATGGGCCCCGGGCGGCCCCGGGGAGGGGGATGGGACCCCTAAACCCCCCGAGGGCTCCGCGCCTCCATCTTGGCGGGGTCCGGGCCGCCGCTTCCCCTCGCGGCCAACATGGCGGCGGGGTCACGGAGCGGCGCGGGGCGCGCGGCTAGAGGGGACGGGGGACGCCGCGGGGGACGTGGCGCCCCCCAGCGGGTTGGAGGACTCAGGCGGAGCGTCCCCTCAGCCCTGCTGGAAAATGTAAAACAATAATGCAAATAAAATAGTTAATAATAATAATAATAATAATAGTAATAATAATAGTAGTAATAATAATAATAAACTATGATAAGTAATTATAAGGAAATCTATCTCGTATTTATAGGTGTAAATATTTAATATATTATCTATTATTTGTAATAGATAATATATATTATGATGCATGATATATAATATGTGTAATATATAATATATATTATACATAATGCATAAGTAAATTAGAAATTATAAATACTATTAAACATAAATAAAAAAATCAAGATTGTCTCAAGTCAAGGTGTTCTTTGATGTGAGATCTATGTGTACTTTAAAGCCTCAGTGGCACAGGCAGCAGTTTCATCCCTGGCTCAAGGACATCCTGGAATTAACAAGCCTTAGGGATGCAGTAAATCAAAATGTCAATGTGCGTCTGTGCAGACATAACTGACTTGGCAAAATACTCGAAGTTCCTGTGCCCTAGAGCTGAACTGTCTTTGTTATAACCCCCCCACCACCCCGGGCATTATAAACCCCACCTGGACACAATAAATCCCACCTGGACATAATAAAACCCACCTGGACATTATAAACCCCACCTGGGCATTATAACACCCAATAAACTTCATTATAAACCCCACCCTGTGTCACCTGCTCCGGGTGACCCTGCCTCGGCAGGGGGGTTGGAATCGATTTCCAGAGCTCTTTTCCAACCCCAACCATTCTGTGACAACCCTAAAAATCCCACCTAGGGGTCAATAAGCCCCTGTCCCTACACAGCCCCTTCCCCTGACAAGGGAGCTGGGGTCGCGTAACCTGGGTGGAAATTCAATACCAGCCCCAATTAACTCTGTGCTTGGGAAGTGCCTGAACTGCTGCGTGTAAAGAACGAAGTGCGGGGGGGGTTGTTCTGGATCTGGGGAGACACTGGGAACGGATCCCACGCCGTGGGGCCGCCCCTGCCCTACACACAGCCGGGGCTGTCCCTGTGTTCTCCCTCATAAGCGCTGTCCCTGCACAGCGATACAGAGCCCGGATAGCTCAGTCGGTAGAGCATCAGACTTTTAATCTGAGGGTCCAGGGTTCAAGTCCCTGTTCGGGCGGTTTCAGTTTTCCCGTCTACGTTGGTTTTTTTTTTTTTTTCTTGCTCCCTGCCCGGATTCTCCCGGGGCATCGGGACCCTCGGCGGGGAAGCACCGGCGGTTCTGCGGGTGTAAAAAAGGCTCTAGAGGGGGAAAAAATAATACGGAGGAGGAAAAAAAAAACCTAAGCGCCCGAACAGGGACTTGAACCCTGGACCCTCAGATTAAAAGTCTGATGCTCTACCGACTGAGCTATCCGGGCTCTGGTGTTCGGGTTTGCGCTGCCGGTTTATCCCGCTGTCCATGGGCTGAGCTGCTGCCTGTACTTCTGCCTAATCCCCCCCGTGCCCTTCTGCCTGTACCCCTCTGCCTGAACCCCCTCTGTTTTAACCCCTGCCTGCATTCTCTGCCTGCGCTCTGCTTCCTGCTCTCCTCACCTGAACCACATCTGCCTGGACCACCCTGCCTGGACCCCACTGCCAACCCCCCCCTGCCTACACCCCACAGTCTGCAACACCCTTCTCTACCCCCCCTCCTGCCTACACCCCCCTGCCTGCACACCCTGCCCCATCCCCTCTCTCCTGCCTCTCCCCCCAGCCCCAGGGACACTTGCCATGGTTATGGTACAGCTCAGACACAAAGAACAGGCTCATCCTGCCCCTCGTTCTGCCTGTGGAATGTGTAGGAAGAGGGGGGTCCTCACATGGGATGTGTAGGAAGAGGGGGGTCCTCACTGACAGCCTTGGGAAGGGGGGTCACCCTGGCCCCTCAACCCACAGCAAAATTGGGTGTGCTGGGGGGGAAAGCTGGGAAGGCTCAAAGGGGGTCAGGTCGAGTGGGAAGAGAAGGACAGGGAATAATCCCAGGTCAGGGGATGAGCTGTTGTCTCAGGACACGGGGTGCTGGGGAGGTTTGGTTTTTGGGTTTCTCCAGCCAAGCCACAGCTCATCCCGACACTGCAGGTGACAATTCCCATCAGAAGTGGGTGCAGTGGGATTTTTCAGTCGGATATGAGGCTGGCTGAGGCCACTTTTCTCTTAAGGCCTGGTGGGAAATGGGGTCACACTGAGGGACCCCAAAATCCCAGCATCCCCTCACATGGTGTGATGAATCCTGCAATACCTCCCATCTCCTGGGGAGCCTTCAGGGAGGCTGGGATAATACCCAGGGATATATAATACAGGGATAATCTCTGTGGCCACTAAACCCAAACCACAGCTGTGACCCACAGCCCTCCCAGCACGGCCCGTGGCTCTCCAGCAGCGCTGGGATTCCGGAGGTGACCGTTATCCCTGTCTGCCAGAGCCAGGGAAAACACATCCCAGCCAGGGCTGCCGTGGCTCTGGCACATCTGCTGCCCACACCAGGGGTCCTCCTGCCCCTGTGGCCCCCCAAGCCCGGGTGTCTGGTTGCTGTGGCAGGAGTGTGTCCCCACCGACCCTGGGGGGCTTTGGGGACCAGCACGAGCCCCCCGGTCCCAGTGGGTGCTGTGGGGTGTCCCAGCACCCCCCTGTAGCTCCCCAAAGGAGGGGTGGGACCCCCAGGGGGAGGTGGGTGCTGATGGGGATGCCCCCGGGGTTGGGGGAGGTGGAAGGGGCCAGGGCAAAGCAGCAGGGGGGGGTTTATCGCCCACCCACCATCCCGCGGTGGGGATGATGCGGGACGTGGGGGTGATGTGGGGTGGGGACACGCGGGGGGAGCGTCCCCGGGGCTCCGTGGGCGGAGCTGGAAGAGTCCCGGGGAAAATGCAGGGGGGGGAAAACGAGGGATGTGAAATAGAAAATGAAATAAAATTTAGCTGTGTTAATTTAGCTATGTAAGTGTGACTTTGCAAAATGTAAAACTGCTTAAAAGTTTCTGCCCAAACTGTGGGCTAATAAGATAGAATAGCTTAGGGAACAGGGAAGGCTTTTTAGCATGTAGAGAGGGGTGGGGAACCTGAAACTGTTTGAAATTATAAAACTTTATGTAACTACTCTATAATGGTAAGAATGGGAGGTAAAACTAAGTGTCTATTTAGATAAGGCAGACTGCAAAAAGAGTGTGTGTATAGATAATTTTAAACTTGCTACTTTCAAACTGTATAAAAAGCTATGGTATTCCTTTGCTCAGTGGAGTGCACTGGGGAAAACACCTGCCCCTTTGCATTCCCCGGCCGTAATAAAAGTGCTTTTCCAGATTGTTCAAAGGTTTCTTTGAATCAGATGAAGGGGCAGAACTCCCAGAGCTCCGTCAGGGGAGCTGGGAGCATCCTGGAGATATGCAGGGGGGGATACGGGGGTATCATTTGGGGGGCTCCGCGGGGAGAACCAGGAGCATCCCAGAGCCATGCAGGGGGGGACCGAGGGACACGGGGGCGGCGGTGCTGGGGCAGCATCCCGGGGGACAAGCGGGGGGCTCTGCCCGCGGCTCTGTGCAATGCGGGGAGCGGCCGGGAGATGGCCCCGCACCGCCCCGCGCTGCGCCCGCCATTGTCCGCCGCCTCCACCGCCGCCGCGGTGCTCCCGCCTCCCCACGGCTCCTCCCGCATCCCTCCGGCTCCTCCCGCATCCCTCCGGCTCCTCCCGCATCCCCCGGCCCCCGCCCGGCGCCGCCGCCGCAGCCGCTCGGAGCAGGTAGGGCCGCATCGGGGACCGCGGGGACCGCGGGGAGCGGGGGGGGGGGGCCCCGGCCCCGGGGGGGGCTCGGCTCGTCCCCTTAAAAAAAAAAAAAAAAAAAAAGAGAATTTTTCATGTATGCGTTTATCTATATTAATAATTTCCCCTCCCGGAGGAGATGCGGGTCCCGCTCGCTGCTGCGAGGCGTTCCCGGCGCTTCCCAAAATCTCCGGCTCATCCTTGTGCTGCTCCAGCGCTGGGAACCCCAAAAGCCTCGCGGCGGTGATGGGGGGGGGACACCCGAGGCTGCCCCCCTCCCCCCCCGGGCACGGTGCGGGGTCGGGGATCTTGGAATGTCCCCTCGGGCCGCAGGGAGAGGAAAGTTGGGGTGTTTGTATGAAGGGAACAATTAAATGGTCCCCGAGAAATCGCAAAGTTGGTCATCGGCAAAGGGGAGAGGGGGGGTGGGGGTCTCGTCCCCTCCCGGCGTGGCAGAGCCTCCCCCCGGCACAAGGATGGGGACAGACGTGGAAAAGGCATGGAGACAGGGATGGGGAAGGGATGGGGGTCATGGAATTCTGATATGGTTTGGGTCGTGAGGGACCTTAAAGATAGTGTCGTTCCAACCCCCCTGCCATGGGCAGGGATGCCACCCGCTGGATCAGAGGGTAGGGACAGGGACAGGGACAAGGACAGGGACAAGCCAACCCTCGTGTGCGGCCAGGCAGAGTCAGCTCATCCCACCAAACCTCGGTGCTGGGGGCAGGAGGCACTCGTGAGGGTGCTGGGGGGATGTTGGGGTGCTCCCTCTGCTCCCGCAGAACATCCCTCTGGAGCCGGGACCGCAGGAACGCTCACGAGGAGCAAACTCCGGAGATGTGGGAGCTGCTCCTGCCGGCTGCCCGCAGCTGTTCGTGTGTGTGAGGCCGAGCAGGGATGGGATTGTTCCCGGGATCTGGGTCGGGCCGAGCGAGCACCAGCGTGACCAGGAAAATCAATCCTTCCCTCCCAGAGCGGGAGGGACGGGATAACAGGGAGCTGCGGGGTGAGGAAACCTGCCTGGCGCCCGGCTCTCCCGGGATAACCGCCCCGGCGAGGTGCTGCCCCACCTCCGCGCCTCCCAGATTCCACGGCGAGGTCGGGCAGAGGATGCAGCCGGAGGAGCTGAGGAGCTGCCCTCGCAGCCCTGCAGCCCCTGCTCCGGGGATGCTGCAGTGGGAGCGGGTGCTCCCTGTGCCGGGATGCACCGGGATGTGGGAGCTCAGGGATGCCCCGGGCTGTGGACTGGAGATGGGGGAGCGAGGCCAGGGGGGCTGCAAAGGCCGGGGGTCCCACGAGGAGGGACCAGCAGGGCTGTGGCAGCAGCAGCAGCACCCCCAGCCCCATCCCAAGCACCCCCAGTCCCATCCCAAGTGAGGAGTGTCCGTGTGTGTGTCCGGTCTGTGTCCGTGGGTGTCCTTGGGCTGTGGCTCTCCCACGGCACAGGAATCCTGCAGGATGAGCAGCCCAGGGAGGTGGTTCCCACTGCAGACTGGGCTGGGTCTGCTGAGTGTTGTGGGGTCCCTGCACCCCGGCAGGGTGCTGTGGGCTGGGGGTGCTCCCCTGCTGCTGCACGTCCTCGGGGCACTCCGGGAGGATCCGTGTCCTCTGTGGATCCTGCTCAGGATCTGGGTCAGGGAGAGCCCCATGGCAACAGGGAACACTTAGGAGCATGTGACACGGATACAGCTGCTGCCACAGCAGTGGGATCCATCCCCTGGGGCTGACCTGGAGCACTGGGATGTGGGACACAGGGCAGGGCGTGCAGGGAGGGCAGTGCTGCTGCTTCCCAGCTCATCCCAGCTCCTGTGAGCAGGCAGGATGCTTCCCGTGGGTGCTGGCGTGGCGGGGAGCGCCGAGGCTGTGCCGTGCTTCCCATTGCTCAGCTTTCCAGGGCGTCTGTGGGGCTCCAGCCCCTCCTTCCCCTGCTGACCCCAGGTAGGCTGTGCCACCCCAGCGCTGCCGGTGCAGCCGGGCAGGTGCCAGGGAGGAAGCCAAGATTTGCATAGGAGGCAGTGCTGGCACCGGGCAGAGCCTGGCGTGACCTCCAACGTCCCCCAGGGGGGCCCAGCACCCCAAAAACCCGGCCCTGGGGAGGGTGGTGGGCGCTGGAGCAGCACAGACTGAGTAATCTGGAAAGTCTGAGCGTGGGTGAGCTCCGGGGTCAGGGGGGCTCTGGGTGTCAGGAGGGCCTTGGCCCTGCCATCAAGGTGAGGGGTCTGCAGTGTGTGAGGACACCGTGGGGTCACTGGGGGGGCTGGTGACTTTAGGGAAGGTCCCACCTTGCTCATCCCTGCACTCTGCAGGTGCTGGGGCAGGTTCAGCACCTCCCGTGGATCTCAGAGCGTGGCTCTCACACCTCGCTGCAGTCAGGGCTCTGACATCCCCCCCCAACCCCACCCTGGTGGGACCCCCCCGTGTCCCCTCCGTTGTCCCCATCCAGGACTTGGCTCCAGGAGGTGCCTCCAGGAGCTCCCTCCTTTGGCTGCCCCGAGTCGGGGCTTTCCCGTCCCAAACCCGACCCACCTTCCCAGGGCAGGATTTCCTCCCGAGGGTGGAAATACGTAGAAAATGATGGAAGAGCCTTTGGCATCGTCCAGCCTCACATCCTGCCTGCTCTGGAGAGCAGAGAGCTTGGACCAGGCTGGACTTTGCTATTAATAGGAGATGTATCAGCTGGAAGAGGAAGAAACTCCTCCTGCTGAAAGGCAACAGGTTGGAAGTGGGGCTGGATCGTGGGAGACAGGGATGAGCTCTAGGCCCTTCCTACCCCACTCCTGAAAAAGGCTGGTGACAGCTCCTGGTGGGGGGATCCAGCTCCCACCCTCTCTGGAAACCCAGGAGCACAATCCCTGGGATTGCCTGAGAGATCCTGAAATGCCCCATTTCCCTCCTGTTTTGAAGGGGAAAAGGAGAATGGAGACCAGAGAGTTTCTTCTGGAGGTGGCAGGGGAGTGGATTCCACCTGCTCTGGGGGTGCTGGAGCCGCTGGGAGCCCTGGGAACCTCTCCCCCCATGCCATGAGCTCTGTGGGACAAGGACCTGGAGCATCCCTGCTGCCAGGGGATGTCCCAGGATCCAGTGCATGCAGGGAGCTTTGTCACCCCGCTGACAGCGTGGCTGGGGACAACCAGGAGCAGCTAGCTCTGTGTCCCCATTCCAGCAGCTGGGAATGCCGTGGCTCACCCTGCTCAGGGCCATTCCAGTGGCTGGGAATGCCGTGGCTCACCCTGCTGGGTGGGAGCAGCCGGATGGATGGATGGACCCCCAGCCCCAGAGGTGAAGGCTGGTGCTTTATCCCTCTCAGGGCCGCTCCTCCCTCCACTGGATTATAAATGGGAGTGAATTGTCTCCCTGATAGGCATAACCTCCATCCCGCTCCCACCGCCGGGAATGTGCCCCTCCAGGGCTTTGCTTCCTCGCCCTCGGATGTTTGATGTCCTCCCAGATGTCCGTGTGCTCCCAGCGCAGCTGCCTGTGAGGGGGAAGGGAGGGATGGAGGGATGAGGGGCACAGGGAGCCCCCCCAGCTCTGCCCTGGGATCCTGTGCCCCAAGTCAGGGCTGGCTCTGCCATGGGATCCCGTGGGATCCCTTGGGATCCTGCTCGGTGTCCCCTCACCAAGCAGATGCTGCTCAGCTGCCAGGAGCAGGGGTGGGCACAGGAGGGCTGCAGGACTGGGCCCCCCTAAACCTCCCCAGTGTAACAATGGGATTATTAAAGTTCTCATCAAACCCCAGGAGCGCTGGTTGGGCACCAGTCCTGCCCCTGGACGAGCCCCTGGAGGGCCACCAGGAGAGCTTGGGGCTCTTCCATGTGGATTCCACCTCCAGGGTCCATCTGCTGCCCCAACTGTGAGGGAAGGGGCTGAGCCACCTGCCTGGGGGTGCTCGTGGTGTCCCCAGCCCAGGTGACATTCCCTGGTTTGCAGGCAGACCCCTCCCACCCCCCACGTGGCTTTTCCCTGGCTGGTGTTGGCACTGGGGGGTTGCTGTGACCAGTCAGGGTTGGACCTTCCTCCCCATCCCTGTTCCCGCCCCAAGTCCCGTCCCCACGTGCAGTTCCAGCCCCATCCCACCGGGATCCTGGGCTCGACCCCACGGGGACATTTCTCTCCTCAGAACGTCAGCAAGATGCAGATGTTTCTCTTGGAGATGAGAGTGGAGTTGTGGCTTTGTCAGCCACAAAAATCACTCCGGGTTTATTGCTTTTGGGTTAAAAGCCCGTTGTCTTTGTTCGGCTTCCAGGAGCCCGGGACTGCCAGCTTTTGGGATTTCTGTTTTTCCAGGAAAAGCCCACAGCTGCCAGCAGGGCCTGAAAAGCTGGGGAAGGGAACATTTTCAGCCTGTCATTCCCCCCTGGAGCCGTTTTTTTCCAGTCAGAAAGCACAGAAACGCTGGTTGGGTTGGTGCTGGGGGCTGGGGGAGGCTGTGCTGGGGAGGGGATGGATCAGCCTGGAGATGTGGAGCCCGGACCAGGCTCATTAGCAGCCATCTGGTCCTGCACACCCCGGGGTCAGGGGGGCCTGCTGGAGGCTGGGGAGGGGGTGACGTGTCTGGGGGGGCTGGGAGGGGACAGTGACACCACAGGGGACCGGCCTGGTGACACTGGTGCTGCTCTCCTGGGCTGGAGGAGGGTGGTCACTGGTACAGCCCAGGATGGACGTGGTTGCCCCGTGCTTGGGGTGGGATGTGGGGGGCACACGTGGGGCCAGATGGGCTCCTCCATCCCTGGGATCAGAGCAGGGTCTGCCAGCCTTCTCCTTGCTCCTGCATTTTGTGGTTAAGGGTTTTCCTGCTCCCCCCCCCAGCTGTGGGCACAGCGAGCTCAGCGATGCCCAAAGCCCTCGGCGGTGCCTTCCACAGCAAAAACACTGGGAAGGGGCAGTTGCACCCTTTTCCCCTGAACTGGAGCATCAACCAGAGCCCAGTGTGGTGCAGAGGAGAGCCCAGGGTGACAACAGGGGTCCCGTGTCCTCCCTGTGTCCCAAGGCTCACGAGCCAACCCTGGCCAGAGCCCCAAAACACTCCGCTGCCTCTCAGCTCCAGGGATTTGAGGTCCTGGCCATCCCCCGGGCTCTGGGCTCACTCCACTCTTCTGTTTAACATCCATTTAGTTATTTATTTTGCTAGGAAGGGAAGAGGAGGTGTCACATCCTTCCCTGGGGAGCACGAGCTGCAATCATCACCCTCTGCAGGCGCCGGGTCGGGAGCCAGGGAGCAGATCCCAGTCCAGCCATTCCTGCTCTCCCCTGCACAGCTGAGTGCTGTGGAGCAGCTGGATTTTGAGGGCTGGGGGGAGGCTCGGGGGGATCCATTCAAGGGGGTTATTAGAGCTCAGTGTGCTCTGGGTGTCCATCAGTGCCCAGGCTGGTGGGTGCTGGGGAACAGCAGCAGGATCCAGGGAGCAGTGGGAGCTCCAAGCTGTCCTGGGCCTCTCCCAAAACAGGGTTTGGAGGCAGGATGCTGTCACCCACCCTCAGACCTTCCTTACTCTGCTCATCTTTTCCATGCTCTCTCAGAATTCCCTCGTTTTGCTGGCGAGGGCTGATTTTTCATCAGGTGGTACAATAACGGTGCTGAGCTGAGCAGGGGGCTCAGAGCCCTTCCTTGGGGATGCCACAGGATCATGGGCACAGCTGCCCAGCCCGTGCCAGGGCAGCTCCCCAGGGCTTTCAGGGTGACTCAGCCCCAGCTGCAGCCCCAGCCCCAGGCCCTCCCCAACCTGGGGCTTATTTTGTCTTCGGGGAAATACGTCGGGTTCCAGCAATAGCCCCAACAGCTGCTCTGGGGCCAGACAGCCCTGCCTGCCCTGCCTGCCCTGCCTGCCCTGCCTGCCCTGCCTGCACTGCCTGGCTGGTGGCCATCAGGTCCTGAGGAAGCAGCAAAATCTTTATTTTTACCCTGTGGCTTTGCTAAGCCCCTGCATGTTTCCTTCTTTCCGTGGCAGAGAGGAAGGGCTGTGCCACCAGCTGCCAGCCTGGCCTTCCTTATCAGAGGGTCAAAGAATTACAGAATGGTTTGGGTGGGAAGGGATGTTCAACTCACCCAGTTCCACTTCCTTCCATGGGCAGGGACACCTTCCACTAGCCCAGGTTGCTCCACACTCTGTCCAACCTGGCCTTGGACACTTCCAGGGATGGGGCAGCCACAGCTTCTCTGTACCAGGGCCTCACCACTCTCACAGGGAGGGATTTCTTCCCAATATCCCATCTAAACCCATCCTCCTTCAGTTTAAGGCCGTTCCCCCTTGTCCTGTCACTCCACGTGTCCCAAGTCCCTCTCCATCCTTCTTGCAGCCCCTTCCTCAGCCCACCCTCAGCACCCTGACCCTGCCCTGCCCACAGGTAGCCAGCAGAGCAGCAACATGGCCTTCTCCTGACCCGCCATCCCGGCAGGAAGCGGCGCGGATTCCCGGGAGCGATGTCTGCGCGGCGCGGCCATGGCGAGCGCTGGCAGTCCCTGGGCATCAGCCGCAAGGAGCTGGCGCTGGCCGAGGCCCTGCAGATGGAATACGACGCCCTGTCCCGGCTGCGGCAGGACAAGGAGGAGAGCCGGGCCAAGCAGCGGGGGGAGCGGCCCCTCATCTCCTGGGACGACCCCGCCGACAGGAACGGCTGCTCCGGGATCAAGGCGGCGCGGGGCCTGTCCGGCTCCGACCCCGCGCTCAGCTCCAACGGCCCCGCCGAGCCCCAGGGCCCCCCCGCGCCCCCCGGCCCCAGCCCCCCGTGCCCCCCGGACCCCCAGCCCTGGCTGAAGGGCCCCCTGAGCGGGGACTACCTCTACATCTTCGAGGGCTCCGGGGGGGATTTCCTCGGGGAGCCCCTCAATGGCACCTCACCCCACAACGGCGGTGGCTCCCCCAAGAAGCTCTCGCCGCCCCCGCTGCCCCCCCGGCACCCACTCTGGGGCTCCCCCGAGGGCGGCCAGCGCCTGGGGAAGGGGTCCCTGCCGTCCTCCAAAGGCCCCCAGCCCAGGGACATCAACATGTTCTCGGCGGCCCAGGAGCGGGCGCAGGACAAGCTGCTCGGCCGCCGCATCTCCGAGGAGGATCCCTTCGGCCTCGGCGGCTACGGCGGCATCGACGCCATCACCTGCCTCAACCTCAAGTCCACCTACGAGTCCGGGGTGCTGAGGGAAGCTTCCCGGGGCTGGAAGGAGGGCAGGAGCATCTTGGAGAAGGAGTCGAGCGGGAAGCCGGTGGCTCGGAGCAAGACCATGCCCCCCCAGGTGCCCCCGCGGACGTATGGCAGCAGGAAGAACCTGGCGCCCGGCAAGAACCGCAGGATCTCCGTCGACCCGGTGAGAGGCTCCTCTCTCCCTGCTTGGAATGGGGCTGGGATGGAGCTGGGAACTGGGAACCCAGTGCTGGGCTGTGAACTGTGGGTTTGCTGCACGCCCTTTGCTGCGGGTGGGTTTGTGTTGTGGGCAGAGGGATCTGTGTGGAGAGACATCGTCCCCAGGGATCAGTCAGACTTTTTCCAGGGGTGTGAGATCATGCAGCCACGGCCAAAACCCTCTGGGGTGGGAGAACTGGGTCTGGGAGCCAAGCAGGGCAGATCCCACCCGAGATCCCGCTGCCACCGAGTGGGTGAGGTGTTCCATGTGCTGCCTCCTCTCCTCACCCTCGTGCCCAAACACTGCTGGATCCCAGACTCTGCAGCCAAAGCCCAGTGCCCACTGGAGGGTACTGGGAGTGCCCAGTCCCATGGTTGGAGCTGCTCCAGGGATGCTGGTGCCAAGCTCTCCGGAGCCTGTAGGTGATTTGCAATGGGCCCATGTCCTGCCAGCTCATGTAACGCCACCAGATCCTTTGGAAAGAGATGGGAGTCTCCTCCTGAGAGCTGGGAGATCCCTTTCCTGTTGGTTCACAGCATCCTTTCCAGTCCCAGCTCCCTTCTTCCCTGAGCGGTGAGTGGGATAACTTCCCGCTGCTCCCAGAGGCGTCAGGGAATGCTGGCACTGCCACCCTCGGGGCTGCCACATCCCTTGTCCCTGCTGGGATGCCCGTGGCAGGGGCAGAGCCCCAGCTGTGGCACAGCTCATCCTGCCTCCAGCAAGAGGAGGAGACAAATGACAGCAAAAGTCACCTTCCTCAGGGATCCCCCCTCCCCGCGGGGCGAGGGGCACAGCAGGGGCTCCCGAAGTCACTCCTGGCTTTCTAAGTGCCAGAACCTAATTATAAAAGAGCATTAAAATTGCCTTTAGTGGCTGCAGCGCTCCCCACCTCCTCGTGCCTCCTGGGAACTGCTGCCTGGGTTAATTGCTCTGACAGAGGGGCCTTTGTTTGCTGCCAGAGAGAGATGGAGCCCCCGGGACCCCCACACCAGGGGGGGCCTGGCACAGCAGTGCCACCTGCCCCGGCACTGTGGTGGGAGAGCAGTGGGCAGGGCACGGGCAGGGGTCCCCTGCAGCACCCCCATGGCCTGGGGACAGTCCTTGCCCATCCTCAGGTCTGGAAGTGGGCAGTTTTTGGGTGGGTGGTGGGCTCTCCCTTTTCCCAGCCATGGGAAAGGTGCCACTGGTGTATCCTGGGGCTGGTGCCCACCTGCCACAGCTTCCCCCTCATGCCAGCCCACGTCCCCCTGTGCTGCTGCCAGAGCCACTTTGCCCCCACCACAGTGACCCCAGGGGGGCAGTGCCTGGGGGGATGCAGTGAGCCCCATCCCAGTGGGCTGGAGCCCCAGGGAGGTGGTGCCCAGCTGATGGGCTCATGCTCTGCCCCATAGGTTGCCCCCCGGCCTCACTCCTTCACCAACGGCTACGAGCTCTTCGAGGTGTCCGAGGAGCGGGACGAGGAGGTGGCTGCTTTCTGCCACATGCTGGATGTGTGAGTACCCAGCCAAGGCAGGAGCTCCCACTGCAAAAATGCCCCAAAACAGGCGTTTTTAAGGGGTTGGGGCAAACCCCAAACCCGGGCAGCGTCCCTGACCCGTCCCTGCCTCCACAGGCTGCGCTCCAGCTCCAGCACCGAGGACTATTCCCTCACGGGGCTGGTGTGGAACGCTGTGAACCTCAGCCCGGAGCAGCTGGGCCACGGTGTGAGCCTGAAGGTGACAGTGGTGTGTGACAGCCTGCGGGAGCCCCTCACCTTCACCTGCGACTGTGAGTGCCCCACGCCTCTTGGGAACCCCTTTGTGACCCCCCCGGTGAGGGCTGGGGGGGGATCCCACCGTTCCCACCCCCCCCCAGGGGCTCACGGGGCTGCTCCTCCTCCCCACAGGCTCCTCCACCGTGGACCTGCTCATCTACCAGGCGCTGTGCTACACCCACGACGAGCTGCACGCCGTGGATGTCGAGGACTTCCTGCTCAAGATCTGTGGCCTCGAGGAATTCCTGCACAAGTGAGTGGCCAGGGAGGGGGCACAAACCCAGCAAAACCCGGCCCAGGTGCTCCAGGACCCGAGCATGGCCTTGGCAGGGTGTGCTGGATGTCCAGGGCTGATCCTGGCGTGCACCATGGGAGCCTCTGCTCTCCGTTTGCTGCCTCTGGAGCTGTGTCGGTGCTCCTGCCAAAAGCAGCATGTTGGGAGCATCTTTCCCGGTGGCAGGGTGTCCGTCACGCTCCCCCACGCGCCTGGAAAACGGGCTGGAGAGCGGGGAGCTGCCAAAAAAGCTCTTTGGAGGAGTATTAATAACAAGCCGTGTCACTGAGCGGAGCCCGGCTTCTCCTGGTTAAATTCCAGGAGGAGGTGGGAAAGGGATGTCAGGGGCGCAGGAGGATCAGGGCTGCGCTGGGCAGAGCCAGGGGTGGGTGATGGGGATCCCTCCTGCCCTGCCTCACTGCATTTCCTGGAGGAATTCTGAGTTTCCACGTGAGTTTGGGGGTCTGGAGGCTCGGGAGAGCTCCCTGCAGAGGGACATGCAGCAGCCACAGCTCCGGGCCCGAGCCAGCTCCTGCAGCTGGAGAGCTGCCCTGGGCCTGGCCCTGCCCCGGGAATTCGGTGGGAGCTCTGCCATGGCCTCCAGGAGCTGCTGGTTTGGGCCCTAAAGGGACGACTGGGAATTGCCGGGACCGGGAGAGGCTGCACGGCACCGGGGCAGAGCCCAGCTCTGCTCCTGCCACCCAAAGGGGCTCCAGGGCCACCCAAAGGGGCTGTTCCTGTCAGTGCTGAGCCCGTGGGTTTCCAAACAGCCCAGTGCAGGTGTGTACAGGTGTGTACACGTGTGTACAGGTGTGTACAGGAGTGTAGAGGTGTGTACACATGTGTACAGGTGTGTACACGTGTGTACAGGTGTGTACAGGAGTGTAGAGGTGTGTACACATGTGTACACGTGTGTACACGTGTGTACAGGTGTGTAGGTACAGCAGCATCTCTGAACCTGCTGTAGGAGACTCAGGGCTGCCAGGGATCACCCAGCTGCAGGGTGGATCCACCCATCCAGGATGGCATTTCCCAAAGGGACGAAGCTCCTGCTTTTTTGGCAGGGAACAGGGAACATCCCGGGCACGGAGCAGGGCAGTCCCCAGTGAACATTTCCACATATCTCCCGGGGCCCTCAAAGGGTCTCTGGGAAAGCCCTGGGACATAAAGCCCCTTTGTCACAGGTCTTTTCTTCCCACATCTTCCCGTGGCAGAGGAGATGCTGGAAGTGCCAAACCCCCCCTGCAGAGCCAGCCGGGCCCTTGAGTTCTGCAAACCAGGCTGAGCTGCTGTCACTGGCTTCCCCTGGGACTGAGCCAGGGCTGAACTGGCTCCTTCTCCCCGGAGCCAGCAGAGGAAGCGGGTCTGGATGGCGGAGTGGGTCCCACTCCAGGGGGGCTTCCCATGCCGGTAGGCACAGTGGGATCAGGCTGTCACTCCCTGCTCCGGGGCTCACCCCAGCCCTGCTGCCAGCCAGAGCATCCTCCAGCTCCTCGGATCCGTGCTCTGCTTCCCACGCACCGCCGGGCACGTCCTGGCACGACGGGCTGCTCCGCTCCCGGCCCCGTCGCGCCAGCAGGGCCGGGCACGGCTCTGTGCAGGGCGCAGGGGAAGGAGGGAAAACAATGGCTCATTCTCCGGGTTTCCTGGTGCCACAAAGGTCTGTTTGCAGGCCAGGAGGCCGCCCTGAACCCCAGCCGAGGCTGCCTGGCCGCGGGATGTTGGGATGGGGCGGCCCGGGCGGGATTTTGGGGCATGGCATGGGATGAGTGTGAGGTGTCCCTGCAGCAAACACGCCCTGGGCAGCCACGAGCACATCCAGCACTGCAGGAAGTTTGACACGGACATCCGGCTGCAGCTGATGAGGAGGAAGGGGGTGCGCAGCGACCTGGCCCGCACGGTGGGTGCCGGGGGCGCGGGGGGGCATCGGGGGGTGCCTGTGCCATCCCCCCGTGGTGGGGACATCCCCGCTCAGCATCTCTCCATCCCCAGGCCAGCGATGACCAGAGCCCCTCCACCCTCAACCACTACATCCACCTGCAGGAGAGGCCCATCAAACAGACCATCAGCAGGTAGGGGGGTGCAGCGGGACCGGTCCCCCACTCCAGGGGCCCGCCTGGCCGGGGCTGAGCTCTGCTCCCTGTCCCCCAGGCAGGCCCTGAGTCTCCTCTTCGACACCTTCCACAACGAGGTGGATGCTTTCCTGGCGGCCGAGGTGAGCAGCAGGGCTGGAGGGGGGGTTTGGGGGGCTCCCTTGCCTGGTTTGCTGTGGGCCTGTTCGTTGTGGGGCTCGAAGGGGGTGTCAGAGGAAGGGAGTGGCTGCGAATCATAGAATCATCATGGAATCATGGAGTACCCTGGGCTGGAAGGAGCCCACAGGAATCAGCCAGTCCAACTCCTGACCCCGCACAGGACACCCCAAAACCCCACCCTGTCCCTGAGAGCGTTGTCCAAACCCTCCTGGAGCTCTGGCAGCCTTGGGGCCATGCCCACTGCCCTGGGGAGCCTGGTCAGTGCCCCAGCACCCTCTGGGGGGGGAAGAACCTTTTCCTGAAATCCATCCTAACCCTCCCCTGACAGGGGAAAATAGGGGAAACTGAAGCACAGACTGATGCGTCCCCCAGTGCCGGGTGTGTGCCAGGGAGCAGCCCCTGCCCCCTCAGCAGCCCAGGGGTCCCACATCAGCCCCTCTCTGCCCTCCAGGGAGACTTCCCCCTGAAGGCAGAGCGGGTGATCCAGTCTGTCATGGCCATCTGCAACGCCCTGGCAGCCGTGGAGTCCCAGGAGATCACAGCAGCCCTCAACCAGATGCCCCCCTGCCCCTCCCGCATGCAGCCCAAAATCCAGAAGGTGAGTGGGGGGGAAAGGGGGTGGCTCAACCAGGGGCTGCAGAGGGGAAGCACGTTGTCACATCTGGCTGCTTTCCTCCCGCTTCCTCCCGCTGCACCACGTGGAAAATTCCCGAATTATCTGGGAGCAGGCAGCTGCCTGGCTCTGGCAGCCAGGGCTGGTTACGTAAAGGCCGCCTCGGCTCCCCCGGCAGCGCGGGGCTGGCGCTCAGGGGGCTCCTGTGGTTTCTCTTTTTTTCCTCAACAGGATCCAAATGTCCTGGCCAAGAGGGAAAATCGAGGTATTTCTGTTCTCCTTCTCCCCCCACCCCCCGCCTTCTGGGCTGGAGTTCGTGGTGCTTTTAATCTTCAAGCCCCTCCCCTTTCAATTATCAAGGCCAAAAAAAAAAAAAAAAACAACGTGCTTGAAAGCGTTCTGGTTGGGAAAAAAAAACCAAAATGAAGGTTTCTGGGGGGGTGGTTGTTGTTCCTTGGTGTGAACTCCAAATGGGAAGGCTGGAATTCTCCCTGTCATTACTTTGTCCTGGAGGAAACCTGCCCTGGGGTCCCTCCAGCATCCCACGCCCGGCCCCGAGGGATGTCCTGGGAGGCAGTGGGGTCCAACGGGGGGCTCATCCCTGTCCCTGTTCCCTCAGAGCGGATTGTGGAGAGCCTGACAGCCGCCATCCTGGACATGGTGGAGCTCTACTGCAGCACCTTCAACGCCGACTTCCAGCCGGCCGTGCACGGGAGCCGGGAGCTGGGAGTGGCACAGGAGGCTCAGCTCCTCTCCTGCCCCCTGTCCTTCACCGTCTATGCCACCCACCGCATCCCCATCACCTGGGCTGCCAGGTAAGGGTGGCTCCAACACACCTGGGCAGGGCTGGCCCTCCCCTGGAGGAGCGTCCTCCTGTCCCAGATGTTCACAGGCACGGAGGGAATAAGGGCTAACCCAGCCCGAGCCTCCTGGATTGGGATCCCCGGACGGGAATAGAGAATGTTAGAATATCCTGAGTGGGAAGGGCTCGTTATGGGGCTCTGAGGGTGTGTCAGAGAAAGGGAAATGGAATATCCTGAGTGGGATCCCACAAGGATCACTGAGCCCGACTCAGGGCACCCCAAAATCCCACCCTGAGCCTGGGGATGCTGGTGCTGATGGGTAGGGAGGGATGCTCAGCCGAGCTCTGGGTGGGATGGCTCTGCTGTGCTCTCCCATCCCATCCCCGAAGATCCCAGGGGCAAGGGCTACCCCACCCCGATCCTCCTGGACTGGGATTCCAGGGTAGGATTATAGACTCCAAGAATTATAGAATATCCTGAGCTGGGATGAAACCACAGGGATTGTGGAGTCCAATTCCTGTGCCCTGCACAGGACGCCCTCAAATCCCACCGCGAGCCCGGGGGTGCCGGGGGGAGGATCTGTGCTCTCCCCATCCCAACCCCACGGATCCCACCGCATCCCTCCGGTCCCACACCGCCCCCGGGGGAGGTGACAGATGGCCCCACGGAGCGGCCCCACGCCCCACGGGCCCTTTGTTCGGTGCCTCGGTGCCCGTGCCCGGCGCGGGGGGCCGGGGGGGGGATGTGATGGGGGGCGCGGGGTGGGCGAGGCAGCGGCGCCGGCAGCAGCCGCCCCGCCGGGGACCCCTCGCCTTTGTGCTGCCCTTAATGTATTCCCCTTGGTGGCTGGCTCCGAACAAAGGCGGCAGCCTGGGAAATGCCGGCAGCCCCTGACCCCCGGCGCCCCGCCGCCCTGCCCGGATTGTCGCTCGGCACCTGCCACATGGCAGGGCCCCCCCGCCGCCCCCCCGGGGGACGGGATGTGCGGTGGCATATGGTGCTGGGAACGGGGGGGGGCTCCCAGCTCTGCCCCCTCCATTTCCCGGGCCTGGGGAAGGCGTTGGGTTCACCACCTCCATCCTCCTTTTGGCGGGGCAGCCCCCTGGGTACCAGCTCCTCTGCCCCCCCCCCAGCTCATGGCCCCCTCTCTGCCCTCGCAGCTACGAAGATTTCTACCTCTCCTGCTCCCTCAGCCACGGCGGGAAGGAGCTGTGCAGCCCCCTGCTCACCAGGAAGGCCCACGTCTACAAATACCTCTTCCACCTCATCATTTGGGACCAGCAGTAAGGCAGTGCCCCAACCGCGGGGTGGGCACGGGGGTCCCAGTGCCATGCCCAGCCACACTGCCTTCCTCCTCCTCCTCCTCCTCCTCCTTCTCCTCCTCCTCCTCCTCTGCTCCAGCAGCTCCTCTCTGTGCCTCTCCCTGGTTTTTGGGTGTTGGAAGCTCTTGTGTCATCCCCTGGAATAGCAGCGGCCCCAGTGCCAGCTCTGCCCTTCCGGACCTGCCTGTTGCACCCGGGAAAGGGGATCTGCTCCAAAAATAGCCCCGGGAGCAGGCAGGGAGGCCGTGCCGGGCCCTCGCCACGCCTGGCATTCGCAGTGTGCGGGGAGGTGGGGATGGGACGGGATAATTTTAGAAGGTGCCGGTGCCCCCAAGGACAGGCGCCTGGCGGGACGGCCGCGAGCAACCCCCTTCCCCCGGGATGTAGCTGCCACCCTGGGCTCCCTGGGAGGAGGAGGAGAGGAATCGGAGAGGAATCTCAGCCCTGGGGTCCCACACGGCCCCCCCAGGCCGTGGGACAAGGTCAGTGAGCAGTGGGGGGGGTCAGTGGAGGCCCCCCTGTCCTGCGGTCACCTTCCCAGGACAGGGATAGGACCAGCTGGCTCTCCCCAAACCCAACTGCTCCCTGCAGGGTGTCTACCCATGGCAGGGGACCTCCATCCCGTGGTGGGGTCACGGAGCACCCCTGTGCCAGCAGTAAAGGCGTCAGTAGGGCTGGGCTGTCCCGGGGCACGTTTGGCATCCCAAGGGTGGGGGGGCTGGAGCCATGGGGTGCGGGGAGCGCCCGTCCCTGGCATGGCTGAGCCTCTCTCTGATCGTTCTCTTGCAGGATCTGCTTCCCAGTCCAGGTGAACCATCTCCCACGGGAGACGCTGCTCAGTGTCACACTCTTCGCTGTGCCCGTCCCACCCCCAGGCAGCTCCTCTGACACCAACAAGCAGCGGCGGGTCCCCGAGGCCCTGGGCTGGGTGACCACCCCCCTCTTCAACTTCAGGCAGTACGTGGGGTGTCCCACCACCACCAAGGGGCCGTGCTGGCATCCCCAGGGGGCACGGGAGGGTCCCCAGTGCTGTGGGGTCCCCAGTGTGGGGACAGCACCACTGCAGCGGTGCCACCCTCATGCCCTGGCAGAGTTGCCCCCACTGCCGGGCTCTCACCCCTCCTCTTCCTCCTCCAGGGTCCTGACCTGTGGCAGGAAACTCCTGGGCTTGTGGCCAGCGACCCAGGACAACTCCCGAGCCAGGTCGAGTGCCCCCAACTTCCACCAGCCCGACAGTGTCATCCTGCAGGTACGTCCTGGCACGGGGGGTTCTGTGGGACACCCCCCCAGCCCCGAGCTCCACGTGTGGATCCCCTCACCCTCTGCCTCTGCCCCAGATCGACTTCCCCACCTCGGCCTTCGAGGTGAAGTTCACCAGCCCTCCCGCGGCCGAGTTCAGCCCCCGCTACGAGTTTGGCAGCCTGGGGGAGGAGGAGCAGCGCCAGCTGCGGGAGGCCATGCAGAAGAAATCGCTCTACTGGTGAATAAATGGGGGTGGCATCACCCTGCTGGGGAGGGGGGGCACTGCTGAGAGACCCCCAGCATGCACAGGGGGTGTCTGAGGGTCTGCCCCTGCCTCTGGTGGGGATGAGGCTGGAGCTGGTGTTTTCTGGAGCTGTCATCGGTCCTCCTGAGCTCTGCCCCCCCCAGCTGCCCCTCTCTGGCCATGTCCCCTCAGCAGGGACAGCTGCCCAGCCCCTCGTCCAGCCTGGCACAGCCAAGGGTCCGTAAATGGGGGATCAGGTGTCAGCAGCTGTGCCACTGAGCAGAAACCTGTGGGGTGGGCAGGGGTCTCTGGGCAGGGGGACCCCCTGTGCCTGGGGGTCCTGGCTGTGCCTTGGGGGACAGTCCTGCTGTCCATGAGCCCCTCCTTCCCACGGGTAGAGCCGTGGTGGGGATGCAGGGAGGGCTCAGAGGGGTTTATCCCACACACCGTGCTCGGTGGGGGGCAGAGGGATGACACCTCCCCAGTCTGCCAGCCCCATCCAGTCCATCCATGGCAGGGGCAGAGGGATGCCAGCTCCCTCCACGGCCAGGCCCATCCCATCCCTGTGTTTTGGGGGCACAGGGATGACCTTCCCCAGCCCCGTGCCCCCCATGCCATGCCCCCCCCCTCGCCCCCAGGCTGACGGACGTGGACCGGCAGCGGCTCTGGGAGAAGCGGTGCCACTGCCACGCTGAGCCCGGGGCCCTGCCCATGCTGCTGGCCAGTGCCCCCAGCTGGGACTGGGCCTGCCTGCCCGACATCTACGCCCTGCTCGGCCAGTGGACCTCCATGAGCCACCAGGATGCCCTGGGGCTCCTGCATGCCACGTAAGCCACCCCTGGGCCGTGGGTGGGAGGGTGCACACTGTGGCATTGCCACCCGCCCTGCGTGGGGGGTGCTGAGGGTGCTGTCCCCGTGACTCCTGTCCCGGGTGCAGGTTCCCAGACCAGGAGGTGAGGAGGACGGCCGTGCAGTGGATCGACTCCATCTCCGACGCGGAGCTGCTGGACTACCTACCCCAGCTGGTCCAGGTGTGTGGTGGCACCGGGACGTTTCACGGGGTGCCCACCAGTCCCACCGTGCCCCAACGCTGTGCCCTCCCCAGGCCCTGAAGTACGAGTGCTACCTGGACAGCCCCCTGGTGCGCTTCCTCATGAAGAGAGCGATCTGCGACCTCAAGATCACCCACTACTTCTTCTGGTGGGTTTGGGGGGGCTCTGGGGGTGGCAGGGGGGGGTCCCCTGGGCCTCACCTGACCCGCCGTGCCCCTGCCCCGAGCAGGCTGCTGAAGGACGGGCTCAAGGACTCCCAGTTCAGCATCCGGTACCAGTACCTGCTGGCGGCCCTGCTGTGCTGCTGCGGGAAGGGGCTGAGGGAGGAGTTCGACCGTCAGTGCCTGCTGGTCAGCACGCTGGCCAGGCTGGCACAGCAGGTCCGGGACGCCGCCCCCTCTGCTCGCCAGGTGGGTGCTGGGCTGCTGGCAGGGGGTGCTGGACTGGGTATGAGCCCCTCATCCCATACCCACCCATGCCACGCCCACCTCATCCCATGCCCACTCAATCTCATGCCCACCCATCTTCCATGCCCATCCTATCCCATGCCTAACCTGTCTTACGTCCGTTATGTTCCGTGTCCATCCCATCCTATGCCCACCCCATCCCATACCCACTCAATCCCATGCCCATCCCATCCCATCCCATGCCCACCCTATCCTGTGCTCACTCAATTCCATGCTCACCCTGCCCCTTACCCCCCCAATCCCACACCCATCCTTATCTCACCCCATCCCATGCCCACCCCCGCCTCGTGCCCACCCCACAGGGCATCCTCCGCGAGGGGCTGGAGGACGTGAAGCAGTTCTTCAAGGCTCACGGCTCGTGCCGGCTGCCGCTCAGCCCCAGCCTGCTGGTGAAGGGCATCGTGCCCCGGGTGAGTGCCGGACCCGGGGGGCACTGGGGGGGTCTCCTGTGCCCGCTCCCAGCTCGCCCTGACGGGCTGTGCCTTCCTCCCGTGGCAGGACTGCTCCTACTTCAACTCCAACGCCGTCCCGCTCAAGCTCTCCTTCCAGAACGTGGATCCCCTGGGGGAAAACATCCGAGTCATCTTCAAGGTGAGCCTGGCACCTGGCACCTTTGGCCATGCCCAGACCCTTGGCATGACCATCCCAATCCCCTGACCTTCAGCCTCCACTGCCGCCTGCCTCTGATGTCCCTTCCCCTGCCTCTGATGTCTCTCCCCTATCTCTGATGTCTCTCCCATGGCTCTGACATCTCTCCCCTGTTCCTGATGTCTCTCCCCTGTCCCTGGTGGCTCTCCCCTGCTGGCAGTGCGGTGATGACCTGCGGCAGGACATGCTGACGCTGCAGATGATCCGGATCATGAACAAGATCTGGGTGCAGGAGGGGCTGGACATGCGCATGGTCATCTTCCGCTGCTTCTCCACGGGCCGTGGGCGAGGTGAGCTGGGGTCAGGGCATCCTGGGGGGGGCACCGGGCCGCTCATGGGGCTGGTGATGGCACAGGAGGCCCCGTGGGGACTTGTGATCCACCTTTGGTCTGACCCCACCAGCCCACACAGGAGCGTGGCTTTGAGGGCTGTCACTCAGTGGTGATGGCTGGGCGGTGCCTGGGCGGTGGCAGAGTCTCGGTGCCCCCCGAGTGGGTTGGAAGGGTCTCACCCTGTGTCCCGGCTGCCAGGCATGGTGGAGATGATCCCCAACGCCGAGACCCTGCGCAAAATCCAGGTGGAGCACGGCGTGACGGGCTCCTTCAAGGACCGGCCGCTGGCAGACTGGCTGCAGAAACACAACCCCAAGGAGGACGAGTATGAGAAGGTGAGGAAGAGCCTGGCAGCGTCCCTGCTTATGTCCCCCCCTCCAGGGATGAGACCCCCTCGCTTCCCATCGCCTCCAGGCTTTCTCCACTCCTGCTCTCTCCTTCCCTCCCTCCCAGGCCGTGGAAAACTTCATCTACTCCTGCGCTGGCTGCTGCGTGGCCACCTACGTGCTGGGGATCTGTGACAGGCACAACGACAACATCATGCTCAAGACCACGGGCCACATGTTCCACATCGACTTCGGCAGGTTCCTGGGCCACGCGCAGATGTTCGGCAACATCAAGAGGTGAGAAAAGCCTCGGGTGCCTCCCTCTGCCCAGGGGGGGTTTGGTGGGCGAAGCCCCCTCTCCTTGTCCTGGTAGTGGTGACCTCCCCTCTCCTCATCCCGGTGGTGTGGGATCCGTCCGTGCTCACTTTCTGTCCCTCCTCTCCCCCGGCGCAGGGACCGGGCGCCGTTTGTCTTCACCTCGGACATGGCCTATGTCATCAACGGCGGGGACAAGCCCTCCAGCCGCTTCCACGACTTCGTGGACCTGTGCTGCCAGGCCTACAACCTGATCCGCAAGCACACCCACCTCTTCCTCAACCTGCTGGGGCTGGTGAGAGCCGGGGGGGCCGCAGCTTCCCCCCCTCCCAGGGGTCCCCCCGCCACCTGCCCTCACCCCCGCCTTGCCTCTCAGATGCTGTCCTGTGGCATCCCCGAGCTCTCCGACCTGGAGGACCTCAAGTACGTCTACGATGCCTTGAGGCCACAGGACTCTGATGCTGATGCCACCACCTACTTCACCAGGTAGAGGACAGGGGTGGGCGAAGGGGCAGGATGGAGGGACAGCAGCACCGGCTCCACACTGAGCACACCGTGGCCTTGTTGGCAGGTTGATCGAGTCCAGCCTGGGCAGCGTGGCCACCAAGCTCAACTTCTTCATCCACAACCTGGCGCAGATGAAGTTCACGGGCTCAGACGCCCGTCCCACGCTCTCCTTCGCCCCCCGCACACACACCCTCAAGACGTCCGGCCGGATCCGCGACGTCTTCCTGTGCCGCCACGAGAGGGTCTTCAACCCCAGCAAGGGCTACGTGAGTGGGGACAGCTGGGGACAGCTGAAAGGGTGCACTCAGGGCACTCCAGGGTCCCACCTCACAGCCCTGCTTCCCCACAGACCTACGTGGTGAAGGTGCAGCGGGAGAGCCCGGGCGAGGTGACCTTCGTGCAGCGCACCTTCGAGGAGTTCCAGGAGCTGCACAACAAGCTGCGCCTCCTCTTCCCCTCCTCGCTGCTGCCCAGGTACCCCCGTAGCCCCACAGCCCCCCAGGGCTCCCCCCAGCCCCCCCCCGGGCTCGGCTGAGGGTCTGTCCCTGCAGCTTCCCCAGCAGGTTCGTCATTGGGCGCTCGCGGGGCGAGGCGGTGGCCGAGCGGCGCAAGGAGGAGCTGAACGGCTACATCTGGCACCTGATCCACGCGGCCCCCGAGGTGGCAGAGGTGGGCAGCTGGGGCAGGGGGCTGCGGGGAGGTGGGGGCAGTGCCAGAGACACCAGCGTGGTGGGACAGTGCGCTGTGTGAATGTTGGTGTGTGTCCCGTGCCCCGAACGGGGGGGACGCCACAGCCACCACTAATGTCACCTCCTCCCCTGCAGTGTGACCTCATCTACACCTTCTTCCACCCCCTACCCCGGGACGAGAAGGCAGCTGGCACCAACCCGACCCCAAAGCCGGCAGGTAGGGAGGGGGGGGGGACAATGGAGGGAGGCAATGGCGAGGGGTGATGGTGGGGGGCTGCCATCCCACCCCACCCCTGCTCTCCTCCTCTCCAGACGCCACGTGGGCTCGTTCCCTGGGGAAGGTCGGCGGGGAGGTGAAACTCTCCATCTCCTACAAGAACAACAAGCTCTTCATCATGGTGATGCACATCAGGGGGCTGGTAGGTGCCTGGTGCCCAGTGCCCAGTGCCCAGTGGGAGCAGGGTGGGGGTCCCTCCCCATTCTGCACTCACGGGGCCTCCCCACTCTGCCCACAGCCCCCCTTGCAGGACGGCAACGACCCCGACCCCTACGTCAAGACCTACCTGCTGCCCGACCCCCAGAAAACAACCAAGAGGAAAACCAAAGTGGCCCGAAAAACCTGCAACCCCACCTACAACGAGATGGTAGGTTGGGTGGGGCCGGGGCTGGGAGTCCCGGGGCAGGCGGTGGCTGAGGGTCCGTCCCTCTGTGCCCCACAGCTGGTGTACGACGGGATCCCCCGGGGGGACCTGGAGCAGCGGGAGCTGCGGCTGAGCGTGCTGAGCGAGGAGGGCTTCTGGGAGAACATCCTGCTGGGGGAGGTGGGCATCCGCCTGCGTGACCTGGACCTGGCGCAGGAGAAGATGGGCTGGTTCGCCCTGGGGTCCCGCGGCCACGGCACCCTCTGAGGGACCCCCCGGCACGACCTCCGCGGCGCTGCCCACCCCGGGGTGTCCCCGAGGGGTCCTGCCACGGGTGCCTCCTTTTTTAAGTTTACCTTGTGTCAAGGGAGCAACGCGGGGCGGGAGGGGCGGGCAGAGGCGTGGGGGGTGTTTCGGGGCTTATTTCTTCCTTTGGGATATCTGTATTTTAATTTTTTTTTAATAACGAGTAGCCGGGCACTGGGGGCGGAGGGGAGAGGGAGGTGGTGCAGGGGTTTGCTGTGGGCTGGGGGGGGTGTGTGTGTATCCCCTCCGGGTCCAGCCCCAGCCTGCCTGGAGCCGGGCAATTCCCACCCCGGGGAATTCGCTCCCAAAGGAGAGCGGCGTGGCGGGGTGCCCGTTCCGTGTGGCTGAGCCCTCCCCGATGCCACGGGAAGGGGACAGCCAGCCCATCTCCCTGTCCCTGTGCCGTGGGGACATCCATCTCCTCGCCTGCCACCCGGCCCCGGGTGCGGGCTTGGTGCCTGTGGTGCTTTGTTTACAGCGACAGCTCCGTAAACGGACGAAATGTTTCTCAGGATCGAGAATAATGAACTTAACCTTTATATTAAAAGTTTTAAATATTGGATCTGGTGGCAGTTGGACTGAGGTGGGGCCTGGTTTTTGCCATCAGAAGGGGATGGGGGAGCCGCTGGGATTGGGATTGCTGGGACCCTCCTGCCTTGGGACCCTCCTGTGTTGGGACCTTCCTGCCTGGAACAATGGTGGGAAGTTACAGGAGATGAAAGGCACAGGGCGACACGTGGATGACACCTGCACCTTTGCCTGCACCTCTGCCTGCACCTCTGCACATCTGCCTGCACATCTACCTGCAAATTTACCTGAACCCTTCTTGCCTATCTGCCCACACATCTGTCTGCGCCTCTGCACCTCTAGCTGCTCTTCTGCCCGCACCTCTGCCTGCACATCTACCTGTACTTCTGCCTGCACATCTGCCTGCAAATCCACCTGCACCTCTGCACATCTGCCTGTCCCTCTGCCCGTGCATCCATCCCCAGCTCTGCCCTGTCGTCCCCAGTCCCCGGGGAGCACAGGGAGCCTGCCGGTCCGGCTCCTTTCCCGGGAATGCCCCCGACCCCCCGGGGACCCCCCAAATTCCCGGCGGGCGGGGCGGGGCCGCTCGGGGCGCCCCCGCTGCAGTTCCGCGCTCCGCCACCGGGGGCGCTGCCGCGCGGGGCCCGCCGGCTGATGCAATCCCGGAGGGGCGTGGCCACGGGGGGAGAGGGCGGGCTCGCAACGACACCGCCCAATGGGCGTCGGCGGCGCGAGGTGGGCGTGGCGGAGGCCGGCCCCGCCCCCTCCCCGCTCCTCCCCGGTGAGCGGAAAGCGCCGAGGCGGCGGCGCCGCCATTTTCTGCCCGAAGCCGCATCAGGATGGAGCCCAGACCCGACCCGGAGCCGCCCGCCGCCCGCCGAGCCCTCAGACCCGCCGCGCCACCACGGAGCGCCGCCTCGCACACCCCTCCGCACCGCTGGCAGCGCTGAACGGCCCCATGGAGCACAGCGGACGCGAACGCGCCGGCTGGGCCCGGCTGGGCCTGGCCGCGGCCTGGCCGAAGCTGGCGGGGCCCAGCGCGGCTCCCGCCGGCGGCTCGTCCCAGGCGAGCCCGCCCTTCTCGTGGCTGCGGGTGCTGTCGCAGCTCCTGTCGCCGCTGCCCGCGCTGCTGCAGCGGCTGCTGCCCGGCCCCGCGCTCAGCACCGCGCTCTGCCCCGCCAAGGCGCCGCCGCCGCTCGTGCTGCTGCCCCAGGCGGAGCCCGCGCCGGGCTGGGCCGAGGAGCCCCCGGAGAAGCGGGCGGAGGGCGGCGCGGAGCCCCCGGCGGGGCTGTGGGGGGCCGGGCTGGTGCGGAGCGCCCTCGCCGTGGACTGGTACGTGCTGGGCATGGAGCAGAGCAAGAGCCACCTGCCGCAGCCGCTGCGGGCCGAGGCCGTGCCCGAGGTCGAGTTCCTCCGCAGCAAGCGCCTGGCGTTCCTCCAGCGCTGGCACCTGCCCGTGCCCGACCCCGACCACGGCTACCACAGCCTGGAGGAGGAGCAGCAGCACAGGGATGTTCGCCGGGAAGCTGCGGGGCGCTGGGACCAGCGGGGCGGTGCCGGGCAGCTGGAGCAGCCCGAGGATCCAGGGAGACAGCTCGTGGAGCAGGAGGGGGGCCGGGATGCGGCTGAGGAGGAGGAGGAGGAAGGGTTGCCTGAAGGGGATGGTGAGGACTCGGACACAGAGCAAAACCTCCCGGTTTCGACCAGACCTGCGTGTGCGAATAAATTAATCGATTATATCATCGGGGGAGTTTTCAGCGGGGAGGAGAGCGAGGGTGAGGAGGACTGGGATGATGATGGTGATGATGATGACGATGACGGGTTCGACAGCGAAGAGCTTCCCTCGGACTCAGAGGCCGGCAGCCAGGACGGGGAGAGGCTTCACCTCTGGAATTCCTTCTATAGTTTGGATCCCTACGACCCTCAGAACTTCACAGCCACCATTCAGACATCTTCCAGCGATCCGGGAAGGGAGATGTCGGATGTGGAAGAGGAGGAGGAGGAGGAGGAAGAAGAAGAAGAAGAAGAATCGTGGGCAGAGTCCTCCTCAGGCTCTGCTCATAGTTCTGAAGAGGAGGACGAGTGGGACTGTGGCAGCGTGGATGAGGCAGAAAGCTTGAAACTTTGGAACTCGTTCTGTACCTCGGACGATCCATATAACCCTCTAAATTTCACGGCAGCCTTTCAGACCGCAGAGAAAAAAGGGACGCCAAGTTCGGTCTCTGCCGAGCACTTCACTGTGTGCCGGGTACAGCTGGAGAGACGCAGCTGTGGGCTCGGTGACTTGGGGCAGCGTGGAATTCTGTCCGGCGAGAAAGCTGCGAATTCCAAGCGGAAAAAGGTATATTCTTGCTTTTTATTCGTGTGTTTCGGGGCCGCTAAAAAAAAAAACACCTCACAACAAACCCACATTGCTCCGAGCAGTACGGAGTGGGTGAGGTCATTCCAGCATTCCAGATCTGCCTCCATGAGCTTACGTGCTAATTATTTCCCTGGAATTTTGTGCCTCATCCTCGACACGTGATGGGAAATTTTGTCCAAAGTTTCTTTTGTAGACTTGAAGTTAAAATTTTCCTTTTAAGACGCGGTTTCTCTTCTCAATCTGGGGTGTAACGTGGTGTCGTCATCAGAGAAACTCCAGCGCTGTGGCGTCGGTTTTTCCCCGAGAAACTCCAGAGCTGTGATGTTGTTTTCCTGGAAAGCACCAGTTTCTGTGGGGAGGAATTTTGATAAAGTGATTTAGGACCTTAAACTGAAAGCGTTTTAAACATTTTAGGGTTTTTTTGTTTTTTGGTTTTTTTTGTAACCCGAGCAGGCTTCTTAACGTGTTCTGGAGTAGGAAGAACTCCTTTAGCACGTGTGGGGTGTGTCACACGTGTGTTGGGTGTGTCACACGTGTGTTGGGTGTTAATGTATGTTGACAGCTGACATATGGTTAAAACATGCTTCAGTTGACCACTGAAGTTTCCATACAAATTGTGGTAATATTCCCATTTCCATTTCAGAGAGTATTCTATATTATAATTCAGCAGTTGTTTATAAAAGGGATACATTCAGGAACTGGACTTTGGAGAACAAACTGGAAATATAATGTGTTTTTTGAAGAATTTGGGTGTTAAAAACCCTGTAATACCTGTGCCAGGACGCAGGTAAATAGCAATTCATCCTCTCCCCAGTTTTGTGGTGCTGCAAATGTCCAGGGTGGTTTTTCAGGTGTGATGTCTGAGTGTTGATACCTCAAACATTTATATGAGTAAATGGCTCGTGGTAACAAGTCATCAAAACAGAAAACCTGCATAATTCTTGTTTTAGTGCTTTTACAGCAGAGACCTTTGGTTTCTCCCTTAATTTAGGTTAAGAACACCGGGGCTCGCCGTGTCCCAGGGGTGCAGAAGCAGCAGGAATTCTTGGCTCTGCAATCCCAGGCCATGGTGAAAGAAGGATGATGTGGCTGCAATATCCCACCTGACGTCACAGCCCCGGAGGTTGTGCCCCAGGGTGGCTCAGACTGATGTAAAAACGCTGTAAGGTGGGAAGGCTGATGTAACAGCTCCTAAAGCAGCTGCTTAATTAGGGCCAGGAAAACCGAGGGAGTGCTGAGGTGTTCCCAGGAATTCTCCAGGTCATTCCTCCAGCTCGAGGCTCTGGCACTGTGCAGGATTTATGTCTGGAAAGCCATAAAACCTGGGAGGGTTTGTTTCCCTCGTGAGGGAGCAGGACATGGACACGCTGTGAGGGTACGTGGATCCGATGGCCCTGCTCCCACGGAAATTTGGGATCACTGCACCGGGGTTAGATGGTTTCTGGAGGTTGTTTGGTGTCCAAGGCCAGGTTGGATGGGGCTTGGAGCAACCTGGGATAGTGGAAGGTGTCCCTGCCCAGGGCAGGGGGTGGAACTGGATGAGCTTTATGGTCCCTCCCAACCCAAACCAGTCTGGGATTCCATAGCTGGTATCTCTGTTTTCTGGGAAGGCTGGAGGATGGCTGTGCCACAGGCAGCAATCCCCACACTCCTCATTGTGTCATCATGGACTGGGGGGGGAAATCAGGGCTCTGTGTTAATGAATCCCAGGAATGGAGCAGCAGGTTTTTTGTACCTCTCCAAGTGTTTTGCTGATTCCAGGAGTTGTGTGTGGTGACAGTGTGTGCTTGTCCTCGGGAATCAGCCCTGGTGTGAGAGGTGCTGACAGCTGGTTTATCCTTCAGTTTTCCACCTTTTCATAATGCAGAGCAGCACAGAGTTCAGCAGGAGCCTCACACAGGCTGGGTTTACCCAGAAGGACTTAAATCCTTATTACAGCCATAGTTTAAACACTGCCAAGCATAGAGCCCGAGTCTGTAAGTCCCTTTATTTTCTTAAAATAGCTGAGTGCCTCTTAAAAATAGCCAAGAGTGAAAGTTTTCCTGGGTCTTTTAAGGTGCCTTTTGAGCTAATTTCCCTGTGTGAAGTAACCCCCTGGAATTGCAGAGCAGCTGGAAGCAGGGGGTTGTTGCAGTCACAGGGGGATGAGTGTTGCTTCCTTATCTGTGGTGACTCACGGGACTCTTTACTCCACACAACAATGGTTCTGCCTTTTTTAAACGTTCTTGTGTAATCTCCAGCAATCCAGGCTGGAGCACGTTCACAGCCCTGGAGTGACCTGTGTGCCCTGGGTGAGGTGACAGCCCCGTGTCAGGAGGGTGTCACCGCACAGGGGACGTCGGGTGACGTGTCCTTGGCTCCGAGGGGCCTCTTGGGCAGCAGTTGAGTAACTCTGCAGTAGCTGAGCGCTGTTTTGGTCCAGGCAAGACAGCAACTGGTTGATTTGAAAGCTGAGAGGTTGATTTTAAAGCTGGAGTGGGGCAGAGACCTGGCAGGAACAGGGAATCACGGCCTGGTTTGGGTGGGAAGGGACCTTAAAGCTCACCCAGTGCCACCCCCTGCCGTGGGCAGGGACACCTTCCACTAGCCCAGGTTGCTCCAAGCCTTGTCCAACCTGGCCTTGGACACTTCCAGGGATGGGGCAGCCACAGCTTCTCTGGGAAATCCATTCCAGCCCCTCATCCCCCTCACAGGGAAAAAATTCCTTCCCAGTATCCCACTAAACCTACTCTCTGAACAGGTTTCTGAGGCTTTCTGCTATTTAAAGTGTTTAATAACTTCTGTTTAAAAAAACCCCAGACAATCTGTGTACAAATACGAAGCTCTTTTTGCATGAGAGATGAACTCTTTACTAAATAACTTGCTTTTTCCAGGTCACCTTCCTTGAAAAAGTGACTGAGTATTACATAAGCAGCGAGGAGGATCGGAAAGGACCCTGGGAGGAGATGGCACGAGATGGATGCAGGTTCCAGAAACGGATCCAGGAGACAGAGGAAGCCATAGGATATTGCTTCACCACAGAGCATAGACAGAGAGTATTCCACAGACTCCAGGAAAGCTCTTCCCAGAGGGTTGATCTCTTCTAGCACCTTACCCCACCTTAGTTGTGTGACCCTAAAACACCCATGAACACCTAAACAAGAAGTGGCAGCTGCATGTGCTATTCTGGAACGGGGAGAGAAGTGGGATTGGAATTTTCCCTGGTTTTGTGTATTCAGCCTACAGATATCCCCATTTTGATATCCAGGCAAAACCCTGGAGGGTGAGGGTGGTCCAGTCTCATTCCTTTTGATTAACACTTGACACCCAGACTGCTTTAGGTGAAATGCATTCCAAAAAAAAAAATATGCCTTGTCTGCCGTCTGTTGGGAAGTGGTGACTGTTTAGTTGGATTTTTGCACTTTGAACAAAAAAAAAAAAGCAAAACCTATTTTGAAGGAGATATTTATGGGGCTCAGCCCCTGGTATTGCAGTTTTGATTTAAAGTTTCCCGAGAGTTTGTGGTGTTTTCTCGTTGTTCTCCAGCTTGTACAAAAGTCTCACATGTTGTTCTCTAATAACTTTGACTGAACTGTGTGAATCCCTCCTTCCAGATCCCAGTTTTGCATGGAATCCAGTGTTTTGAGTGTTTATGTAGCATTTTGATGTCAATATTTCAGTCAGGCACACTGGGGGAGCTCTGGTGCATTACAAACCCTTTGGTTTGACTTATTTAAGTAATACCTTGATCCAGGACTATTCCAGAGGGTTCTGGCTGCTCATGCACCACATTTCTTGCCTTTTAAGGCAGGGAAATTTCTCATCCCAATCAATAATTAAAGCTTCAAGGCACACATGGAGGCTGTGGGTGATATTTGAATTTAGGGAGCCACGCAAGGGAACTAGTCCCTAATTATTTATTTAATCTAAGAATAACTTTGCTATAATTCTGCTTTAAAATAGAGATTGTGGTGGATTCTTGTATCCAGTCTGCTTGTTCTGGTACTTTTAAGGAGAATTATCTCTGATTTAAGGAAATCTGAAGGCAGCAAATCACCGTGTTCTTTACCAAAAGCCAGTATTAACACTCTGTGTGTCTGCACTGGGTCACCTGGGACAAACAACATTCCACCTGTGGAAAGCTGAGCTCCTTGGTGGAAGGACAGCACTCCTGATTTATATTCCTAACTTCAAATATTGAATTAGTTCAGTTAAGATAAAGAGCAATGTTGGAGGGGGGTGTTTGGACCTGTTGGCCAAGCAGGTGTCAGGTCACCCAGAGCCCAAAACTGGAAGAATTTCTTTCCTTTTGCACCAAGTTGGGTGAAAAAAATGAATGAGTTGCTGCTTGGTTTGTTCAGCTGAGCAGAATCATTTCCCTTTTGTAGGGGAGAAACCTTAAAAGTACTTTAAAGTTTTTAATTTGCAAGAAAAATCACAGCTCCCTGGAGGGGAAAACTTCTTCCCAGGGCTTCACTTTCTGCTTTGCTGTGGGGTCATTTTGGTCTTAATTCTGACTCAAAAACCTCAGAGTTTTTTGGATTCATGCTTTAATCTCCTTGTGAGGTTTTTTTAAAAATTGATTTGCTGTGTTGCACTTAGAAAATTCAGAGGATTTGCTGAGTTACAGTAGAGCTGTGTAACCTTCCAATCCAGCCAAAAATTCCTGCAGCATTTCAGAGGGGCTGCATGAAGGCAATGCAGCAAGGTTGTTTTCTGTCCCCCCCCCCCAAAAAAAAAAATTGGATTCTCTTTTCCTACAAAAAAATTTCAGCTGTGAAATTGTAAATTCTGATCAGGCCCTCAAATCCTGGGAAATCACCTCGGAATTTCTAGGAGCTCGTTTTGCTGTCTCATGTTGGATCTGTCTCATGTTTTCAGCTTAGGGAAAAGGGGTGATAAAGGTGGAATTAGAAGAGATTTGTTGATTTATGGTCAGTGTGGCTGATCAGTACAAACCTGCTGCTCCTGGCGAGTCACACTACAGTCGTTTTTCCATGAATTTCCCAATTTCTTTGATCTTGGAGAACTTGGTGCTTCAGTTTTTTCGTGGGCAAACTCGTTTTATTGGTGCTTTGTGAGAAGCTTTGGAGTGGTGGGAATGAACACCTGCAAACCTTTGCAGAGCCTTGGAAAAACCTGTCCCTGGGAACAAACAGAACTGATAAATTATGTGTAAATTAGATCAGCAACTGCTGCTCCCAAAGTGCTTAAACATTGGAAAAATGGCTTTTTACCCATCCTGAAGTGTGTCCAGCATTCCCACTGCTGCTTCCCACCTGCTCAGGTGAGCTTTTCCACTGCTCCAACCTCACGTTTTCCAAGGATCCAGTGTAAGGTGAGAGGGAATTAACACTAAATTCATCACCATAAACATCTTTTAGAACTTGGTGTCACCCTTTCTTCCCTAGAAAATCCCTTAAACTGGTCGTTCAGGCCATGTCCATGTGTCAGTGCTTGGGGTGAGACAGTAAAAATAACACTTGTAGGACTTTAAATCAAAACTGTGATGAGCAGATTTTATTTTTGTATAATTTAGAGAAAACTTAGAAAACCTTCAGCATTGGCTTTATACAGATTTTACTTGATTTGTGTCGAGTTTGTTGGGTTTTTATATCTAAAGTTCTATTTCTGTACATAATAAACTATTCAGAACTAATCTGTAAATTGTAATAAAGATATTTGCAAGATAATTGGGTTGCTTTGGAAGGACTCGTGGGGGACATGGGGGGGCTGGAAAAAGCAGGGATGGGTTGACTGTTGTGGAAAGGTGTGTCTGTGTGTGTGTTTTTTGCAGGGAATGCCTTCCTTTTGGCTCCTGAGGGTGAAGCCAGAATTCCTGGCAGGAAGGAGGAGGCTGGAGGTGCTGCATGGACCAAGGTGGGCTCTGTACCCCAGAACTGGGGGTGCCTGGGGGCACAAATTGGCTTTTCCAGGGCTTCCCAGGGAATGGGGGGGTGTCAGGATTGTGGCCTCAACTTCCTCTGGAACAGGGATCAGTGTCCCCAGGAGCAGTGTGGTCCTGCCATTGGAATTGGGAATGAGTTCAAAGGCCACGTGTGGCCACACCTCCAGAGTGAGTTTTGGGGTGGGATTTTAAGGTTTTGGTTGTTTAGTTTATTCCCTAAAGCTCAGAGTGGAACTGATTTGCTCCCGTTTTCCAGCACAATCCATGAGTTCCTCCGTGGTTCCACCTTGTCTGGGCATCCCTAAAACACCCCAGTGTGGGATTGGTTTCTCTCAGAGCATCAGGGTGGAAAACTTCTGGAATAGACAAGGAAAAAGGTGGATCTTCTTGCAGTACTGAGCAAAGCTGGATGTGGGGAACATCCCAACTCTGCTGGGGTTTCGTGTGTGTTTTAAGTCCTGGTCACCTGCTGGGTCTAAAACCTGCCCTCAAACGAGCCTTGGGGTTCCTGCACTCCCTGGAAAAGCTGGGAGAGACCCCCCATGGGTGTGCAGGGAGGGCTCCCGGGCCTGGCAGCACATCCAGATGCCTTCTGGAACTCCTTCCTCATCCCTGCTTCCTTCCCCATCCCTGCTTCCTTCCCCATCCCTGCTT
>NW_020884933.1:3104943-3122123 GCF_003945725.1 Corapipo altera
TTCCCCATCCCTGCTTCTTTCCCCATCCCTGCTTCTTTCCCCATCCCTGCTTCTTTCTCCATCCCTGCTTTCCTCCTCATCCCTGCTTCTTTCCCCATCCCAAGAGAAAAGGCACCTCATCAGGAATGGAAAACCGGTGCCAACCGTCCCCTTTCTGCATGCAAAGCACAGCCCTTGGAGGCAGCAGCCAGGACATTGGGATACTGGGATACAGGCCCAGGTCTCTGGGAAGAGAAAGGCCTTTGTGCTGGGAAGAAACAAAGACCCAGCGGGACATTTGGCTTCAGCGCCTCTTCCCGTTCCTTGTCACGCTCCCCACGTCTGGGTCCGGGCTGTTCCGTGTTCCTGAGGTAATTTAGGCCAGGTCTGAGGTGAAACAAGGTTCTGGCAAAGGGGGAAGCAGGGGCAGGTTAAAAAGGCTCCGGAGCGGGAGGGATGTTTTGCTGGCGTCTCTCCACGCCGGATTCCGGGAGCTATGGAAACCAGGCTTTGGAGTTCCGGGCTGGATGTGGGAGCGCTGGGTTGCTGTGCCTGCTGGTGAACGTGTTACTGGGGTTACTGGTGATAAGGGGCTGTTAAACATCTGCTCCCAGTCCGGGTGTCTGGGCTCTGGTGTTCCAGCCGGGAAGGAGCAGCCCCCGGCAGCGGCGCTCCCTGGCACCATCCAGCAGATTATGAGCAGACCCCGGGCAAGGAGTGCTTGTGCTGAGCAGCTCTTCCAGCGGGGTCACCCCTGGGCTCTGGGAAAGCCAAGAGGGAGCAGAGATCCCGGGATTGTGGGGCACTGTGGTGGGGTGGCCGTTGTGTGCCCAGATGGGTGCCCGGCTGGGACCTCGGAGCGGGTGGATGGGATGAGTGTGGAGGGAGGAGAGGACAGTGGGAAGTTACAGGGTCAGGCTGTGGTCTGGGGAGGGTGGGCAGGCCCTGGCACAGGGTGCCCAGAGAAGCTGTGGCTGCCCAGAGCAACCTGGGCCAGTGGAAGGTGTCCCTGCCCATGGAATGAGGTGGGACTGGGAGATCTTTAATGTCCCTCCCAAACCACTCCATGATTCTCTGGTGGGGAGGGGGACAACGCACATCTCAGGGGGCGTCAGTTGGGCTCGGCTGAAGCACCTGCCTCCCTCCACGCCCCCATCCTGCAGCTGCATTCCCAGTGTTATTCCTGGGACGCTTTTGTCCAGGAGATGGTGCCAGAACTGTGCGGCAGAGGGGACGCGCAGCCAGCGACGATGCCCCGGGGGGGGGCCCCGCTGGGCGCCCCCCCCCCCCCCGTCCCTCCCACCCCTCCCACCCTCCCAGGTGCTCCTCCGCCTTGCCCTGGATGAGCTCTGGGATGGGCAAATCCAAGGCGAGCTCAACAACCCTCCCTTTGTGCGCAGGAGCGCCCGGTTTGGTGACATTCCTGCTGCGTGACCCGCGGGGCTCCGGGAGGAAACGTCCCCGGCCGGGTGTGCTGCCCTGGAGGGGAGGTCACCGGGTGTCCTCCCTGCCCGCAGCCGGGTCACAGCCGTGCCCTGTCACCCCTCACGGCCCTTTTCCCACGTGTTTCCCTCCCTTTTTCCACGTGTTTCCCTCTCTCCGCCCTTTGTTCTCCACGTGGTCCCACCGCGGCCCCGGGGCAAAGGCTCGGCGCTGTGGGGATGGAGGAGGTGGAGGTGGCTGCTCCTGGAATTTTGGGAGCAAAATCCTGCCCAAACCAGCGTCTGTGTCCCAGGCCAGGTTGGAGGGGGCTTGGAGCAACCTGGTCCACTGGAAGGTGTCCCTGCCCATGGCAGGGGGTGGAATGAGATGATCTTTAGGGTCCCTTCCCACCCAAACCGTTCTGGGATTCCCCCATATCCCTGCTAAAGGAAGGACACGGTGCACAGGGGGAGGTGGTGGTGCCCAGTCCTATGGGAGCCTCCCTGGAACCTTCAGGAACAGGGAATCCAGGTGGTTTTGCGAGGAAAGCCTCAGTGAGTGCCTCTTGCTGTCCCCCTTCCTCCCCAGCCTGGCTGGTTGTGAACAGGCAGCTTTTAAAAGGACTTTAAACCAAATGAAAACAAAAAGCCCCGCTGGTATTTCCCCTTTGAATTTCCATTGGATTAAGATAGAAGGAAATAGGGGGAGAAAAAAATTCCCTCGTGGAAAGCAATAAAAGCTGATTTATTTACCTGGCAGGAGAGAGCCTGGAGCTGCTCGGGGTTGTTGGCTGAAGGTCCTACAAAGCCCTCCAAGAACCTCAGAGTGAATCACTCCTTCTCCTTCCCAAGGTGTCTGATGAGTCCATTCCCAGTAATTCCCATGGACAAGTGAGGGGGACTCTGGGAATATGCATGGTCAGGGAAATGCATCCTTCCCTGGGGGTTACTAGAGAAGGAAGGAAATCTTTCAGGATCAGATGAACTCACCTGGAATGGCCCCGGATCCCACATTCCCTGGAGGTACCTGGGAGGACACTCTGGATAATTGGAGAGGTTTAGCCCTGGGCTGGAAGGTGAGGACGGGGCACAGGGAGCTCCTGACACAGCACTACAGGGACAAAATATTGGGTTCTGGAGAAGGTTCTTCCCCCAGAGGGTGGTGGGGCACTGAACAGGCTCCCCAGGGCAGCCCCAAAGCTGCCAGAGCTCCAGGAGGGTTTGGACAACGCCCTCAGGGACAGGGTGGGATTTTGGGGTGTCCTGTGCAGGGCCAGGAGTTGGACTTTGATCCTCGTGGGTCCCTTCCAGCTCAGGACATTCCATGATTCTGTGAAGAAAACCCCAACCCTGAGCCAGTGCAGGGGCAGGGGGGCCAGAGGAGCCACTGTTCCTGGGAACTCCATGGTTATCCCTGCAGTGCCAAATCCCAGGAACTCTGTGGTTATCCCTGTGCAGTGCCAAATCCCAGGAGCTCCGTGGTTATCCCCACAGAGCCTCCCCAGCACCGAAATAGGATTAGGGCAGCTCAGGAACAGCCTCCTGCTGTGTCTGACTTTATCAAACCATCCCTGCCCTGAGCCCACATGTGCCACAAACCATCTCCAGCCAGGGCTGGCTCCGGAGACTCCACAAAAACCACGATGCCAAAGGTGGATGTGGGAGATTCTTCCACGGGTTTGGCGCTGCCCTGGGATGGAGCAGCACCACAGGGAGCTGCTGGTGTGCTCCCGAGGTTTGCCCACGGGATTCCTTGGCTGTGGGTTGGCTCTGGAGCGTGGCCCCCATGGAGCAGAGGTGAGGTGGAAGCAGAAGCCCCTCCCCGGGGTGATTCCATGACCTCCCCAATCTCGGGGCACATCGGGAGCTCCCGTGGCTGGGCCTTAGTGGGGTGGTGGTTGAGGTTTGCTCAGCAGCAGGTTCAGGGATGGTCACAAGATAAGGGTGGTGACTCCCTGGTGTGACCCTGGACTGGGGCCAGCCCCAGTCAGCCCAAACCCAGCCCAATCCACCTTCCAAAATGCTCCTGGTGAGTCACGCTCCGAGTCTGCAGGTGTGGGGGTCTGAGCACGTGCTCACATCCAGGGGCAGGATGGCAGCTCGGCCCTTGGATTGCAGCCGGGTTTCTCCCAGGGAAAGGAGCTTCTCAGGGTGAGCCAAACCCCAGTGCTGTGGCATTGCCAGGGTCCCATGGGGTGCTCTCCCAATGGGCTCCCCGGGACTAACCAGACGTGTTTTTCTCACCCTTCAAAGAACTGCAGGAAAAGCTTTCGGGGAACTGGTTTCCCCAAATCCTGGCAGGGAGCTGCTCTGATGTGGGGACTGAGCTTTGGCTCAGCAGGACAAGCCCCTTCCTCTGCCATGTGCTTCAGTGCCCGTGGTGGTGCTTGGGCAAAGGTTGAACCTGACCTTGGAGGTCCCTTCCAACCTTTCTGTTCTGATTCCTCCCTCCTTTGGGAACCAGCTCCTTCTTTTTCGCTCTCAGGCCCCTCCTGGACCAGCCTCTTCCTCCTGGTGCCACGAAGCTTTGCAAAGGCGCCGCAGAGACAGGAGGGCAATTGGCTCTTTCATTCAGCAGCCCCGGTGCCTCCCAGACCCCACCTTTCCCCTTGAAAGACGTTTAATTGCCGGCTAAGTACCGGCAGAGAGAAAATACCCACCGGGCAGCTCCCAAAGTGCCGCAGATAATCATCAGGGTGCCCTACATACGGCTTGGCCGCCAGATCAGACGGGGCAGAAGAATCTGACATTGTTTAAAATGAACAGGAGAGGGAAGTAACGACTCCATAATTACTCACCTTGAGTTAATGGATGGTAATTACCCCGAGTAGGCAGTGGAGGAAGCTGTGACGGGCTGGCCCTGCAGAGTCATCAGGAGAGCTGGGAGGGTGCCCTCTGCTCCTCGCAGGCAGGGTGGCAGCCCGGCTCCGAGGGGGTTAAACTCCATGGGGCTGGTTGGGAATTTTTTTTTTTTCCCTTTTCCCTCCCTCCTGGGTTATTTGCAGCAAACAGAGCCTGGGTGGAAGGTCTGAGCTGAGCAAGTGTTCGCTCCTGGGGAGACGGGCTGGGAGTCGTTTGGCGCTTCCCGAGCCGGGCGCTGTCCCAGCCCGGAGCCGCCCCTCTCCCGAGCCCCCCAGTGCCACCCCCATGGGGGATGACATCGACTGGCTGGACCTGCCGGGCAGGTGGACCTACGGCGTGTGCGGGGACGGGCGCGTCTTCTTCATCGAGTACGTCCCGCCCGGCACCGGGGTGGGGTGGGATGGGCTGGGGTGGGGATGGGGTGACATTTTGGGGGTGTGGGGGGCGGGGTGCGTGGCTGGGGGGGGGGGGGGCTGCAGGGGGCGCAGGGCTTAGTTTGGGGTGGAAACAAGGGGTCCCTCCTCCTGTGCAGAGCTCTGCACGGGGCTGCTTTCCTGCGGCACGGTCGCCTCTGCTTTCCCCCCACTTCCCTCTTTCTGGGGCTGTCCCACCCTGGTGGATGCTGCTCCTCTCTGGCCCTAAAATCCAGTCCTTGCATTCCTTTGACTGGAAGAGTCACTTGTGTTGCAAAGACCCTTCCCTGGTGGTGGGAGGGGGCTCCTGGGCCCCCGTGGGTGCTGACGACCCCTCTTCTTCCCTCCCACAGCGACGACACCAAGTCCACGAGCTGGGTGCACCCCGGCACGGGCTACTCCATCCAGAGTGGGCACTTCTCCTGTGCTGGTAAGGGATGGGCCTGGGGCCTGGGGTGACCAGGAGCTGGAGGTGTGGAGTGAAACCCTCCAGAAATGCAATGGGAGACCCCAAAAAGCTGAGCCAGCGGGAGCTGCCGTGTGCTGGGCAGGGTTGGGGGTGCTTGGAGTGATGTGGGAGGTGATGCTGCATCTCCAGCATGGGGTTTCCAGATTCTTGTGGGGGCTTTTGCCTTCTGCAGAGGCTCCTTGTGGCCTCTGAGACCTGTTGCCAATGGGGAGGGGACACAAATGGCTTTAGAATTGCAGTGTGAGCGTGTGAGAGTCATCACAGCAGGACACAGCACCCCACGAGGGTTATGATCGCCCCTCAGCTCCCTGCCCACACACTCCTGCCCTTCTCCAGCGCTGCCTTTCCCGGGGGGGTCCCTCTGTGGGTGCCCCCCAGTGAAGGGAAGCCTCGGTGGGACACTGAGCATTGCTGCAGTGCAGCCCCCGGCCCACAGCAGGGCTGGCAGGGAGGGCAGGGGCCGTGTGGGGCGAGGGAGGGTGACCCCTGGCTCTGCCGTGTCCTTGCAGGGCTGCCCCGAGGCTGGGAGGTGGACACCACGATGCACGGGGGCCTCTACTTCATCAAGTAAGTGGGGAGGGCCTTGGGGGGGAGAAGCTTCTGCCTCCTGCTCCCGAGAACCTTTGCATCCCGGGAGGAGGCTGGTCCTTGCAGGGATTACCTGGGCTGGTCTTTGCAGGGCTTAGCAGGGCCCAGACCCGGCTTTAGGGTCTGTCCTAGCCCTGGGGCTGCTGGAGCAGGTGAATCCCACCCTGTCCCTGCCCACGCTCCTGTGCTGAGTTCTGGATGCAAAACTCTCCTCTGAGGGCTCCGGGAGCTCCAGGGGGTGTGGGTGAACCAGCCGGCCCCCCCATCCCACGTCATCCCTTGGGGGAACATCCCCCGGAGCCCGGGGGAGCTTTCTGGGGTTCTGGGGGGCCCTGCAGCTCTGGGAGGGGGTGAGTGACGCCGGGGGTCCCCGGGGCGCTCCCTGCCCGGGGCAGAGCACGGAGCAGGCTGTGCTGGCTGTGCCAAGCGTAACCCAGGGAGGATCCAGCCCCAGGGGCTGCTCCTGGTTCATCCCGGAGGGTTGTCTCTCATTCCCTCTTGCCCCCTCCTTGCCCGCGGTGCCGGAGCCGGGCCCTGGCGGGGTGATGTGGTGTCTAGACAGGCCGAGCTGCGGGCTGTGCTCTGGCTGCTGCCGGCTGGGGGTGTTCCAGGGGGGATCTTTGAGCCCGTCCCTATCTGGCTGCCGGAGGTTCCCCCTGTGTGCCCAGACGGCCGTAAACCCGGCGAGAGCAAAGATCCCGAGGCGGCGGGCTGGGGGCTGGAGCAAAGCACCAGGATTATCCAGTCTAATCTGGGAGCAGAGACAAGGTGTCCTTGAGTCAGCCCCGTGCTGGGATCGTGCAGCCACAGCCGTGGCCCAGAGTGGGGCTGGGGCTGCCCTGTGACCCTCCTGCTCGGGTTGGAGCTGTGTGTGCCTGCAGCACGTCTGCCCTGCTCCCCCCGGGCAGGGGTCACCTTCCCTGAGCACCACAGCTCCTGGGAATGGAGCAGGGAGCGGGGCTGCCACTGGATCAGGGCTGGAGAAGGGTCCTGCCAGCCCCACCTGAGCCATCACGGCTTAGGGGACCAACTGGTGGCCCCTGTGCCCCAGAGATGGCGCTGGGCCTGGCATGGTGGTGCCAGGGCCCAGCTGTGGATAAGGGAACCACTGGCTCCATGTGATGCTGGGCTCCCTCCCACCTGTGCCAGCCTGGAGTGTGGAAGGGCAGCACCCAATCCCTGAGCCCTGTCCAGGTGCTTCCATGGGAAGCACTGCTAGTAAAAGGGATCTTTTCTACCCCAAACCTACCCCCAGCTCTGCCTGTAGAAGGAAGGGCCCTGCTGTGTCTGTGCCTTTGGGCTGGGAGCTGCTCCAGCAGCACCCTGTGCCTCGTGCCATGTAAGGGAGAAGGGAATACCCGGACCCCAGACTGGCTGGGGGTGCTCAGCTTGCTGGGAGGGGCTGGGGGGGCTCCCTCAGGAGCTCCCTAGTTGCTCACGGGCTTTCAGAGCTGTTTTGCAGCTCTCAGGGGACTCCTGAGTGGCAGGAGGGCAGTGGGGGTAGAGCTGCCCCAGTGGATCCTTGATTTCCATGGAGCAGGGGAATGGCTGGGAACAGTGGCCTTGGAGAGGGGGCAGCTGTAACTTTGGGGGTACAGGGGTCCTGCTGTGGGCTGACAGGGAGGGAGGGTCTCACCCACCACTGTGGGGGATGCAGGAGGCAGAGCATGCAGTGAAAGCCACCCCCTGCCCAGCCCCTAATGCCCGACTGGGGGGATTATAGGATCAGGGGCAGCCACCGGCTTTTCCTTCCAGGAGAACCCCTGTGTCCCCCCACCAGCTCAGTGGGGAGAATGGGAGGTCCCTGAGGGGTCTGAGCCTGAGGTGGGTGCAGGCAGGGCCCCTCTGGGTGCAGGCAGGGTCCCACCGTGGGCTCAGCGGCTCTGACAGGCAGAAGTAGGGCAGTGCCATGGATCAGGGCAGTACCATGGATCAGGGCACGGTGCCATTGCTGTAGGGCTGCAATCTGCAGTCCCAGTGCCTCTGTGCCCAGCTCAGGGAGCCACCCTGCCACCAGGCCAGGGCTGGGGGCCTGAGCAGGGCTGGGGAAGGCCCTGCCAGCCCCATCTGTGCCATCACTGGCCCTCAGCAGGGCCCGGGGGAGTGAGGGGTGGCCTTTGTGCTCCAGGGGTGCAGTGGCTGTTGGGAGCTCTCTTGCTGCCCATCCTCTGCATCCTCTCCCTGCAGGCAGCAATCCTGGGATGCAGAGTCTGGGATTGCTGCCTGACCCACTGCAGAGGGTTCCACGATGTGCCTGGGAACAAATGAGCTTCCCTGTGCCGAGGGATGCAGGATGGAGGCGGGAACAGGGGCCCGGCTGCTTCCCCAGGGATGCAGTGGGATGTGCAGTCCCAGCTGCTCCCTCCGTTCTGGGATGTGAGGAGGGAGCGTGGTCCAGGCTGTCCCAGGAGATGCCGGGGTGCAGAGGGGAGCGTGTTCCAGGCTATCCCTCTGATTCCGGGGTGCCGCGGGGAGGGGGGAGCGCGATCCCGGCTGCTCCCCAGGGAATGGGGGGGTGTGGTGTGTGCGGGGATGGGGGGAGCGTGGTCCAGCCCCCCTCGCGGGGTCGCGGGTCCCCCGGTGGGGCACAGGGGGGGTCGGTGCGGTCGCCCCGGGGGGATGCTGAGGCGGGGGGCGGTGGGGGCGGCGCGGCCCCCCCGCCGTGCTCGGTGCCAGCCCGGCGTCACGTGCCGCTCGGTGGCCCCCGAGCATGCCCAGCTCCGGCTGCGGCTCCGGCTCCCGCTCCGGCTCGGGCTCGGGCTCGGGGTGGCCGGGAGGATGCTGCGCCCGTAGGCAGCGCGGGGGGACCGGCCGCTGCCCGCCCCGCACGGTGAGTGCCTCCGGCGCGGCTCCCTTCCTTCCTCCTCCTCCTCCTCTTCCTCCTCCTCCTCCTCCCGGGCGCTGCAGGGGGGGCGCGGAGCGGCAGCGCATCCCCTCATCGCGTGGGGGGGAGCGAGCTGGGCAGGGGGGGCTCTCTTGGGAAAAGGGGGGTGTCTGTACTCCGGCCCCGTGGGCAGAGCAGGGTGCGCTGTGGGGGTCAGCACCCCCTGCGCCCCCCAGGGTCCCCCTGCACCCCCTGCTCCTCCTGTCGGGCTTTCGGTGAGAAGTGGGGACTCCCCCAAGCTGTCCCCGCCGTGTGTTTGTGTGCTGCGCGCTGGTTTGTGCCCCCTGGAACCCCCCAACTGCGGGCTGGGACCCCCTCGGTTTGGACCCCTCAGGCTGAGACCCCCAGGCTTGGACCCGGCTCCACGCGCGGCCAGAACAGTGTCTGGATGGGAACCATCCCTTGGGGCCCTGTTTTAGCACCCCCAAACCCCGGGCTTGGTGCCGGGGGGGGCTCGGATGGGCCGGACCCCCCAGCCCCGTGTGTGCGGCCGGATCCCCGCGCCGGGCGCTTTGCTGCGGGCACGGGACGGGATGTGATGGATGGAGCCGAGATGTCGCGTCTGGCGCTTCCCGGGGATCCGAGACCTTCCCTTGGCTTCGTGGCTCGTCTCGCTGCCTGCCGAGAGCGCAGAGCTGTCCTCCTCCTCCTCCTCGGTGGGGAGGAAGGGCTGCGCTGCTGCGCCGTGCGGGGCTCCCGGGCCCCCCTGCCCCGGGTGTCTGGCGGTGCCGGAGACGCGCGAGCCGCAGCCGCTGCCCTGAGCCCTCAATCGCAGCTTTGTTGCGCCGCTGCGAGATCTGAGGGAACAGGGGCTGATTCATCACATGATGGGGCATGTTAATACGCCACGAGTCTATTAAACCCCAGCGGAAGGGGCTGGACCGGCCGCCCTCCCGCGGGATTCGGGGGGGACCCCAGCGCCGGCCGCAGGACCCCCGTGCACGATGGGAGGGGGGCCGGCCCCTCCATCACCTCTGTGCGGGGTCTTTGCCACCCTCCGAGGGCTGCGGAGTGGGAGGGCTGAGTCCCGTGCTCGGTGTGATCCACCTGGCCCCGCCATCCCCCCGTGACGTGCCGCGGTCCCTTGGGTGCAGGGGGGGCCGAGCTCCCGCTCCAGATGGCCGCGGGAGCCGCTCTGTAATCCCTGCGTGCGGGGAGGTGAGAGGGGAGCTGTGAGAGGGGGGTGTGCGTGGCCATCCTGGGGTGAGGAGGGGAGAGGGGAGGCCGGGAACGGAGGGAGCCGGGGTGGCATTTGCTGCGGGAATGGTCCCCCCGGGCAGGCGAGGCTGCGGCGCCGCGCGGCTCCGCAGCCGGAATCGGCAGCACCGGGAGGCTTCTCCCCCTTCTGCGCGTCAGGAGCGTTTGCATCCCCGCTGTGCATCCCCCTGTGCATCCCACGGCGCATCCCGTTGCGAATCCTGTCGTGCATCCCACTCTGCATCCCCGGCTCCGAGCCCCCGGCTCGTCCCGCGGTGCAGTGCCGTGCACACGCGTGTGCTCACGTGTGAGCTTGCCGGGTTCCGTGTGCGTGTGGCTGCTCCCGTTCCCTCCCCTGAGCCCCGCTGGCATTACCTCATTGGGAAGGAGAGCTCCTGTCCTGCTCCAACCTGTGCCGGTCCCTCTTGTCCCCTTTGCTCTGCCGAGGGAGGACGAGGCTTCCCAAGGGAGCTCTTTCCCTCCTCCCCAGCAGTGCTGCGGCTTTGGGGACACCCGGTGCTGTCACCCACCCCAAGCCACCTCCCAGGGACCTGGAGCCAGGATTAGGACTCCTAGAGAGGAGGAGGTGGCCGAGGCATTAGAATTCCTGGGCATCTGCTAAAAATCCCATGGGAAGCACAAAGCCAGGCCCCTCTGGCCTGGTTCTGTGTGCCCCGGGCAGAGCCTGCCAGGGGAGCAGCCTCTGCACCCCCAGCCCACGCCAGGGACCTCTGCGGGCCCTGGCCCCCCTCCTGCTGCACTGGGCCCCCAGTGCCCCATCAGTCAGGGACAGGGGCTCTGGGGAGGGGTCCCTGCCTTCCCGGGCAGGGCCTGGCACAGGGGTTGCCCCTGGCAGACGCGGTGACAGGGTGACGCCTGGCACCGGGCCGGCGCTGGCCTTGCTGGGAACCGTGTTTTCCTGCTGAGTTCCCATAGAAACAGGCGGGAGCAGCCGCTGGGCTGGCGAGGATGAGGGAGAGGAGGGATGGGCAGGAGGGTGAGCTCCATGGCTGGCACTGCTGGGGTGAGGCGGCTGTGCCAGGTGCCAACTGCTGTGAGGGCACCAGTGACCGTGACCGTGACCACTGGCTGCTCCCTGCCATGGGGAGGGGACACCAGCATCGCCCTGGCTGCGGGTCACCGTGCCACGGGGTGAGCCTGTGTGTGTGTTTTCACTGTGTGTGTGTGTTTTCACTGTGTGTGTTTTCCCACGTGTGTGTTCACACCCCCGCCCCGCAGCCAGGCCTGGCATCGGGCACAAACACCACCCCAGATGGGCAGCGAGGGGTTTAATCCCCCCGAGGCCTTTTGAACCCATTGCAGCCGGGCAGGGCCGTGGGTTGTCTCCTGCTCCATCTGTGCCCCCGGGAATCAGCCGGGCCGGGGATTTCTCCTGGCCGGCTTTGTGGGCTGGCAGGGAAAGCGCGGCCCCGGCTCCGCTGCCGCTCCTCTCTCTCTCCCAGGCGTCGGTAGTAGCATCCCCCACTCCTGTTTTCCTTAGCTGGAAACATGATAATCCGCAGCAGGCAGGAACAGCGCTTCGAGGAATGTGCTGTCTCCTCTCCAGCCTCGTTCCTCCCCGGGATTCTCAGCCCTACACCCGCCCAGGGAACTCCTGCTCCTCAGGCAGCCCCTGCCCGCCTTGTGCCCTGCCAGCCCTCTGCTCCCAAACATCCCTGTTTTCCTGGCACTGCTGAAGAGCAGCCCCCTGCATGTGGCACAGGCAGATGGAAACCTGCAGAGAGAGGGAGGGGGGATGTGTGTTGTGTCCCACCCCCCAGCCCTGCCTGCTCCTTCCACCATCCCTGGGAATGGGTCGTTCAGTGCAGGCAGGCTGTTGTTTTTCAGCATGGATTGGGTTTGGTTTCAGTTTTCACTCGGTGGCAGCAGCACAGGGAGCCCATTCCAAGGCTGTTTGGAGCCCGGTGAGGGCTCCCCAGCAGCAGCTGCAGGGTGAGGTGGCTCTGGCCCTGGCATGCGGGGAATCAGGTTGGATCCAGGGAATCAGGTTGGATGGTGGCAGTGGCCGGTTGTGCCCTTAATCTGTGAATTCGCTAAAGCTCTTTAATAAAGATTCAAAGTCACCAACTTCTCAATTAAGGGATGAGGCAGCTCTTGATCCCTGTTTCTGGGTCAGGCAGAGAAAGGCCATTTAAGACCTGGGCGACTCCTTTGATGTTTCCAAGGGAGAGGACTGGGATAAACACCTGGTCAGCGTGGGCTGGGCATGAGGACGTGTGTCTTGGCCACCTCTGGGGCAGGACCTGCAGCCTGTAGTCCAACCCTGGCTGCTCCTGAGTCATGGGCTGATTTTTGGGAGAAAGTGGAGCTGCTGGAGCGAGTCCAGAGGTCACGGAGGTGCTCCAAGGGCTGGAACTGCTCTGCTCTGGAGGCAGGCTGAGGGAGCTGGGGGTGTTCAGCCTGAAGAGACCTTAGAGCCCCTTCCAGTGCGTAAAGGGGCTTCAAGAGAGCTGGAGAGGGACTTGGACAGGGGCCTGGAGTGACAGGACTATGATCCTATGAAAGTCTCTCCCCTTCTCCCCGTGGAGCACGGATGCTCCCTGCTGTGTGGTGCTGGTGATGCTCTGGGATGCCCTGGGCAGTGCCACCAGCCTTGCAAGGTCCTACCACTGCCACACTCTCACTGAGGCCGAGAGGGCCCTTTCCAGCCCCATCCAGCTCTCCCGGAGCAACCAGGGGGGCTCAGGAGTTTGCTTGGACCCCCTCCTCAGCAGGAGGATCTCCTTGCCCTCTGGGTGTGCCCACGGGTGGTCTGCACCCTGCCAGGGTACCCCCCTGCTCTCCAGGGTGCTTCTAACCCTCTGTTTACCTCAACAACAGCCGCTCACATGGGTGTTAATTGCAGGAGCTGGCAAGGCACTAATTAGGGGATAATGAGACGCCTTTTGTGTGTGCGTGGCTGCCTGGTGACAGATGCCCCTCTCCAAACACCCCGCGGGTTGGTGATGTTCCATGTCCATGATCCCCCTGTGCCCTGTCCATGATCCCCCTGTGCATGTTGGTGAACCCCCTGTGCCATTTCCATGATCCCCCGTGCCATGTTCCTGATCCCCCTGGGCGCGCTGGTGATCCCCCCGTGCCATGTCCACAATCTCTCCCCTGTGCTGTGTCCGTGATCCCCCCGGGCCGTGTCCCAGTAATCCCTCTCCCTGGCTGCTCCAGCCTGGCACACTGGGGCAGCCTGGAGGTTTCTCAGAGCCCCAGAGGATCAGAGGAGCTCCCATCCCTGTGCTGAGGGATATGGTTGCTGTGCAGCTGCTCCGAGTCCCGCCGGTGATTCCGTGGCCGCCGGAGCCTTTCAGCGCAGTCCTTTGTTCTCGGAGCAGGGAGGCAGGATCCGGCCGAGGAGGGCTCAGCATCCCATGTACCATCCCTCCCCACTCTTGTGTTCACATCCCTGGGTGACTGGAGTTGGGGACTGGGACCGAGCAGAGAGAATCCTCCCGCATCCTCCTGCTCCTTCCCACATCCTCCCGCATCCTCCCGCTGCTCCGGCACCGTGTTCCTGCCGCTGCCACTGGCGGCAGAGCCGTGTGTTCCTGCTGAGCAGCGAGAGGCTGTTGTTGCTCTCCTCCTGCCTGCAGCCACCGGGAACAGGGAGCCGGCGCTCCGCTCTCAGCATTCCTTACGTAACGCCGGCAGCGGCTCCAGCAGCTCGGCGACACCGAGGCCTGGACCTCGCACCCAGGGAAGGGCACCGTGCTGGGGAGAGGTGTGTGGCTGCTGGATGCCTCTGTGGCACGGTGGGGGCACCGGCACGGGCGTCAGCGGCTGGGCTGAGTGGGAGAGGCCTCTCCCTGTGCTGTCCCGGAGAGCCGGGAATGCTGTGCCGTGGGTCGGGCTCCCGGCAGAACAGCCAGGACCAGTCTGGCAGCACCGGCCGCCTGCCAGCCCTGCTGGGCCGGTCCCACAGCAGCCGGGGGGATGAGCCCTGTGCTCATCCCTCATCCCGAGGCACCTGCATTGTGGAGCTGCTGCACGCCCGGGCCATGCGGTGGGCACTGGGGACCGTGCTCCGTGCCAGGTGAGGATGGGGGGGTGTGGGCACAGCATCCCCGGGGGAAACAGCTGGAAAACTCCACCCTGCTGGCACTGGCCCCGGCAGCTGCACACCCCCAGTCTGGGCTGGGCACCCAGGAGGGTTTGAAGGGTCAGGGTGGGAGATCCAGGACCCTCCGTGGTGGGCAGTGAGCTGTGGCGGGTGGTGGGTGCTGCGGTGCCAGGGATCCAGGGCTGATGGCAACCAGGGGTGAGGGGATTCCAAGGGCTCTCTGGGGATGACGAGGATGTGCCCGGCTGCAGCTCAGTGTGAGCTCAGCACCGTCATTCCCCAATGCCAGTGTCTCATCCCATCCTGTTCCACCACCTCTGTCCCGCTCTGCGGTTACAGGAGGTGAATCCCCCTCCTCCCTGGCTTTGCAGGGATCTACTTCCAGCAGTGGAAAACCCTTTGGCAGTGGCAGTGTTGTGACTCTGTGTGTCTCAGGACCCAGCAGGCAGGTGCAGGATGAGGCAGCCAGACCATGCTGGAATTCCATGGCTGGAATTGGGCAGCTCTGCATCTCTGACACAGCCAGAGCACATCCAGGGGCAGCTCAGCTCCCACTTCACATCCTGCTCTTCCTTTTCACCCACGTCCTCGCACTCCCTGGAGTCACCATCGCTTGTCCCCGTGTCCCCCATGTCCTCAGGGGTCCCACAGCCAGGACCCTCACCCCAGGAGCTCAGCTCTGCTCCCCCTTTGCAGGGTGATGCTCGAGGGGGGGGCAGGAGGACCCCCAAACTCCCATCTCCCGGCCGCCTGCTCGATGTACTGAAACTAATTTTCCAGCCTTTATTCTTCCGGAGAATTTGAAGAGGCGATTGCACCCTGAGGGCCCAGAAAGCTCAGGCAAATCAGGAGATACAAATCTGCCTCTGTGGGATTGTTTTGGAGCCAACTGCCTGGTGCCAGTGTGCCAGATCCGGGGGGCTGGGGGGGTCCTGGGGCTGGGTGAGTGTTCCCTGGCTCCTCAGCTGGGCCGATCTTCTTTGCCGGCTCTGCCACGCGAGCACAGGGGGATTTTTGTTTTTCCCCCTCTCCTTTTTTGTCGTGTTTTTTAAACGCCTGTTTTGCGGATGTGCAAAGGCAGTGACCTTTCCCGGGGCCGCCCGGAGCTCCGGCTGCTCTCCCGCCTGTCAGGGAGATGAGGGATTCGGGAGCTACGTGCAAACTGCCGGGCCTCGGGGCTCCGGCACTCAGCTGCAATCGCGGTGATGAGTTCCCGGAGGGGAGGAAAGAGCTCGTTTCCCGTCTCTCCCCGTGTGCCCGGTGATGCCAGGCCCTTCACCAGCCACCAGTGCTGCTGCTCCCCGTCCTCCCGTGGCCCCTCCCTGCTCCCTGCCAGCTGTTATTGGTGTGACCTTGTCCCTGTGGCTAGGGAGGGCTCCGGGGGCAAAACGTCCCCCTGTCCCCCCGAGAGTCCCCCGGGATGGGCGGTGTGGGATGGATGTGGGGCAGAGGGATGGGTGCCAGGGGGAATGGTCTGGCTCCTGCCCCTGACCACTGGCTCCCAGCCATCTGTCCCCTTCCCCAGTGTCCTTGGTGGCCTCTCTGGCTGTGGACAGGCCCATGCTGGCCCACCACAGATAACCAGGAACCGGCAGGAATGTTACTTATGCGGGTAAAGTTCACCTGCCCCCAGGAGCTGTCCTGGCACAGGCTCACAGGGTTCAGGGTGACCAAAAGCAGGGCTGTCCTGTCCCTGGGGTGACAGGGTGGCCCCCTGTCCAGGTGCCACCAAGCCCTGGCTCTGGTGGGAGCAGGCTCAGGCTCCCAGGAGGGTGCTCATGGGCAGCAGAGCAGAACAGACCCCAAATCCCATTCCCGTGGGGGCATCCTGGGATGCCAGGGTGAGGGTGGTGGGATGGGGCTGGTGGGATGGGGGTGCTCTGGTGCTCTGCAGCGAGGCAGAGCCACTGTCAGTGGTTTTGGGGTGCAGGGGAAGCTTGGTGCTGGTGGATGCCCCGGGGCAGAGGCAGGGAGCAGGATGCCTTAAATAGGGAAACTGAGGCACGGAGCCAGCCCGGTGGGAATTAGAGCCCGTGACCTCCTGTGCCTCCGTCTGATGTGTCCCATCCCTGCTCCAGAGAGCTCCCGAGGTTTCGGGGAGGGGGGGATGTGGGGTGTGCCTGTGCTCACCTGCCCTCCCTGGCACCCAGCAGCCCCATTTCCTGATCGGGTTTGGGTGTTGCCATCATATAATTAGTCGGTAATTGCTCTCTAATGAGGCAGCAGTCCTGCGGCGCGTCTGCTCTTCAGAGGGCTTCCCCTGCCCCGCGCTGCTCCCTGCAGCCCCCCAGGGTCGCCCCCCGAGCCTCGACCCCCTCCGCGGGGTCTGTGCCGGCTCCTGCGAGCGGGATGGAGAGATCTGGGGCGGGATGTGAGGAGAGGGGTCTCCTCCGCGCTCGTCCCCTCCCAGCGGGCGGCACTGGGGGCACCGGGCGGTGGCGTGTGCCCGCAGTGCCCGTGCCAGCCTGGCAGCCTGCCCCGGCTCCTCTCAGCGCTGCCTTTCACTCCCTCCTGGCACCCGCCCCGCTGCCTCCGGGGCTCTTTGGGGATTTCCTCTGCCTCGCCCCCGCTTGTCCCCGCTGGCACGGTCACCCCGCTGGCACGGTCACCCCGCTGGCAGGGTCCCGTTTGCCTGACCCGCGGCCCCCGTGCCCTCCTCCTGCACTGCCCCAGGGGAACAGCCACCCCACCCTGACCCCGTGTCCCCCCCGTGCCACCGAGTGGGTGCCCTGCTCCTCTCCCAGCCTCCAATCCCGTTCAATCCCCCTCCACCCTGCAGGGGAACAGAGAGTGCCAGGTATTTTTAGCCTGGCACGGATGCTGGGAGGCAAACACGCGTGGAGGGGGGTGTTTTGGTCTTTTCTTTTTTTTTTTTTTTCCCTTAATCCTCCTATTTTAAAGGCCAGGCTGGCTCTGCCCGGGGGTGGGGATGCCCATGCACTGGCAGATCCCGTGTGGAAGTCCCAGGAATGGATGGGGTAACACCTGGGAAGGAGAAGGGGACGGGCACCAGGGCAGAGCCCCTCTTTTGGGGTGACCCCGGGAGCAGCTCTGCCCTTCCCGGGGGAAGTTTCCATCCTCCTGCCCTGGGATGTCCCATAGCCCCTCGGGGGATGCTCAGCCCCGGATGCGGTGAGAGGCATCGAGGAGGAGGAGGAGGAAGGCTCAGGTGTGTGTGCCAGCCCCGGGTGAAGTCCACGTGCCCCCTGCTCGCTCCCGGGGGTTTGTTTTCCCGGGCACAGCTCTCCTTTCAGCTCGGCTGAGCAGCAATGATCAGCAATTCCGGTTTTTATGG
>NW_020884933.1:3122523-3172578 GCF_003945725.1 Corapipo altera
CAAGGTGAGAGGTTGTGGGGGGAGGGTGCTGGGGGGGGCGTTTGGGGTGTGCTGCACCCCTCAGCCTTGGGGTGCAGGGCTGGAGGAAGGGTTTGTGGTACCAGCGAGGCTGCCTGGGGCCTTATCTTATCCCTGAGCTTATCACCAGACATGCTTGTGCTGCAGATAAGCAGGACCTTGGGTTCAGACGGGGGTTGTTTGGGGGGAGATGCTCCATGTCCCAGTGCTGGGGCCCCCTGGGCAGCAGGGACATGCTGGGGGGGCTGAACCCCCTGCTCAGGGCTGGAGGGTCTCTCTGTGGCTCCCCAAAACCTCAGTGTGTGAGGGTGGAAGCAACAGAGCAGCCCCTCCTGCAGCCTCCGAGCTCCCAAAGGAGGCACCTTCCCTTGCTCTGATGGTGCAGGAACCAGGGCTGGGAACAGCCTGTGAGGTTTGGCCCTGTCCCTTCTTCTCTGTGAGCTAAACAAAGCGGAGAAAAATCCATTTTTAGGCCAACTTGGTGGCTGTGGGCTCATCTAGGTGCTTAAGTAGAAGAGGTGGATTCAAAACACCCGAGGAGGAGTCTCAGCTTCAACCCCGACCCCCAAAATCTCACTCTGTGCCTGGACCACGTCAGTGGTCTCTACTCTGTTCCCAGGGACTTGTGTGTTGCTGGAAGAAGATGATTTTGGTTGCTGTGGGGCCGTGTTGGTGTGACCAGAGGAGCTGGAGAGGGAGACTGTTGGTGCCCAAGCACTGCCCAGTGCTCACAGGGCACACAGTGGGTGCTGTCCCGGGGGGCCAAAGTCCCTCGGGGTGGCCCTGGGGAGGAAATCCCTGCCCAAGGCTGCCTCACCCCCTCATCCCCAGTCAATCCAGCCTCTCCAAAGGCAAATTTGCTCTTCCAAATTACCCTTGTGGTATGCTGGGGGTCAGGGTGCTGCAGGGGCTGGACCCACCGTGCAGGTGCCCCATGGGAAGGGTCCCCATGCCCTGTGCTGCTGTGGCGTGTCTGTAGAGGCTCTGGGGGCAGCTGGTGGCCCTGCCCAGGGGGCAATGGATGGCAGGGGGTGCCCCAGGAGCTCCTGCTGTGCCTCCCCGTGATCAGGCAGGGCCGGGAGCTCGGCAGGCAGGTGGCTGGGGCGATGCTGCTGCTCGTAAACAGGCTGGGATTGTTTGTGCGCCCCAGGGCCGCTTGTGCAACCGGGGCGGGGAGCTGGGAGCTGGCTCCGAGCACTGCAGGGCTCCCTGCACCCCACATGGAGACTCCTTGGCCGCATCCAGCCCCGGGAGCACCGGGAACACGAGCTGCCCCTTCTCCACCCCGAGCTCCCCAGTGCAGAGACGTGGCCGCAGGATGGAGAGGACCCCGCGGACGTGCCCACTGGGGATCCTCTCCCTACCACGGAGCAGCTTCATCCCCAGCCAGGGAAGCAGTTTTGGGACTCCCCTTTGCGATGCCTGGGACTGTCCCTGTGTCCCTGAGCAGGACACACCACATGGCCACAGCAGCAGAGCCCAGCCTTGCTCCTGGTATGTGGCCACCCCGGTTCTGGGCTGAGCCCAGAGAACTGGGACAAACAGGGCAGGGGTTTGTCTTTCGGGGTGTTTTGACCCGCTGGAGGAAGCACGGGAAGCCCTTCCACACCAGGAAGTCCCGCGGTGGCACGAGGAAGTCCTGGGGTGGCACAGTGTGGCCACAGCCTGGCTCTCAGCCAGCGAGTCCCTGGCGGGCAGAGGGTCCCACCGGGATGGCAACGGGCTCCCACCGCCCTGGGTGCCCTCACTTCCCATCACTGCCGGGTGAGGGGGAAGTTTCCCATGACCACAGGTGACCAAGTCACCTGATCCCAGGAGGTGCCGAGCCCTTCCCGCCCGTTTTACAAGGTTAAAAACTGCACTATTTGCTTTTCCCACATTGCCGGTTTGTTCCCATATCGCCAGGAAGGTGGTGCCCATCCGGTGCCCGCCGGTGGCTCCCTCCCCCCTTTCCCAAAGCCTGCTCCCACTGCCTGAGGTGTTATTTGAACTGGGAAGTTAAAATGCACCTGGAGCACAACCCAAACCAGCGTCGGGCTTCACCCTGAGCCGCTGCCAGCCCAGTGGGGACCGGGCCGGGCAGTGGGGGGCTCGGGCAGCATTGCCGGTGCCGCCGGAGCGCTGGCAGCACCTGGCGTGGCCGGGAGCAGCGGGAGTGGCGTGAGAGGCAGCGCACACACGGGGGTGTGTGTGTGTTTATATAGGAAGGAGCCAACCTACAGGTTCAGGTTTCAGCCCTCGTTTATCAGCCGGGCTGTTCCTGCCGCGCTCGGACGAGGCGGATCCCGGAGGCGAGTGACGCTTCTCCCCCTTCCTTCCCCGCCAGTGCCGGGGGCTCCAGCCTTGGCACCGACCCACCGCCCTCCCCATGGGCAGCAGGTAGGCTGGGCCAGCTGTGGCTGCTCCGTCCTCGCAGCCCCTGGCCCGTGGTGGTGGGATTGAGGAGGGGATTGGAGGGATGGACGGAGACTCCAAGGGCTGGAGGTGCTGGAGAGGTTTGTGCCGTGCCGGGGCGGCCGAGGGTTTGGTTCGGGAGCCGCTCGCCGCGGGGAGGGCTCGTGGGGAGGGAACATGGCCCCGGATGTCAGCACGGGAGAGGCCCTTCCACCATTCCCCTGGGCAGGTGGCACGGCACACCGGGCACGGCCATGGCACGCGGGAAAGGCCGGCTGTGCTCTCCCAGCAGGAGCCAAAGGGAAGGTGTGGCAGCACAGTAAGGCTGGCATGGCCGGGAGTGGGGCACAGGCAGTGCCTGCACTGAGCTGTGCTTCCAGCTGGGATGCAGGAAGGATCCTGCCCACCCTGTGGGCCATGGCTGGGGGGTTCTCCCTGTGCCCTGTGCCAGGGGCTGGCTCTGAAACATATGGGAGCTGCTGTCCCTGTCCTTAGTGAGCTGGCTGGGAATCTCTTGCAGATTCCAGCTGTGATCTCCTGGAAGTGCTGCTCGAAATCACCTCTCAGGGGAGAGGCACAGCTGTGTCACCTGCTCTGTTCCATTTAAGGGGACATTTTAGAAAGGCCCTTTTGAAGTGACCCTCCTCTGTGGTTTCCATCCCATTGCTCCCAGGCATCCACAGGGATGCCCAGGAGGTGGGAATGAGCTTCCCACTGCTCTCCAGTGCTGGCAGAGTGGTGGGTTTGAAGCTGAGCCTGGTCCTGGCACCATCCTGTTGTCCCCTCCCTTACTGCTCCGTCGATGCTGGGTGAGGAGCTGGGCTCCCTCCTCCCAGCACTGTACCCTTTGCTCCATCCCAGTGCCACAGGGCCACAAATTATTTGGTGACAAGGAGGGACCTTCAGCAGCTTCTGGAGGTGCCCAGCGTAGCACAGAGCTGGGGTGTCACCTCTGTTGTCCCCATGAGGGGATTGCTCCATCCTGCTGGGACAGGAAAAGGGGGGAGGGAAAAGGCACCAGGGCAAGTCGAGTGTATGGATGGCTTTTCCCAGTTGTCGGTTTCCTAAGGAGCTGAGGTTTGTGATCATGTTCCCTTGTTCATTCCCTTGATTCCCAGTGACTTCTGGGTCACACTGGGCTGGGGACACTGGTCTCCACACACGTGGAGCATCCTGCCAGATTCAAGCCCACAGAACAGCAGGAGTGATCTCCCACCTCTCCAGCACCTGACTGCCTCACAGGTATCGTCCCATCTGTGCCCTCTGGAAACTCGGGACAAGCCTCTGGCTCTTCCCAGTGCTGAGCAAACCAGTTCCTTGTGGGGGGCAGCCACTGTGCTTGGTCCTCTCCTGCAGCTCCTTGGTCCTGTGACTGCCTGTGAGTGTCCTTGGGGGGATCCTGTGACCATCCCAAGGGGCTCATCCAGGCTGGCAAAGGCATCACCAGGAGCTCTCCCCAGGCTGGGACTGGCCCAGCTCCAGCGCCAGCCTGGCTTAGGGATCCTGTCCTTCCAGCTTCCCTCCCCGGGCACGGCAGATCCCGAGGGCTGCAGCTCCTTCAGGGCACAGGGAGGGCTGGGACCACATTTATTTACATGATGCTGGGGGAGAAGGAAGGGGGAACTGGCAACAGGCTGTTTGCAAATGGGATTTCTGGGAAGTGGAAGGCTGGCGCACGTTCAGCCTGGAACTGTCCTGATTTCCAATTGGAAACATCCCACGGTGACTAAACTTCGTTCAGGGGTTGATCTCGTTCTGCAGAGCTGCTGAACCCGCCCGGGGGTGGCTGTGGGAGGGGGACAAGGGACATGGCCGGGGCTGTTGGGTGACACAGGGGGTGTGTCCTGTCCCCACGCTGGCTCTGAGCCACCCCGGGAGACTCCGAGGCTCCGGTTGGGTGGCTGTGAGGGGTTCTGAGCTCCCTCTGGTTTCCCTCAGCACATTCCTCGCGTCGCCCCTGCAGCTGCTCCCCGGGGCTGCTCTCGGCTCCCTGCGCTAATGAGGACGCGGGTGGGAAGCTGGGAAGGAGCAGTGATTCACCAGGAAGCTGTTCCCGGCCGTCCCAGGCACGGTCCTGCCACACCAGGGTGTGGTGGGCTGGAGGTGACAGCAAATCGGGGCTGTCACATCTGAGGGCAGCAAGGGAACTGCTGTGGTTCCCCCTGGGATGCTCCACACTGGGATGGCACCACTGCCAGAGCCAGAGGAAAGCTTGGCAAAGGCAGCAGTTCCTGAGCCCAATCCTGGGGTCTGAGGGGGCCTGTGCATGTTTGCTTTGTCTGTTTGCTTGGGAGCAAACCTCCTGCTTCGTGGGACTCCTGTTCCCACTGTGTTGGTACATGGAGGCTGGTGGGATGGGCACATGCCCGGGTGACTCTGGGGCTGGGGGCTGCAGGTGCTGGAGCAGGAGGAGCTGGAGGCATCCAGGGGTGCCAGGCTCGGCTCCTGGGACCTGCTGTGGGCACTCGGGAGCACTTTTGGCTGCTCCACACATTCTCTGGCACCCACACCGTGACCACAGGCTGCTCCCGGGGCCGTGGGACACGCTGCAGGTGGATGTGGGGTCGGAGGGCCGTGGGCAGCGTGGAGCTGCCCAGATCCAACACTCGCCCGTCCTTGGGAGCTGTTTGGTGCAAAGCACTTGCACAACCCCGGCCGTGCCCGTTGCGTCACAGCCGGTTACAAACTGTTCCGAGCCCTGCAGAGGTACAGGATCAGATCTAAAAATGGAGAGTTTCCCCATCCACCGACATCACACCCAGGCCGACGCAAGGGATGTGTGGCATTGCACCGGGAAGGCAACTGGGACACTCCTTGTGCTGCTGGGGGGGGTGACAGGCTGCCCGCGGTGACAACCTGCGGCTGGGCCGGCTCTGCCACGGCGGGAGAGCAGAGCTGCTGCTCCTGCCCCTCCATCCCCGTGGGCACAGGTGGCTGTGCTGGGCCATCGGGGCCGTGGGAGTGTGCCTGGGATCCGTGAGGCTCTTTGCAGAGCCCCGGCTCCAGCAGGTGTGGGGCTCCGTGCCGGCTATGCCAGGAATGTGCCGGATGCGCCGGGACTTGACTGCAGGAGGTCGGGGCACAGAGCCCTGGGATGAATCATTTGGAGGGCTGGCAGTGGCACAGCTCCTGGGCTGGGGCAGAGCCAGGGCTGCCCAACCTCCTGATCCAGAGCCTCTCCGATCCCAAACACCGCTGGGAAGCGGGATTCCATGGTGGCAGCAGGGACACGGGGGGTGGCAGGGTCTGTTCCCAGGTTGTGCCCTCATAACCCTGAGGTGCCACTCTTGTGACTTTAGTTTTAATCTGTCTGAGATGCCAGTGGAAAATTGGGAGTTTAGACAAAAACAATCAATAGACTCCACAGGGAGTGGCACAACGTGACGTGGCTGATGGAGCCCAGGATGGGGATCACCCCACACCCGGTCCTGGTGGGATAGAGTGGGAATGGCAATGCCTGGCATTGCAGAGCCCTGGGACTCACTGCTGGGAGCAGGGAGATGCTTGATTTTATCCCCCTGTTCTGGGCCCTGCGCCCTCTGAGCGCTCCCAGTTCAGGGAACAAGGAGCTCATGGCTTCGTGTCCCACACGGGTGTGGGGAACAGGAATTCCAAAAGCTGTGCCCTGTGCACGGCACATCATGGACACGGGGAGCTGAACCCCATGGCCGGGGGGTCTTATCAGCTGCCGTGCCTGCAGCTCGATCCCCTCTGTGGGTTTTCAGCCGTTTGATGGGGTTTTATCGTGATTGAAACCATCCTGCAGCCGCCCTCCCTCCGCGCTCCAGCCACACGGGGTGGTGCCGTGCAGATGTTTGTCCAAGGCTATTTGTGATCATTCCAGCCCGGACGCCCCCGGCGCTGCAGCTGGGGCTGGAGAAGGCGAAATTCCCTGAGTGTCCGTGTCGGGAAGCTGGAGCTGGGCTGTGGCGCCGGTGCTGTGAGTACTCCAGACCCATGGGAGCCGGGACAGGGATGAGGATTGAGACTCTCTCTGTGTTTGTAAGGAGATCTGGTGGCTGGCCGAGCTGGTGGGACCTGGCTTGGGGTGGTCCTGGGGGCTGGTGACATCATCTGGGCTTGGGGACAGTGGGGATAAGGGCTTGGTCCCCAGGTGCCACTGCACCCCGGGGCTGTGCGGGGACAGAGCGGGGACAGAGCAGGGACAGAGCAGGGCTGCACCAGCTCCCGGCGATGGCGCAGCCGGAGGTTAATCATTCAACCCCTTGGCAGGTTGGGTAACGCAGCCAGCGGCGGGGGGGCGACGGGGACATCTGTCCACCCGCTTCCCAGACACGGGAACTGCCTCCGTGCTCCTCCTGCAGTGCCGGGTGCCTGTGCCCCGTCTCCATGGGGATGTGGTGATCGGGACAGTGCTGCGGGTACCGCAGCGTGCGGGAGACCCCCGGCAGCGGGGGCCAGCGGCTCCGTGTGCCGGCTGAGCGGGAGCCGAGCTGGCCCCCGGCGCGGCCGAGGGAGCCAAGAGCTGCAGCTGGGTTGTAAACACGCCCGGATAAAGTTACAGCCATTGATGTTCCTTTGAAAAGCTGAGCGAAAGGAGAGAGGGAGACCCTCGAGCTGAGATGCTGCCCCACCGAGGGGTGGATGTGCCTCCTGCCTCCGTGGGCAGCCGGGGGGAGCAGCCCCTGCCCTCTGCCCCCTCCTCAGCCCCTCGGGATGAACACTGCTGGCTGTCCCTCAGGGTGGGGAGAGCGGTGTCTTCTGCAGCTCCCACCGGGATGCAGAGGCAGGATACGGCCCTTGGGATGCACAGGAACACACAGGGCTGCTCCCAGGGCTCCTGCTGCCGAGGGAACGGGATGGGAGTGCGTGGAGACAGGACACTGCAGGAGCGGCTGCAGGCCCGTGGGGAGCCCCTTGGAAGCCCCTTCCCATCCCCAGCCCGTTGTCCTGCAGTGACCTGCCGTGTCACGGCGCCGTAAAGGCGCTGTCAGGGGGAGCACAGGACGTCTCCCGGCGCTCCTCCCGCGCCGCACGGAGCCGAGGGGGTTAAGGCCACCGGCAGCTGCCGGGGCTGTTAATGATTGATACCAATGACGGTCTCCATGGGCTGGGAAGGAAAATCATCTACCCCGGCCGGCTGCGGGAGAGACACCGGCTTGGCAGGCGGCGTGGGCAGAGGGGACACGCGGTGGCACCGGTGAGTGTGTGTGTGTGTGTGTGTGTGTGTGTGTGCACCCGTGTGTGCAGTGTCACCGCGGCTGTCATGGCACAGACAGCCCGGCCAGGGCTCACAGACAGCCCTGGCACACAGAGCCCAGCCGTGGCACACGTGGGCCATTGTCTGTGGCCAGGAGCAGCCGGTGCCCCGAGGGCGGCCAGGGCCGTGACTGGCACAGCTGAGCACGCCAGGGAGGGCACGTCGGGCTGTGGGTGTGATTATCCGTGTGTACGATGGGTCACGCAGGTGCTGGGGATTTGTCCCAGCAGGATTTTCCCAGTGCTGCTGCTCCGTAATCCCCGCTCCTGACCCGACCTGGCCGGGGAGGGGTTGGGACCGGGCTGGTTTGATGCCTCGTGCCAGGGATTGCTCAGGACAGGTATTCCTGCCGCTGGAAGTGGTTTCTTAAAGAGCTTAGGGAGAGTTTAAAGCCTCCAGGTGCGGGTCCAGGTGGCGGCTCAGGGGTTGTATGAGTGGGAAAGGTGGCTCTGGGAGCCTGGTGATCCCGGGCAGAGCGGGCTGGGACTCTGCCCCCAGGAAGGGACAATGGAGTGGCTTGGTTAAAGCAGTGCCACACACTCAGTGCTGCCAGGGTCTGGACTGTCACCTGCTCTGCTCCATGTCCTGGGCCACCCCCTCAGGGGGCTGTCACCCTCCCGAATGTCACCCCATGGATCTGAGATGCTGCCGCGCCTGCTCCAACTCTCCGTGTTCTGGCCGGCCGCCCCCGTGGGCCGTGCCTGGGATGGAGCCGGGGTTTCCAGGGAGATAAAACACAAACTCCCGGTGCTTTTTGTGCTTTTTGTGCTTTTCCCCGACCCCAGCTGGCGCAGGAGCGGGGGACTCGCCCTCCCCGCCGCCGGCCACGCTGGCTGCCAGCAGCCGCTTTGTTCTCTGGAAATCCCCGGCCATCCCTGCTCCCGGCCATCCCTGCTCCCGGCCATCCCTGCTCCCGGCCATCCCGCACCAGGTGCTTCTCCCTCTCTCCCTCCCCGTGCACCCTGCCTGGCCGGGAGGGCCCTGGGTGATGGTGGTGACGTTGCTCATGGGCTGCGGGTGCCCGGGAGCCTCCACCCGCCCTTCCCGAGGACTTTGCCCGGCTTGGCAAGCCCGGCACAACAGCCCTGCTGCTTCCCAGAGGATCCAGCTCAGGCTTTTCCTCCTCCCCTCCCGAGTTCCCGTGGGAGCTCGGAGGGATGATGGCGAGCTGAAGGCCAGGGTGTGCTTGTAGGAGTGGGGGGTCCTGGGCTGGCGTTTGGGGTCTGGGGGTCCTGGGCTGGTGTTTGGGGTCTGGGGGGTCCTGGGCTGGTGTTTGGGGTCTGGAGGGTCAAGATGCTTTGGCAAATGGCTCTAAAAGCAGCAAGGATGTGACACTGGGGACATTGCTGCAGGCACAGCCCTGGCTGGGCCATTGCTGCTGCTGCTGCAGCGACTTCTGAGTGGGGTCAGTGGTGACACCTGGGATGTGGCAGCAGAAGGAAGGGGGGGCTTGGCCACCACATCCCTTGTTTTGGCTCTGGGAAGGCTCTTGCCAGCATTGAGCCAGGGTGGTCCCTGCCAGGGCACTGTGGTGGCAGCTGATGGGCGCAGTCTGCCAGAGGGGTGAGGTGGCAGTGGGGACGGGGGGCTTGGACTGGCACCCTCTCTCTTGGGACTCTTTTGGCACCCTGGATTTTGGGGCTGCTCTCACAAGTCCAGCAGCCCAGAGCTGGGATGGCCCCACGTGGAGACTCTGGAGCAGCCCAACTGCTGGCACCTGCCCTCCACCTGCCAAACTTCATTTCATTAATTTTTTTTTATCCCTATTGCGCCTCGAGCCCCTGCACCCCTGTGCTGAGTGGGGTGGACCTGGGCTGTGGTGGGTCCCCTTTATTAGTGCATTATAATCTGTCTGTTCCCACCCCGGGCTCCTCTTGCAGTTTGGGATTTGGCAGTTTGCACTTGCTCATCCAAGGGTGGATTCTCCCTGCCAGGCCCTCACAGGGGCTGTGGGGGACAGGGTGACCTGGAGTCCCTTCCCATGGGTGCTGAGCACTGCAGTTAACTGGGAGAGAAGGATTTTCAAGGGCTGCAGTTGGAGGAGAGGGATGTGGCTCGGGAGGAGAGGGAGAGGTGAAGAAAGGGCTAGAAAAACAGAGGAGGGAGGCCAATGCACAGGGCGTGTTTGGCTGGTGGCCACACAAGCCCCTTCCTTGGGAGCTGCCTGGATACTGGAAACAGGAGCAAAACCTTTGGATAACAAGTTTTCATTATCACTTCGGGGGGTTGGCTCCCTGCCTGCCCCTGCCCCTGGCGTGGCAGATCCCAGCAGCTGCTGTGGGGACCCCCCCATCCCTGACCCCCCCGAGCCAGGGGCTGTGAGGGAAGCGCTGAGGCTTCTGCCAGAGCTGGAATCGGGGCTGGGGCGTGGGAGGACGCAGGGCTTGGATCCTGGAGGCACAGGGCCAGCCTGGGAGCTGGAGGGATGGTGTTGGCCCGGGCGAGGCTCCAGCAGAGCTCCACGGCTCCAGCATCGCACCCTGGCAGGGCCGGTCAGGGTCCCCACAGCCCCCCTGCCCTGCTCTGGGTTTAGGGCTCAGCAGGCCCCAGGGGTGAGCCTGCACCTCCCCTCTTCCCACTGCTGGATAACAGCCAGGAGAGAAGCCCTGGGAAGGGCCCAGGAGTGGGAATGGTTCCCATTAGCTGAGGTGGGCTGCACACGGGGGGTCTGGGGGCTGCTGGGCTGCCTCCAGCCAGCTGAGCCAGGCTTGCTGTCTGTCTTGGAGGGGACCAGCAGCTTTTCCCAGGTGCATCCCACCTTCTCCACAAGGAGGGGTCCTGTCGTGCCAGCTGGGAATGCAGCAGGAGCACAACTGGCATCACCTGCAGGGCTTTGCCTCAAGGTGGGGCGTGTTGAGGGGCCACTTCCCTCCTCATCCACCTGCCCAGGGCAAGTCTGGGGTTTGAAGAGCAGGAAAGCAGTGACCTCGATGGGCTGTGGGAGGGTGGGGGCAGCCAGGGGGTTTGTCCCTCTGCTCCCAGCGAGCTCCAGCTTTGGAGAAGGGGAAGAACAGCAGCGTTGAGGGAAAGTTTTGTTCCCCATTTGTTGCATTTATTCCCTTGTCCTGCTCCAGAGGAAAAGCAAGAGGAGGTTCAGAGGGGTTTCCTTTGATGTTTCGCTGAGGAAGAGCATGGACTCTTCTCCCCCTCAGCTCTCCTGGGAGGTCTGGGGGAGCCTCCACCCCTGAGCTGCTGTTTGGAGCCCTGAAGCATGTCCAGTCCATCGGCCACGGGTCTGACCCTGCCCTCCCCCGGCACCAATGACTGTGACACAGCCCAGCTGGTGCCGGGAGCACAGCGCCTGCTCCGGGCTGGAAAACGGGGCTGGACCCGGCTTAAAGGGTCCCAACCCTGGCACAGACCCCCGGGACACTGAACAGGGCTGACAGAGGGGAAACCCCAACACTGGGGGGCACAGAGCCTCCAGTGCAGCCAGAGGTGGGTCCTGTGGCTCCTTCCCTGCTCCTGCCACACTGTCCCCTGCCACTGCCATCCCCAAAAGGGGCCACACCTCACCTGGCAGGTCCCTTTCCACCACGTTGGCCATGCCACCAGGTGAGCATTGGCTTTTGTCACACTGGGGAGCTGGCACGTCCCCGGGGCCGTTGGAGGACCTTGACCCCGGATCCTTGGCACTGGCAGGAGGTGGTGATGGAGGAGCGGGTGAGTCGCTGTGATGGGGATGTGGGGGCATGGGGAAGGAGGGACATGGGGACAACCAGTGCTGGGGGTTTTGCCAGTGCTGGGGTTGCTGGCACAAGGCTGGTGCTGCCCCTGGGCGTTGTGGTGGTGGTTCCTCTGTGGAAGTGTCTCTCCCTGTGCCAGCAGGGAGAGCAGCGATGGCACCACGGGGCATCTCCACACCCGAGGTGCCCTAAAAAGGTGGATTGAGTTGGTTTGGGAGTAGTGATGCCACAGTGTTGGCACATGGTGGGGACGTGTTTCCTGTCCCTGGTTGCTCCCTGACACCCTCCTGGCTGGGACCACTGGTGCCAGTTGAGGGGCAGCAGGGGCATCCCTGAGGTGGGCACTGGTGCTGAGCTCACCCCAAGGGGGTGGAATTCAAGGCACTGTTTTTTGGGAGGAGCAGGTGGATGATGGGATGGCCGGGTGGGCAGTGCCCGGGGTGCTGGGGGAGCAGGATGGAGCCCAGGCGCTGTCCCGTGCTCCACTTCCTTCTTTGGAGGTTTCTTTGAAATGCCAGCGCTGCCTCCCTCCCTCCCTCCCTCCCTCCTCCTCCTAAGGATTATACCAGCCCTGATGGATTTGGATTCACTTTCCAAAGGCCAGGCGGGGTGTGGGTCACCCCGAATCCTGCTCCTCCCTGCTCTGAACCTGCTGGGCTGTGAGGTCTCCCCGGAATTTGGGGGGGCTGATGCCTCACAGGGTCTGTGCCCCCACTGCTGGGGTGGTCGGTGCTCGAGCCCGTCCTGCTTCCTGGGATTTTCTCTCGGCGTGACCTGGGGAAGGAACAGCCGCGGGGGAAGGGGTGGGGGGGATGATTTGGGGACAGAAGCGGGGGGGAGGGATGCAGCCGGTGAATCCAGGGCAGCGACAGAGCTCATCTCAGCGCGGCTGCTCCCCCGCCCTGACACCCCCCCTTCCCAGGCAGCAGCCCCCGTGCTCCGCTGCCCTGACCGGGGTGGGGGGACCCCATAGCCCCCCTGCCAGCCCTCTCAGCCCCCCACAGCCCCTCGACCTGCCCCTCTGGCCCTTCTCCTGCCGCCGGCGGCTCCCCGGCCCCGCACCGGTGCTGGGGGAGGCGGCGGTGCCGCGCTGCCCTTCGCTTCTCCTCTGCGCGGGGACGCGAGCGGGAGCTGTTTGTCCCCGCTGTCGCCTGCCCGCCGGCTGCCGCACACCGGGGCTGCCCAGCCCCGGAGCCACCGGAGCCACCGGAGCTCCGCTGCCGCCGGGAAACGCCAATGCCACCGGGCACGGGGCGCGGGGTACTGGGACGACTGGGAGAGAGAGAGAGAGAGAGGGAGAGAGAGGACAAGCAGAGCCTTCTCCTGCCGCCTGCATCCCCCTGCCCGCCCCGGGCTGCCCCCCCCGGCAGGTGCCATCGCCCCGCAGCGTGGTGGCACCTTGGTGGCACCGTGGTGGCACCCGGCGCTGTCCGTGCCCGCCGTGGCCATGCCGGGAGCCCGGAGCTGGCGCTGAGCTGGGAGGGCCCCTGGCACGATGCTGAAGTTCCGGGCGGACCGGCGGGTGAGGTAGGAGCCCCGGGAGGGCTGGGGGGGACCCGGGGGGAGCCGCGGGCGGGCGGCGGCGAGGGACCCTCAGCCCGGGCAGTGGCTGCTGCATTGCAGTGCTTGGGAGGCGATGGGAACCCGCGAGTTTCTGGAGCGGGGTCAGCCCAGGGAGCTGCTGCCGGGCGCTGGTTTCAGGAGGTTCTTCGGCTGTTTCGGGGGTATTGCCTTGTCGGGGGGTGGGGGCAGACCTGGGACGGGGGGAGGCACCGGGAGGAGCCGTGGGGCTGCAAAGGGTGCATGTCCTGAGCTTGGCGGCGGAGCAGGGAGAGTCCAGCCTGCGGGGACAGAGACCTGCTGCGGTGCAGGGTCGTGGGCAGGGAGGTGGGGACCCCCTGAGTGGGGTTCTGGCACATTGGTGGGTCCTGGCAGCACCCACTTCCCACATCTGGTGCTTTCGGGGTGCTGCTCACTTGGCATTTGCCTCCTCCCCATGTGTCAGCACCATGGGGGGGCCTGAGACCTGCCCCAGTAGCTGTGCTTTGAACCCCTCTGAAGTCAGTGCTGGGGAAAAAAGGGTCTGGGAGCAGCTCCAGCCCTGGTGGTAGAACCCCCTCAGCTGCTGCTGGAGCGTGGGCTGGGCAGGATAACTCGGGTCGGTCGTGGCACAGACAAAACAGGTGCTGGGGGGTTCTGAGGAGTGACCCCCCCCTCGTTGCAGGGTGCACACACACTCTCCGGGTTTTTAAGATGCCCCCGAGCGTGGGGAGCACTGGCAGAGGGGATCAGACCCATGGCAGGGCAGAGGGTGGGACCTGCAAGGGGGAGCAGCTCAGCAGTGCTTTTTTGGGTAGGAAGTGGTTAATGCCTTCAGGGCCTGGCAGCAGCCCAGGTTGGGGTGAAGCTCGGGATGGGATGGTCTTGGCAGCTGCGTTTTCTTGCTCAAACTTCCCCTGTTTTGCTGACATGCAGGAGTTTGGTGTCACGCTGGGCTGCTGGGGGGGGGGGCACCCATGTCCCGGTGCCTGGCAGCTTTGGGAAGGAGGGAGGTCACGGGGATGGGGTCCAGTGCAAACTTCCTGGGATGGAACCCTGAACCTGTGGGTAAACCTTGTCCTTTCCTCCTGGGAAGCAGCGTGGGAGGGGGTTCCCCAGGTGAAGCAGTGAAGTGCTGGGGGTGCCCAACAACATCAGCTGCGTGGGACAGGGGCAGGGACATGGCACAAGGTGCCAGCTGAGCCTGGCAGGAGCCCAGTCTCTCTGCTCCTGGCACTACCAGGGAGCTCAGCACAGCCACCTTTAGCTGTACCCAGCACCACCAAACCAGCAACAGCTTGTGCTGGGGGCCCTGGGCTGGTGTTTGGGGTCTGGGGGGTGCACAGCCCTCCATGGCCAGGTGACCCTGCTCTAAACCTTGCAGTGTTTTGGCAAATGGCTCTAAAAGCAGCAGGGGGAGGGTGTGACATTGGGGATGTCGCTGCAGGCACAGCCCTGGATGGGCCATTGCTGCTGCTGCTGCTGCAGTGACTTCTGAGTGGGGTCAGTGGTGACACCTGAAACGTGGCAGCAGAAGGAAGGAGGGCTTGGCCACCACAGCTCTTGTTTTGGCCCCCAGTGAGCTGAGCACTTTTTGGGAAATGCCAGTGAAATCTCTGTGTGAGAGATTTCCCTTCCCAGAGAAAGGAACAGAGCTGGGGAAGGGTCTGGAGCACCAGGAGCAGCTGAGAGGGCTGGGGGGGCTCAGCCTGGAGAAAAGGGGGCTCAGGGGGGACCTTCTCGCTCTCTGCAACTCCCTGACAGGAGGGGGGAGCCAGATGGGGGTCTGGCTTCACTTCCAGGGTGGCCCACCTGGATGTGGCACTTGGGGACACGGTTTAGTGGTGAACACAGCGGTGCTGGGCTGATGGCTGGAGACTCAGTGACCTTAGAGAGCTTTCCAACCTTCGTGATCCCATGATTCCGTGATTCCACGAGAGATCCAAAGTGATCCAAAGTGCGGGGTTAGCAGGATGGGTCTCTGTGGGGGGCTCTTAACAACCACCCCCCTCCCGTTCCACAGCCACAATGAAAGGCGGAACACCTTCCTGCACCCAGTGACGGGACAGGTCCCCGAGGACAGCTCCAGACTCGACTTGCACAAGTAAGTTGGCTCCCAACTCTCCTGCTTTCAGGGCCTGGGAGTGGCTGGTGATGGGGGGATATGGTGGGAGGGTGGGCTGGGAGTGGTGGGGGACAGCTCCTGCGGGGTGGAGGGACACAGACATGCTGACCTGGCTCCCCTGTGCTGCAGGCCCACCTCGGACATGTCCAGCAAAGCGGGCAGCAAGCGGCCGCCCACCGTGCCCAGCGAGCCCCCCGGCCACGCCATGGTGTCGGAGGGACCCCCGGAGCGCCCCGGAGGCCGGGTGGGTGCCCGGCACCGCGGGGCACGGCAGGGAGGAGCAGGGACGGGGCGCCAGGGACCCCCCCTGAGCGGCTCCTCTGCCCCCCTGCAGGCCCCGCGCTCCTCCCGCAAGGGCATCGCCTTCGGGAAGCGCTCCAACTCCATGAAGAGGAACCCCAACGCCGCCGTCACCAAGAGTGGGTGGCTCTACAAGCAGGTACAACCCACGTGCTGGGTGCTTTGCCTCCCCCCGGGGTTGTCACCCCCCTTGCCAGCCCTGCAGCACCCCCCTGGGCACAGCCATCCCTCTCACGGCCCCTCTCTCGCAGGCCAGCTCGGGGGTGAAGCAGTGGAACAAGCGCTGGTTTGTGCTGGTGGATCGGTGCCTCTTCTACTACAAAGGTACAACCATGGGCACCAGTCCCAATGCCCCCCCCCCCAAAAGCTTGTGCCCCCCCCCCCATCGTGACCCGGTTCCCACCAGCCGGGTGCCTCCGTGCGATCCCAGGCTCTTTCCAAGCTCAAAGGAGGGTGTGCCGGGGGTGGGTGAAGGGGTCTGGGGGTCCCAGCACCTTGCTGTAGGGGTGTTTGCTGTGCTGGGGACCTGAGGGGTTGATGCAGAGCCTTCCCTGCCTCCCTGGCAGCTCCTGGGCTCAGCCCTGGGCGGGCATCAATAATTGAGGAGGCTGTTTGTGAGCCAGGCAGAGCTGCGGGAGCAACAGGCGGGCAGTGCATTCCCACAGGTGGGCTCCCTGTGTGCCCCCCTGGGAAGGAGCAGTGGGATTGGGGGCGTGTCTCTGCTGGGAGGGCAGCCGGAGCTCCCAACTCCTCTGTGTCTGTGTAACCCCAGCGTTCCCCCCCTAGATGAGAAGGAGGAGAACATCCTGGGCAGCATCCCCCTCCTCAGCTTCCGCGTGGCGGCCGTGCAGCCCTCGGACAACATCAGCAGGAAGCACACGTTCAAGGTCAGGGGCTGGGAGGGGACAGGGCACTGGGGGGCACTGGGGTGGTGGTGATGCTGGCAGGGTCCCTGCTGCTCTTCTGGCTTTCTCGGTGACGGGGCTTGGAGCAAGCTGGGGTGAGGGCTGACTGCATATCCCGGGATCCCCTGTGGATACGCCGTGTGGATCTGCCTTCTGCCGGGGAAACTGAGGCACACGTGGGCTGAGCAGCATCCCCAAGGTCACCAACCCCTGCTGCTGCCCCCCAGCCCAGGGCAGAGCTGGGTGCAGGGCCTTGCTGGATGCTCCTACCCCTCTCCCCGTCCCAGTTTCCCCTCTCCATCACTGCTCCCACCAGCCTGTCCCACCGGCTGCCGCGGCGCTTCCTGGCAGCATTCCCAGAGCCAGGCATGGAGGTGTCCCCAACTCTGGCTCTGCTGAGCTGTTTGCCTGGGAAGTGTAACTGGAAGGGAGGAGCCCCTGATGAGTTACTGCCGTGGGGCTGGAGTGGAGAGCAGAGCAGGGAGAGGTGAGGGTGGCTGCTGCTCCCCCACATCCATTCCTGGCATCAGAGCAGGGTCTGAGCTTCCCTGGCACTTGTGGGCATCACTGGGCACCTTTGGCATCACGAGGCACCTTCACCAGCACAGCTGCTCATGCTGCCCATGGTCGTGGGTCACGTTGGCACCCACTTGTTGATGGGCCAATGCCCTTGTGCAAAAACTCAACCTGCACCTTTCCCATGCCCAGAGCCGGTGCTGGGTCCCTGCAGGGCACTGCTGAGGAGCGTTTCCAGCCTAAGGGATGGATTTTTGTAGCTTCCACCCTTAAACCTGCAGCTGGGAGGGCTCAGCCTGGAGAAAAGGAGGCTCAGGGGGGACCTTCTGGCTCTGCAACCCCCTGACAGGAGGGGGGAGCTGGGGAGGGGTCAGGCTCTGCTCCCAGGGAACAAGGGACAGGAGGAGAGGGAACGGCCTCCAGCTGTGCCAGGGGAGGGTCAGGTTGGATATTAGGGAAAAATTTCTTTCTGGAAAGGGCTGTCAGGCATTGGAAAGGGCTGCCCAGGGAGGTGGTGGAGTCCCCACCCCTGGAGGTGTCCAAGGAAGGACTGGACGTGGCACTCAGTGCCCTGGGTTGGGGGACAAGGTGAGGACTGGGCACAGGTTGGACTTGATGGTCCTGGAGGGCTTTTCCAACCTCAAACATCCCGTGATTCTATGAAATGTCTCTGTGACACCGGTGGGGAAAAGCCTTGCAAAGCTGCTGCCCATGAGCTGAGCTTTGCTGAGCTCCGTGCTGGTGTTCCCCAGGCTTTGGGAGGATGGTTTTGTCCAGAGAAGGGTAGAGAGGGTCCCAAGGGCCGGGGGAGGTTTGTTCCTGCCCCGCTGACCCCGTGTCTGTGTTTCCTCCTCCTCCCTCTGAGGATCCCCGGACAGGAGGGGTCTCTTCGTGCCACCCACCACACCAGCACCCAGCCACCACCTAGGTAGTACCTTCTTGTGTTTCTGGTGCATGCAGAGGGTGAGGGACCCCCAGGCTCGCCCGCATGCTCCGCCCCTCCCACTCCCACTAATCCAGAGGGTGAATCCCTTTGATTGCATCTTTTCCTCTGGCTGCAGAGCTTGCAGAGGCAGGAGTGCATGGGGGGCTCAGGAGGTGACCCCCAGCTGGGCACAGTGCCCATGTTCTGGGGAGGATGGAAACCCAAGGGAGGATTTTAATCAATCAATAAAAAACACCAATTTTTTTTTTTTAATTTTTTTATTTTAAGAGATTGAGCCCTGAAAGTCTTTCAGGGGAAAAACCCTCCTGCTTCCCTCCTTTTCTTCCTCCTTGCATGTTCCCATCCCTTTCCAGAGAGGGGGAAGGTGGAAGCTTCAAAAAGGCCCTAAATAACCACGTGCCTTCCAGCACATTCTGGGTGGAGAACGGGCACCAACATCTTGCAGCAAAAGCAAACCTTTTGCCCCCCCCAAAAAATATTTTCCGGGCCAAGAAACCACCTTCCCCCTCACCCTGCATGGATGATGCTCCAACACTGCTGCTGCTCTCGCTGGGACATAAACCCTTCCCCGGCCCCCCTGTGCCCCACGGGGACCCACTTGGGGTGCAGCAACCTCTGTACTGGGGTGCTGCTCCTCTGCTGGGGGGCTCTGGGCAGGGCTGCTGAACACCTCTGGGAGTGACCCCAGGGGGATCATGACCCCAGGGATCATGACCCTGCAGAGCCTTCCTCCTGCTCGGTGGGAGGGTGCATGCGGCTGGGAGGCTCCTGCAGCGGGGAAGGACCACTCCTGGCTTCTCCTGCGCTGGCAGGACCTCGTGCCGGGGTGGAAGTGGAGCTCTCACCCTCCTGTCTCTCTCTCTCTCCCACTTGTGTGCCCCCCTGCAGGTGACGGTGTGCTGGGTGGAGGAGATGCCGGCGAGTAACGGGCAGTCCGTGTCTCCCCAGGCCGAGCACGCCGGCATCCGCACCTACTTCTTCAGCGCCGAGAACACGGAGGAACAGGAATCCTGGATCCAAGCCATGGGCGAGGCCGCCCGGGTGCAGATCCCCCCGACCCAGAGGTCAGCACCCACCAGCTCCCTGTGCCATCCCTCTGCCCTGCTCTCCCGGGGATGGGGGGGTACGTCACGGCCGGGGACTTTTGGGATCACGAGGGACCCTCTGGAGAAGGGAGCTGGGTCGGCGCCGGCCCCCCGAGGCCAAGGGAGGGTCAGGACGTTGTGGCCACCCCGGGAGCGTCACAGAGGGAAGTTGACCTCTCTCTCCCATCTTGGCATCCCCCAGGCACGAGAAGCCGGACTCGGAGAACATCCCGCCCAGCAAACACCACCACCACCTGCACTGCAACAGCGCCCACCGCGAGCACCCCAAAGCCGACCCCGACGCCAAGACCCGCGGGGAGGGCGATGGCCGCGGCTCCGAGAAGATGGAGAGGAAGCCGGAGCGGGCGGAGGGCAAGAAGGAGCCGCTGGCCAAGGCCAACGGCGTGGGCGGGCAGGAGGGGCCCTCGGAGCCCGGCAGCCCCTACCCCGAGGCGCTGCGGGGGCCGGGCAGCGCCGAGCGGCCGCCGCAGCCCAACGGGTGGCCGTACCCGTCCCCCAGCCGGCCCGGCAGCACCGCCTTCCCCCCGCCCGACGGCGAGAGCAGGGACCCCCGCCGGGCCGCCGCCCCCCGCCCCAACCCCGACAAGGTGGCCCAGCGCAAGAGCTCCATGACGCAGCTGCAGCAGTGGGTGAACTCCCGCCGGGGGAACGTGCCCCCCGAGGAGCTGCGCAGGTGAGACCCCGCTCCCTTCTGCCAGGCTTGTCCTTCGGGTGGTGCTCTGGGAATGTTCTTCCCCTTCCCGCCCGCTTCCTGCCCTGCTGGGGTCAGAAGATCTCCTTTCTGGCTCTCCTTTCTCTCCGTGTGTCGGCTCTGAGCTGCGTGGGGGACGCCCCAAAGAGTTGAGCAGGGTGGATTTGGGGGAGGTGGATTTTTGGGGGTCCCCGGGAGGAGGGATTCCAGGAGCAGAGGCCTCCCTGGGAGGAGGGATACAAGGAGAGGAGGCCACCACAGGATCTCTGGAAGAGGAATGCCAGGAGGGAAGGCCACCATGGGATCCCTGGAAGAGGGATGCCAGGAGGGGTGGGCACCTTGGAGTCCCTGGGAGGAGGGCTGCCAACCAGCCAGCTTTCCAGACACTAGTGTTGGAGCTGCCTGCTCCAAGTCTGTCCTTTCCCCCTGGACCCTGGGCACTGCCTGCCCTCCAGCCTGGCTCTCACAACCCTCTTCCCCGCTCCAGCCCCACCAGGTTTTACCCTGTGCCTCGCCGGGTGCCCGACTACTATTCCCCCTACTCGCCGCAGTACCCCGAGGAGTACCAGTACTACCCCGCGGGCGTGCGCCCCGACAGCATCTGCTCCATGCCCGCCTTCGACCGGGTGAGCCCGCCCTGGGCGCTGGAGGACAAGCGCCACTCCTTCCGCAACGGGGGCACCTTCCAGCTGCGGGACTGGAAGGACCCGGCCGGGTTCGGCCGGCAGGACGTGCCGCTGTGGCTGCCGGCCCCGGGGAGGCAACCGCCCTACCTGGACGAGGTGGACGCGGCCTCGGGCTCCCTGCGGAGGATGTCGCTGCAGCCGCGGTCCCGCTCGGTGCCGCGCTCGCCCAGCCAGGGCTCCTACAGCCGGCCGCGGGTGTACTCGCCCGTGCGCTCGCCCAGCGCCCGCTTCGAGCGGCTCCCGCCCCGCGGTGACGAGATCTACGCCGACCCCACTCCCTTCATGATGAGGCGGTCCATCAGCTCGCCCAAGGTGAGGGCCCGCCCGCCGGGATGTGCTGGGATGGAGGGGGACTCTCGCCGGGCAGGGCAGGGCAGGGGGGCTGCGGCACGGCATGTCCCCTCTGCGTGCACAGCCTGGCCTCAAAGGGCCACCTTGCAGCAGCTGGTGGCTTTGGGGACCCCTCTGGTGATCCTGCAGAGCTGCCCTGGCTGTGGTTGTTCCAGAGGAATGGATGGATGAATGGGGTGGGGTGCTCAGGGCCACCACGGGTGATGTGCTCCCAAGCAGGGAGTGCTGGTGTCCCTGTGCCAAAGCCAGGCCTGACCCTGCTGGGGGCCGGGGTCTGTCCTGTCCTGTGCTTTCTGGCTCTCACACGCCTCTCACGTGTCTCTGATTTTGGGGTGGGGTCTCCTCTCTTCACAGTACGACTACCTGGGTGACAGGCGGCCTGTCCCCCCCGGAGTGTATCCGTACCACTTCCCAGCATCCCCCACCATCCACGACAAAATGGTACGTGCGCTGCTGGCCCAGGGAGGACGGGGGGCAGTTTGGGGGGTCCCCACTCAGATGGTCAAGGAGGAATCACTGCACTCCAGGGGCAGCTTTGTGGGTCACAGCTGGGCTGCTCTGGGCCAGGTTGGGACTGCAGGTCCTTTTACTGGTCCCTCCTGGCCATTCCCAAAGGAAATCCTTATGGAAGGGCCCCTGGCCCCCACTCTGCAGCAGTGGGACACCCTTGGACCCCTGTCTTCCCCAGGGTGGTCCCTGCCTGAGGCTGGTGCACCCCCTGCCTGTCCCCCTCTGCTTCCTCCCTTCTGGCGACAGCTGCTGCGTTTCCCTGCATTGTTTCCTCTCGGAGGGGCCGGAGCTGGTGGGGTGGCACCGAGAGGTCCCCCCGCAGAGCACGACCCCAAAACCACGGGGCAGGACCATCGGAGGAGGGAGAAGCCTGAGCTACCATAAGCCACCCATGCTGCCATCCATCCTCGTAGCCGCAGGGTGACCGGGGTCCGCAGGGCACGGCCAGGGCGGCGTTCCTGGCTCTGTGCCCCGGAGGTGCCTCATTTCCCAGCCAGGAGGCCTTTCCATAGCCCTCACCTAACTGCTTTTGCTTCTTCTTTTATATGTTTTGCCGTTCGTTTCTTGCCGCGTGCCTGCTGGCTCCTGGTAGGATGAACTTTTAGACCTTCAGTTGCAAAGAAACCTAGAGTATTTGGACCAGCAGGTAGGCAGAGCTGGCTGCCAGCCCCACCTCACCTGCTGCTTTAGTCCCCTCGTGCCCTCCCCGTCCCCAGCGGCTCTCCCCTTCCCTCCCGGCGCAGCATCTCGTCCATCCATCCATCCATCCATCCTCACCCTTCTTGGCATTCCAGCAGCACGAGTTGGTCTTTGGTTTGCTTCTTCCATCCTCCCCATCCGTAGGGTCGCTCATTGCTTGGCAGAAAGTCCCCCCTGACAGTGCCTCTGTGTGGTGTGCTGGAGATGGGGGGCGTGGGGGGGAGCCAGGGCAGCTTCCTGCATTCCTGGGGTCTCGGGGAGCTGCCCTGGGGTCCAGGGGGTGCAGTGGCTCTGAAACCCCCCCTGGTCAGTGCTGGACACATGCACGGTGCCAGCGTGGCTGTGCTGGAGGGTGTGGGGTCCCAGGGCTGGTGTCCCCCGTGCAGGGGGTGGCCAGGTGACCCCTGGGGACTGTGGTTTTGGTGATGTGGTGGCCCCGTTCCTCCTCGGAGGTGAAAAGTTTGATGCAGGTGGGCGTGAGGGGCCCACCGGGTCTGACACCAAAGCACTTGGGTTTTTGGAGCAAAACGGTGAACTGACTTCATCCCAGGAGCATGGGGAGGGAATACAGCTGGGAGACACCCCCAGGAATGTGTCCAGGCAGGGGCTGCAGTCAGAGCTGGGGACAGGAGCTGCTGGGCAGTGCTGCAGCCCAGGCTGGCACTGAGGGAGCTGCTCCAGAGACAATCTCATTAGTCTGCAAATCTCCACCGGTGCAGCAATCGCCACGATCTGTGTCTGCCTTGGAGCAGGGCCAGGGCCAGGCAGGAGCACTTGCTGCAATAAAAGCTCTCTGGGCTGTTTCGCAGCCACCGGCAGCATCGCTGCCTCTCCCCGGCTCTTTAAACCACTCCCTGAAGAGGCTCTGCCTCTCCTCCTCCTCCTCTCCCGCCGACCTGTGGAGAGACTAATTGGGAGTGACGCTGTCAAGTGTCTCTTTTCAAACATCTTGCTGCTTTATTTTCTCTCTCCTTGCTCATCCAGCTGCAGGCACGGCTCCCTCGGCTGCCCCCAGTCAGGGTTCAGTCCCTGCTTTGTGCTCAAAGTGCTGTCACCCCTTGGATCTCGGGGGTTCTGGACATGAGGGGCTCCCCTGGCATGGTCTGCTCAGGGCTGTGGGCTCCTGCAGCACTTCTGTGGGCAGAGGCAGTGGTAGAACTCTGGTGCTGGTGACCTGAGTGGCCCCATCACCCGGTTCTGAGGGAGCCGTGGTCACCGCCGGCTGTGCACCCCTGCAACCCCTGGCTGGAGTCTGTCCTGCCCCCCTGGAGGGCTTGGCTACAGCTTGGGAGGGGCACAGGGATGCCAAACCCATCACATCCGTGCCTGGCAGCACGACCTCAATGTGCCACCTCCCAGTTCCACCCTGCTGGAGGCTCTGCTGGGCTGGACAAGGGGACGCCACTGTCCCCATGCCCGACTGTTAGTCACCTCCCCGATGCCATCACGGCCCCAGCTGGGCACGGAGCCACCAGCCAGCGTGAGAGCAGGGTCTGTGTGTCCGTCTGTGTGCTGGGACCCGCTGTGCTGCCGCCGTGGCGTCTCTGTCCGAGCCCATGTCTGCCTGTGCCGTTTGCAGCTCCGAGCCGGCTCCGGTTTTATCTGTGCTTTCCCCAGAGCGTTCAGGGCGCTCAGCCAGCCCTGGGTGCACCCAACGGAGCGGCAGCAGCCCCGGGGGGGGGCCGTCCCCACGTGTCTCCAGCCGCTGGGACATCTCAGGAGGTGGCACTTCACGTCCCGAGGGCCCCCGGAGCGATGCCGGCGGCTCGGGCGGCGCGCGGGCGCGTCTCCGCTGACCTGTGCCCTTTCCTTCCCTGTGTGCCGCAGATGAGCGAGAGCGAGACCCTGATCAGTATGGTCAACAGGATGGTGGAGACCTCCTCCCCTAGGGCCCAGCTCTACATGCAAGTAAGGCTCGGGCCGCCGGGCCCCGCGTGGCTTGTGCCCAGCCGCGGGTCCGGCCGTGCCCCCCGCGCCATCCGGGGTCACCTCCCACCATCGCCAGTCATGCAGACCCGGCATCCACGCGGCGCATCACCCCCCTCGGGGGCCTGCTAGTCCATCCCAGGCTTTGCTAATCCATCCATGAGCCATTAAAACCCGGCAAATCCTCGCGCCGGGCGAGAGCTCGAGGCGGGGCCGTGGCGGTGCCGGACTCTCATCCTCGTTGGGGCTGCGCTCGGGGCTTGGCTCATCCTTGTTTTGCCATCTCATGAGGCAAGGAGGAGGTGTGGGATGATTGCAGACAGGAATCCAGCCCGAGGCTCTTAAACCAACGCAATAACTCCTGCAAGAGGGAGAGGAAACAGCCTTTTACCCCTGGAGGCTCTGGCTCCTTCTGTTCCCAGCACCGGGATGTTCCTGCTGGTGTTGGGTTGCAGCTCCCAGCACAGGCAGGTCCCATCACTTGAGCTCACCGTGCCACCCACCCCGGGCAGGGGGTCTCGGGGCCCCGCCGTGCTGCCCAGGGCACCTTCTGGCTGTGCCAGCAGCCCGGAGATCACTGGGATTTTCCAACAAAAAAGGCGCCTGTTTCCATCTGCTGTGAGCAGGGATGTGCTGGAGGGTGAAATCGGAGCCCCTGGGATGCTCTTGCTGGCTGGGCTCCCTGCCCGGAGGCAGCAGCTTCCCAATCCACCAGGCTCTGCCTCCAGCCCCGCCGGCACTTCCCAGATTCAGGTCCCTTTGCATTATCCCGTAGTTTAAATGGCTCTAAAGTAGCATCTTGCTTTCTAGCAATAATGATCCCCTTCTTCCTATCTTCTGCCTTTCATCTCCAGATCTTGGAGGCATTTAATTGCTGAGGTCCCATTAGTAATTTAGATTTCCAGGAAAGGAAAGTGACTCACGGAGAAGCTGGGTGGTGGTAAACAGGCCCTGCTGCAGCTGCTGATTTATAGGTGTTTCCACTCTGCTAAGTGGAATTACAGCTCAATCTCGCTGCCTTTGTTTCCCTGCCTCTGGAATGGTGGCAGTTAATGATTCACGAGGCATCTCTTTAGCTCAGTCCTTGGCTCCTGTGGAGAGGCTGTGTCTGGATAATTCCAGTGGCTCACCAGCTGATGGGCAGGGAGGTTGTTGTGACTTCATCCATGTCCAGCACTGACATCCCAGTGCCTCCCGATGGATGGGGAGCACCCACCACCTCCAGGACTCGGCTCTTCCCTCTCTTTCCCCACTCGCAGGGATGGGAGAGAGGGGCTGGGAGCTGCCTCCCCTTCCTGGGATCCCAGGGCTGGGCTCACCCCATGCTCTGCTTGCAGGTGACGCCCTTCCCGGAGGCCTACAGGGACACTCTGCATCCCTACAAGATAAGCGAGCAAGACACTGATGTAAGAGCAAATGTCTGTCCTGTGTGGCCCCCCTGTCCCCCCCCAGCAGTCCTGCTGTCCCCCCAGAGAGAGCTGTGCCCTGTGCTCCCACAGCTGGGAGCTGCCCCCAGTTTGGTCTGTGCTCCCCAGGGAACAAATCCTTCATCTCCCAGTTTGTCCTGTCCCACCCTGGCTGGTCATGAAGTCCCTGCAATGAGAGCAGGAGGCTGGAAACCCTCCCCAAGGCCACACATCCCACCAACCCAACCCAATGGGCCGTGTCATGCCTGCATCCTGCCTCTCCCAGCCGGGAGACCGTGCTGGACCCTCACCCTCCTCATCCTCTCCCCCCTCTCTCTTTCCCTCCTGGCACAGAAGCTGCTGGGGAAGCTCTGTGAGCAGAACAAGGTGCTGCGGGAGCAGGAGAGGCTGGTGCAGCAGCTCCGAGCTGAGAAGGTGCGTGGTGGCAGCTCGAGTGGCCCTCTGGGGACAGGGGATGGCCCTGCCCAGGCAGCCCCTGCCTGGTGAGGCAGTGACCTGTCAGCACAGAATGGTTTGGGCTGGAAGGGGCCTTAAGGATCACATTGTTCCAAGCCCCTGGCACGGGCAGGGACACCTTCCACTAGCCCAGGTTGCTCCAAGCCCCGTCCAGCCTGGCCTTGGACACTTCCAAGGATGGGGCAGCCACAGCTTCCCTGGGCAAATGTCCTGCTCCCTTGGGGGCAACTCAGTGGGGATCTTTCTGAGGTGAGGGAGGTGCTCTGGCCATGCACAGCCCCAGGATTCCCTGGGTGTTAGTGCCCTGTTCAGGAGGGGGATCAGAGCTCCTGCACCGGCCAGGCTCTCACAGCTCTGTCTCCCTCCCATTCCATCCAGGAGAGCCTGGAGAGTGCCCTGATGGGGACACACCAGGAGCTGGAGATGTTTGGGAGCCAACCTGCCTACCCAGAGAAGCTGCTGCACAAGAAGGAGTCGCTCCAGAACCAGCTCATCAACATCCGTGTGGAGCTGTCTCAGGCCAGCACGGTAACGGACCCCTCCCTCCTCTTGGGGACCTTCACACCTCCCACTGTGTCCCTTCTCTCCCTTCCCAGAAAGAAAACAAAAAGGGAATTCCCCTTACCTGGCTGGGGGCCAGAGGAGCCAAAATCCCTCACGGGGCACGAAGCAAATTAGCCGTGGAGGTGCCATCCAGCCACTGTCCCTGTCCCTGTCCCTGCCTGTTGGCACCGGGTGCTCCCACGGGCACCTCAGAGCTTGTCCCCTCTTCTGCCACCCCCTCCCCAGCTCGGGAGGCTGTGTTGGGTGCAGCCTCCTCCTGCTTTCCCGGGTGGTCCAAAGCTGCTTCCAACCAGGGGAGGAACCTGCCAAGGACCCCCCTGACCCACCTTCCCCCCCAGGCCTTGGCAAACAGCACCGCCGAGTACGAGAGCCTGGAGAGCGAGGTGTCCACCCTGCACGACGACCTGTGGGAGCAGCTGAACCTGGACATCCAGGTGAGTGGGTCCCCCTGCCATCCCTGGGGTCCCCCTGGGGGGAGGTGGAAGCCCCCCCAGTTCCTTCAGCCCTCGTGTCCTGCTCTGACCGCTGCCTTTCCTCCCCGTCCAGAACGAGATGCTCAACCGGCAGATCCAGAAGGAGATCTGGCGGATCCAGGACGTGATGGAGGGGCTGAGGAAGAACAACCCGTCCCGTGGCACCGACACTGCCAAACACAGAGGTGAGTGGGTTCTGTCCCTGCCCAGCCAAGACCCTGACGTGCTATGTCGTGGGGTGTCCCTGGTGACTCTGGGCAGACAGCAGCTCCTGCTCGGAGACATGGTGGCCCTTATTATTATCATATTATTGCCTTATCATAATCATCTCTTTATTATCTTATTCCTGCTCCTCTCCACAGTGGCCCTGGGCCCCTCGGGGACGTACAGCTCCAACAGCCCTGCCAGCCCCCTGAGCTCTGCCAGCCTCACCAGCCCCCTCAGCCCCTTCTCCCTCATCTCTGGCTCCCAGGGCTCGCCCACCAAGCCCGGACCCAGTGAGGTGAGCGAGTGGGAGGGTTTGGGGTGGGACTGGGGGATACTGGGCACCAGGCACAGAGCACAGATGCCTCTCCTCGTGGCTCTGCCTGGGGGCACCGTTTGGGCCACACGGATGGTGGGATGCAGTGTCCCCCTCAGCAGTGGGGTGGGATGCCCTGTCCCCCTCTGCCCAGGGACACAAAGACACTCCGGAGCCTCCGCTCTCCCTCCTGCCCTCCTCAGCTCGGCACTTCCACTGTGTGTTATCTTGGCCTCTCTCTAACTCTCTCTTCCTTCTCTGCTCTCCCCCCTCACGCTCCGCCCCAGGAACCAGGCCCGCCTCGACCTCCCCTCCCCAAGTCCTACGTCCCCCTGGAGTCTCCTCCGGCCGTCCCTCCACTGCCCAGCGAGAGCCGCCTCTGGCCGTACCCCACGTCCCCTTCCTGGCAGCACGGCGGGGCAGAGGCCAAGCGGGGACAGGTACCGAACCCCAGGGCAGCTGCCACCCTGTGCTCCTCCTCCCCGAGACGTGGCAGGGGCTGGCATGAGGCAGGACACGGAGCTGCCCACCCCGAGCCCGCAGGGACAGCTTGGAGGTGGCACTTGGCGTGGGGACAGCAGCACGTGGCTCTACCTGCCATCCCCTGAGCAGCCCCCCCATGGCCCTCGTGTCCCCACCAGGTCCCCAGTGCCCACTGTACTCGCTCAGGACATGGATTGTCCCCTCCTGGGCAGCCCCCAAGGCTGCCACAGCCTTTGGCATCACCCTCTCTGCTTTCCTCTGCCCTCACCTCTCTCGCTGTCCTTCCGTGGCACCGCTCCCTGTGTGGTGCTGGCGGGCTCTGCCCGTGGGGGTGAACCCCTGGCTCCTGCCCACCAGGGCAAACCTGGATTTGGAAATTGTTGCTGCTGCCTCGGCTGTGCTCGTGCCGGGGGAAGGGGCCAGGTGTGGGCACCAGGAGCCACTGGTGTCCCTGCAGCTGGGGGCTGGGATGTGTGTCCGTGGGGGCTGGCACGGCAAAGCAGAGCTGGGAAGGGTCACAGACCCCACTGCCAGCACGGGTGGCACTTCCAGCAGCTGTGGGTGGCACAGGGGTGGCTGCACGTTGGTCCATGGGGTGTAAGGGGTGTCTGGGTTCATTGTGTCCATTGAGGGGGCACCCTGGGCTGCTTGGCCCATTGCCATAGCCCTCCCTCACACCAGCAATTCCTGGGCTCCAGGCAGGCTGTTCCCATGGGATACAAGGTGGGGAAGGACCCCAGAAATGGCTCTTGGCTCTCTCTCATGCCTGTCCCAGCTCCTGCCCCTCTGGTACCACCCCCCTTCCCACAGGCACAGGGTCTGGCTGGAGCCCAGCACAGAGCCAGGGTGTTCCTGTCCCAGAGCTCCTGGGTGCCATGGTGGGATCATCAGCCTTTCAGGGAGCTTTTCCCGTGGAGAAGCCTGGCCTGTGGCTGGTGTCTGTGTGTCCATCCACCGCCAGGAGCGTGTCCGTGGTCCGTGGCTGTGGAGAGCAGGGGGTGTCCCCAGGCAGAGCGTGGCCCCCAGACAGGACAGGGGGGCTCACCAGGGCCCTGCTTCCCTCCCACAGCCCAAACCAGGCTTCGAGCAGAGCAAGAAGGAGGCGCAGCGACCCAGCCCCCCCGGCCCCCCGGGCGAGGGGCTCCTGCAGGGCCGGCAGGAGCAGGATGCGGAGAAGCAGGCGGCTCTCAACAAGGGTATGGCTCGACTGGGGACAGGAGGACCCCAGAGAACCCTGCTGGGACTCTGCCCTCGGTCCCCGGGGGGCTCAGCCTGGCGTTCTGCTTTGCTCCACAGTGGGAATCGTCCCCCCCAGGACCAAGTCCCCGGCGGAGGAGGAGGTGGTGGCGAGGAGGAGTGCTGCTGGCATGGCCAACGGGCTCAGCTCCCGGGTAGGGCTCGGCTTGAGGGGGCAGGGGCTGGGCTGGAGGGCTGGGTGAGCCGGGAGGGGGCTGTGGTGCAGCCTGCACAGAGGAGCCTGCTGCTGAGTGGCTCCGTGTCTGGCCATCCGCTCCTTGAGATCCCTCCTGGGTGATTCCTGACCGATTCCTGGGCGATTCCCCATCCCAGGAGCGGGCATCCCGGGACAGGGCTGAGCCCAGCAGCCCACGGCAGAGGGTTGTGGCACTGGGAGGATGGGGCAGGGGTGGGTGACCCGGGGCTGGGCTACCCCCAGGAGAGACCGAAGAGCGCCGTGTTCGCCACCGAGACGAAGGTGAAGATGAGCGTGGAGGAGCAGATCAACCGCATGAAGCGCCACCAGAGCGGCTCCATGAAGGAGAAGAGGCGCAGTTTGCAGCTCCCCAGCAGCCAGCAGCCCGAGCCCCCCGGCACCAAGACCCCCACCTCCTACAAGGTGGTGAGTCCCTGCGCCTGGCAGGTCCCTCCTGGAGCAGAGGGGACACTGGGGGCCGGGGAGGGGGACAGGGTGCTATCCAAGGGGGCTCAGCCGGGCCGGGGTCCCTCGCAGGTGCGCCGGCACCGCAGCATCCATGAGGTGGATATCTCGGACCTGGAGGCCGCGCTGCGCTCGGACGACCCTGGGAAGGTGTACGAGACCCCCCAGGAGGAGATCGCCCGACTGCGCAAGATGGAGCTGGAGCCGCAGCACTACGACGTGGACATCCACAAGGAGGTGAGCACGGGGTGTGCCGGGGACGTGGGGCATCCCTGAGGGGTTTGTCCATCCTGGAACCACTAACCAGGGGCTGCCATTGCCCAGATGGGTGTTGGGGTGAGTGGGGCAGGCGGTGCTGGAGGGGGACAAGTCCTCCATGCCCAGCACAAGGCTCATCCCTTTCCACTGCCCCCAGCTCTCCACGCCTGACAAAGTCCTCATCCCTGAGCGGTACGTCGAGCTGGAGCCCGAATCACCCCTCAGCCCCGAGGAGATAAAGGAGAAGCAGAAGAAGGTGGAAAGGATCAAGACCCTCATTGCCAAATCCAGGTGGGGCTGCGGTGCCCGTGCCAGCCATCCCGGGGGGGTGAACCCTTCCCCAGCCATCCCGGGGGGTGAACCCTTCCCCAGCCATCCCGGGGGGGTGAACCCTTCCCTGGCCATCCCGGGGGGGTGAACCCTTCCCCGGCCATCCCGAGGGGCCTGGCACGGGCGCTGACGCCGGGTGCTCCACACAGCCTGCAGAACGTGATCCCCCTGGGCGAGGGGGAGGTGGACACCCCCCAGGACCCCGAGACGCAGCTGCAGGAGCAGGAGAAGAGGATCGAGATCTCGTGCGCTCTGGCCGCCGAGGCCTCGCGCCGCGGCCGCATGCTCTCGGGTGAGGGGCAGGAGGGGTGAGGGCAGGGCGGGTTGGGCACGTCGGGTGTTGGTTTGGCAGCACGAGCAAGGAGTCAGGACGGGCAGGAGAGGGATCAGTACTGTGTCGATCCTGGGCAGGGCATCCCTGGGCAGTGGGAGAGCCAACAGCTCCTGGGCCCTGCCCGCCATGCCTGGGGCTGCCTTCCCCTGAGATCCTGGGATGGAGCAGCTATTCCAGCGGGGCACAGCTTCCAGCACCTTACTGGGAGCGTTTGCAGGGGTGGGAGTGCCTGGCTGGGTGGGCATGAGGTGACACGCCTTGGCTGAGCGAGCGTGGTGGCACCCCATGCCCGGGGACTGTGGTGGCACCCCATGCCCAGGTCAGCACGGTGCCATGCTATCCCTGGTGATGGTGGTGTCATGCCATGCCCAGGTCAGCACGGTGCCATGCTGTCCCTGGTGATGTTGGTGTCACGCTGTGTCCATGAGGAGCCCTGCTGGGAGCTCACGTGTGCGCGCCGGGACCGGGCGCCGCTGTGGCTGTTTGTCCTGCCCGCGCTTGCTTCCCCCCTGCCTGCCTACCTGCCTTCCTTTCCCCCCATCCCTTTCCTCCCCGCTAACCCCCGGCTGGGTGCCCTCCCCGCTGCCGCAGCCCGTGTTCCTCACGCCCTTCTCCGGTTTCTGTTTCCAGCTCAGTGCGCTACCCCCAGCCCTCCCACCTCCCCAGCCTCCCCGGCTCCTCCGACCAACCCCCTCTCGGCCGAACCCCGGGGCGCCGACAGCAGCCACTTAATGCGTGTGTGAGCCGTGACCGTAAGCACCTCTTCTCTCCTACCGCAGCCCAGCCCACCCCCTCTCCAGCCCGGGGGACCTGGCCGGGGTGCCCCTTCTGTGCCCCATGCCCGGCCATCACTGCTTGCTCCAGCTAACCAACATTCCCTGAGCCACGTCAGCCCCGTCTCCTCCATGGACCAACACGAGCATCCCCCATGGCGCTGGGGGTCAGCCCAGCGTGGGCACGGGGGGCTCAGCAGGCTGCAGTGGGCAGGGGGGCCGTGCAGGGAAAGGGGAGGGTCTCTGGGATTCACCTGCCTGGTGTGAAATTGGTGGCTGCAAACTGGGGGGGACACGGTGTCCCCCTGCTCGGGTGGATGTTCCCCCAGGGGAGCCAGGGGCATAGAGCCAAATCTGTGCCAGGTTTTCCTGCACAGGGCAGAGAGGGAGCTGCGGGGTGGGCACAGGGGCTGCCTCACCACTGCCCGCCGCCCCGCTCAGCCCTGCTCTCCCGCCCCTCCAGCTCAAGCCCTGGCTGCTGCCGGCACCATCAAGTTCCACGGGGCCACGTTTTAGCCCCCCCCGACACGACACCGAACCTCTCGCCATCGTTTTTGGTTCTCCTGGACCCCCTTCCCCCCTTCCGACGGCGAGACCACCCGGCACGGCCGCGCGGGGGATGCGGCGCCGACGGCACCGGCTGCTCTGCCCCGGCCTGAGTAGACATGGGGGTGCTGGAGGTGGTCCCCGAGTAGCCCCTGGGCTGGCAGTGGACACAGGGACAGATCTGCCGTGTCCTGGGTGCCAGGCCCACGCGGGCAGCCGGGCAGGGACATCCGTGACAGCGGCCACTGGCACAGCGGGCACCTCCCTGCCGGGGCATCCCTGGGGAGCGTTCGGACTCCTGGGACGCCTCCCAAAGGTCTGTGAAGGGGCTCTCTGGGTGGAGACCGGCCAGTCCCCACCACGGATGGTGCTTCCACCTTCCACCAGGCTTGGATGGTCCATCTGAGCTCCTCGGGTGCCTCTTCCCCTCCCTGAGCCCTGACCCTGCTTTTTGCACCCGCCTGGCCTGGGCTGTCCCGTCCCTCCTGGTGCTGGGGCTCGGCTGGAGGCAGAAGGAGCCATGTCAGGAGCAGGGTGGGTGGAGGTGGGACTGTGGGGACACAGAGGTGCCCGGGGCAGTGCCCTGTGCGGGGTCAGGGTGGCACCAGGGCTGCCTGTGGCACCGGAGCGCCGCTGGCACGGAGCAGGAGGTGTGGGCAGGGATGGGGACGTTGGATGGGAGCAGGGCAGGGAGCTGGGTGCCAGGTGGGGTGGGGAAGCCGTGGGGTCATCAGGGACCCCCCCAGTGGGTGAGGATGGTGGTGAGAAGGGGAAGGGGCCAGGCAGGAGCAGCGGGGTCACCTCGGCTGCCACCGTCACCCCCGAGCCCTCCCAAAGCCTGGCCCTGTGTCTCCCCCAGACCCTTCCCGTTGCACTCCAGCCCCTTCCAGCTGTTTGGATTTCCTGTAGCAAATTTACCCTTTGCTTTAACGTTCTGGAGGGTGGGGAAAAAAAAGCGGGTTCTGCCCAGAAAAGCAGAATCCCTGGCAGGATGTGTGGTTGGCAGGGCTGCCCCCAGGGGCCGGGGTGGGCAGGGAGGATGGAGTGAGGAGCTGGAGACTGGATACCGTCCATCCCACAGCTACTTCCCTACTGGCTGATCCTGACCCCCCCAGGAGCCCTGCACCCCATTATCCCCCATACACCCCATCTTAGCAATACTGTAGGAACCCCCAGAGCCCTAAATCCTCCTCCTGAGCCTCCCTCAGCCCTCTTAGCTCATAAAGCTGGCCCTTTATTTTGCTATTACATGCCTTAATATATGTTTTATGGAAATTATACATTTATAATATATATCTATATTTGGTTTTTTCTCTTCTTTCCTGGGAGGAACTGTTTGTGCCGAGCTCTCTCTCCGTGGGGTTGTGTTGGCACCAGCCCTGCCCATGAGTTACAAAAAGCAGATTCTTTGCCAATTTATCAGAGGGAAAAAAAAAAAAAAAAAAAAAAAAAGAAAAAAAAACCTATTTAAAATATATATATTTTTTCTGCTTTTATTAAAAGCAAATTTATTTAAAATAAAATATACAGAGACTGTAAGTTTTAAGAGATGATGTTTATTTCCCTGTCCCTGAGTGCAGCAGGGGGGTGACCAGGGTGGGCTCCCAGCTGGTGTAACTGGGGCAGACCCCCCTTACACCGGCTGTGGGGACACCATGGGGACACACCGGGGTGGCTGTGGCCAACACAGACCCACAGGCAGCAATTTTTCTCATCTCCAGGGAGCAGGGAGGATGAGGAGCATCCCAGTGCTCCTGTCCTGGTGTTCCCAGAGCCATCAGACACAAGTGACCGTGTCTGAGCTGTCCCCAAGGTGTGTCCCCAGGGCACCCCATGGCTGCCCTTGGAGCCCAGCTCTGGTTTTGTTTGGGTTTTTTTTTGTTTTTGTTTTGTTTTGTTTTGTTTTGTTTTTTAAAAAAAGACAACCTTAATTAATTTTATTTTGGTTATTATTTTTCATAACACTTCATATACCAGTGACTTGTAACCGAGAAAGGATTTGCATCGGGAGGAAATCTATTTATGCATTGGGGAGGGTGGGATGGGAGGTGATTGTTTTCTGGGATATTTTGCTAGTGGTAGAGAAATAAAAGTATCTATGAAATGACAACATTTGTGTGTCTTTTGTCTAGAGATGACCTTGGTTTTAATATTAGACCAAAGAAACAGTGGATGAAAGGCAGTTGGGAAGGGGTTCACCTGGCCCATGGATCTCTCCAGAGGCACCTTCTCCTCCCTCTCCCTGAGGAACCTTCTTCTCCCTCTCCCTGTTTTCGGGGTTCATTTTCCCCAGTGGGGTTTATTTTGGGCTGTGGCTGGTTCTTGGGCAGGAATAAAACCCCTTTTTGTGTGAAGCCAAGGGGTAAAAAGGGGCTGGTTTGGGAAGAGCTGGAGCTGCTCCGAGGGTCGCGGGCACAGAGGGCCCTGGGGGTGGCTCAGGGGTGACATGTGCCAGGAAGGGACCCTCTGTTGGCCACAGCCAGCGGGTCTGGTCGAGCCATTATTCCCACATCAGGGCATGGAACAGTCCCAGGACTCTCCTTTCCCGTGGAGCAGCCTGGATGTGAGCCGGGAATCAGGAGGATGCCACAGGGACCTCGCTGTCCCCCGGGTGCCACTCGGACACCCCAAAGGAGCCCTGTGCTCCCTATTTTATCCCTCTTTTATCCCTATTTCAGGGATTTCTCCAAGCAGGGTCCATCCCATCCCAGGGAGGGCAGGACCAGCAGGGTGCAGTGGCCACGGGCCACCACGTGCCCCCCGGGGGAGGTGCCGTGCCAGCGGGGCAGGCGCTGCCGGCGCCGTTAATGATTTGCAGGATGACGTGGGGACCACAGGGACTAAAGGGCTTTTCCAAGGGTCACCGTGGAGGCAGGGCCACCCTCGCCCGGCCTCACCCAGCCCCGGCACCGGCAAGATGGTGTCTCTGACCGACTTCCAGCGTAAGTGGGCACGGGGTGACCCGCGGGTGATGCCCATCCTTGTGGGACCAGGGCAGCTCCATGCCAGGGCTGGAAGCTGCTGGCTGGGGTGGCTGGGGCAGGGAGGGGTGTAATGGTAAGGGGGATGTGGGGACCAGCACTGGGGAGGTGCCTGGATCATCTGGAGGTCAGCTCCATCCTCTGCTGTCACTACCTGCACTGGCACCTTCGTGCCACTGCTCAGGAAAAGGCTGGAGATGGTTCTTCCCATTTATTTTTTCTATTCTTTTTCCAGAAGCCCTCAGGGGTTTCTAAGGCAACAACAGCCCCAAGGCCTGGGCAGGTGCAAAGGCTGTTTCTAAGCTTTGGAGACAAACCCAAAGTGTATTTCTGGGAGGGAATGGGACAGGGAGGTGCTGAAGGGAGGCACCACAACCTGCCACGGGAACTGAGGTGTGGAACCGAGCCCTTGTCTCAGCCCTCCCGTCTTCCACAGGGATTGGAGTGGGGCTGGTTGGCTTCGGCCTCTTCTTCCTCCTTTTTGGGATGCTCCTGTACTTTGACTCCGTGCTCCTGGCCTTTGGGAACGTGAGTACTGTGGGGCCAGGGCACAGCCGGCACCGATGCCCAGGACGGAGCAAAGAGCTCCTCTGACCCGCTCCCCTTCCTCCTTCCTCCCAGATCCTCTTCCTCTCTGGCTTGGTCTTCATCATCGGCTTCAGGAGGACCTTCACCTTCTTCTTCCAGCGGCCCAAGCTGAAGGGCACCAGCTTCTTTTTCGGGGGGCTGATCGTCGTCCTCATGCGGTGGCCGATCCTGGGGATGCTGCTGGAGGCCTACGGCTTCATCACCCTCTTCAGGTGGGTCCCAGGGCACCCAGACCCCCCCCAGGGGGGAGAGCAGAGCCTGGGGATCCTCCTCGGAGCCCAACCCAGACTTTTGTGTTGACACAGGAGCTTTTTCCCGGTGGCTTTCGGGTTCCTGGGCTCGCTGGCAAACATCCCCCTGCTGAGCCAGGTGAGCAGGGCTGACGTGCCCCCGGGCTCTGCAGCCCTTGGGTGGGATCAGCCCCCATTGCTGCAGTTGGGATCAGACAGGGAAGGTCACCGCAGCCACCCCACAGCCCCCTGAGGCTGCAGGGGTGGATTTTCCTGCTGATCCGGGTCTGTCCCTGTTGCAGCTCTTGCAGAAGGTGGGAGACAGCGGCTCCATGGTGTGACCTGACCTGGGACGGGCTGAGTGGCTGAGGTGGGATGGTGGGAGTGAGCCCTAGGTCCTGCTGGCCCTGGGGTTGTCTCTCTTAGCCCCAAGACCCTCGGTGCTGTCAGGAGTGACCCCACAATGGGGATGGGGTCCCCCTGTCCCGTGGAGCTCCCAGGAGCAGCTCCAGGGCCCCAGGGCTGTGCCAGGCAGGATTCTGGAGCTATTGCACTTATTTAATTCTTTTTGTCTTTCCCTGGTGAAAGGTTTAATAAAAAAATGTGTCTGAGACTGAGCTCAGGCTGGGCTCCTTTCCTGAGGCTCCAGCTCTGGCATCTCTTGGTGTCACCAAAGAGGCATCACAGCCATGGCTGGGGGTGGCACAGTGACCTTCCCATGGCTGTGGCTGGAGATGGCACAGGGGTCTTCCCATGGATGTGGCTGGGGATGGCACAGGGCCTTTCCCACGGATGGAGGTGGCACAGGGATCTTCTCATGGCTGGAGGTGGCACAGGGCCATTCCCATGGCCATGACTGGAGATGGCACAGGGACATTCCCATGGCCAGAACTGGAGATGGCACAGGGACATTCCCATGGCCATGACTGGGGGTGGCACAGGGACCCTCTGGTGGCCGTGGCCCCCCCGCCCTGGCCACCAGCCCCAGGCAGCTGGGGCAGGCCTGGCACGCAGGCAGGGGCCGTGGCACTGCCTTCCCACGCATCCCATGGGGGTGAGGCTGCCCGGGAGCCACGGGAGAGGGCAGGGGGGGGTTAGGAAAACACCCATTAAACCACATTAACATTCCCTGACCTGATCGGAGCAGAGTAAATTACCCCAGTCAGACTCAGCCACCATGAAACAGCAAATGACATCCGGGGTCATTAATTAATGAGGGATGCTGGGCTGGGAGGGGGCCTGGAGCAAACCCTCAGTGTTCCAGAGCCAGGACTCACGTTTCCCATTGGACTGTTCCCTGTGGGATGAATTGGACCTGCAGGATGGAGCTGGTGGGATTTACAGCACTGCTGGGCACTGGGGCAGCTCTGCCAGGGTTTGGGCCAGGGGATCACCTTCCAGCCCACCTGATGCCCACCCAGGCCCAGGTATCAGGTGCTTTCATCCCTGCTTGAGGAGGACCCACACTGCTGGATGCTCCGTGGGATGGGCATCCCGTGGTGGTCTGAGGTGCCAGCTGCCCATCCAGAGGTGTCCCAATGACACCAGGGACACCTTCACAGCTAGTGGGATGCTGAGGGCAGCCCTGAGCTCTCCCAGCTTCCCCTCAGATGACTTTAAAGAAGTTCTTTTGTCCGGGCTGCAGGAACTCCTCTGCCCAGGAGAACTGGTTGGGTAACTCCGTGTGCTCAGGCTGAGTGGAGCCCAGCCAGGTTCCCGTGAGCACTCGGGGCTCTGGGTGCAAGCAGGAGTTTAATTAAACCAAAGCAATCACATCAAAGCTGGTCCCTGCACAGAAACCCTCCTTCACTAGCAGGAATTAATTACTGAGCTGGAGTTAAACCTGTTCCCTCCCGGAGCTGGTGGCTGTGCCTGCTGTCCCTTGGTAGGCACAGCTCCGCTGCCCGGGAGTGCAGGGGGTTGGCACCAGGTGAAAGCAGAGCTGGGAAGGGCTCTGATGGCTCAGGTGATGTGGGGTAACTCATTTGGGCACCCAAATGCCACCCCAGAGTCAGGTTGAGCCCTGGGCTGCAGAGGATGAGCTCCCAGAAGGGATAAATGGGAGCAGAGCTCATCGAGCACCTGGGGCTGCTTCATGTCCCTGGGAGGGCTGGTTAATGGAAGTGGATGCCTGGTTTTGGGAAGTGGATCTTTACTTTGATTGCAGCACAAGGCTCTTGAAAAGGGGAAAACGAGCTTCATGGCAGGAACATGGTGCAGGTAAGTGAGGGCTGCAGCCTCCCCAGTGCCTTTATCCTATTCCTGTCTTGGCTCTGCCCCAGCTGAGAATTCCCACTTGGGCTCCACAGTAACCTTTTTCCTGGTCAAGCTTCATCTTCAGGCCTTCAGCAGAGGAAAGAGGAGTGGTCCCTGATGCATCATGTGCAGGGGAAGGTGGTTCCCACTGTTCAATGCCCCATCCCCATGGCATGTGCCCGGGTGCTGTGAAGTGCCATCACTTCACCCTGCTGGGAAAATCAAGCCAGGATGGAGCATCTTCTTCCCTGGGTGGCACTGAGGGATCATGGAATCCCAGAATGGTTTGGAAGGGACCTTAAAGAATATCCAGTCCCACCCCCTGCCATGGGCAGGGACACCTTCCACCAGCCCAGGCTGCTCCAAGCCCCATCCAGCCTGGCCTTGGTCACTTCCAGGGATGGGGCAGCCACAGCTTTTCCAGGCTCTGAGGAGCCCCAGGGAATGGCTGTGAGCTCCCTCAGCCTGAAGCTGGAGCTGCTCTCCTGGAGTTCATTGCAGGGAATGTTTTCCCTCCGGCCCAGTAAATCCCTGCTTTGCTGTGCCAGAGCAGTTTTGGTCTCCAGCAAAGGCTTTGGGTTTGCCCTGGCTCTGGCTGACGTCAGTACTGAATTCCCCCAGTGCTGGTGCCATCCAGAGCCTCCTCTAAGCCCTTCCCTGGAGCTGCTTTTCTGCTGGAGCTTTTTGGTCACCCAGAATAAGGATCCTCACAAGCCCTGTGTGTTTTTACTACCAACAAACTCGGGGACGAGGAAAGCGAGTGAATTGCGTGGGAAGGCCAGAAATGTGCCTCCTTTTTTGTGCTGCTTTAAAGGATCCCTCAAGAAATAAAAGCTAAAACTTCCTAATGATTCCATTTAGAGAGGGAAGTACTTAATATCTCAGGTTTTTATTTTAAGAAAAGCAATTGCTCAGCCCAACATGAGAGAGGAACAAATTCATCTGGCAGGAAAGCGATTGTTTCTCTCTGGAAAGCATTTTCCTTCAATTCTCTCAATCACTTGACTCCTTGAAAGCAGACAGGGAAATGACTGAAGAGCATTCCCCTGCTATTTCCAGATGAGCTGCTCTTTATTGGATCTGCAATTAGATAAAATCCCAGGCTTTTGGAGCAAACTGCAGCAGGTTTCCCACAGCAGCACATGGATCAGGTGGGGTGATCGCAGCCTTCCCTCATGCCCTGGCACTTTCTGTCACTGCAAATTCAGGTTAAGTGATGTTTTGAGGCTGTGTGGGAAGAGCTGAGCATCTTCCCTGCAGCTCTGGGTCACCTGAAGGGCTGGGAATAAAACCAGCATGGTCCCAGAGCTGGCTGATGTCCTGTATCCATCCCTGTGTCTGTCCTTCCCATTCCCCTGTTCCTCTAACCCTGGGCACAAAAGCACCTTTGTAGGTTATTTAAAGCTTCTCATCAGGTCTTTCCATCGCTTCTCCCGTGCACCAGCTGCTCATCCCTGCTCAGTGCTGGCAGAGGTGACTGGAAAATGCCTTGTGGGGGTTTTCCTTGCATGGGGAATGTGTCCTGTGCTGGGAACATCCCTGAGCCCTGGTGCTGGGAGCAAGGACAGCCAACCCCAGGGCTGGCACTGGCCGTGCAAGGCAACAGCCCTCAGCCCTCTGATGGCTTTGGGTAAGTTGGTTCTGCCTGTTTTCTCTTGGTTTCCCTTCCAAGGGGGTGGTGGTGCCATTCCCTTGGCAGGGAAGGGTTGTTTCCCTCTGGGACCCCCTGCCCAGGGGTCTCTTCCCTTCCCAGCTGTATCCTGCTCTGGATGTCCCACGGGACAGGAGTCCATCAGTCCCTCCTGGGCCAAAGCCATGCCCAGAGCATCCAACACCCCTCAGAGCTCCCAAAAACGTGACCCTGGGTCAGAGAGGGGCTGGAAACACCAGAGCCCCACGGCCCCACATCCTGAGACCACCTTCCCTGCTGACGTGGCCCCTTCCCTTTGAAGTCCCGCTGCATCCCCGGCCTCTCCTTCGGGGAACGGGGCTTGGCAGAGCCCGTGGGATGCCCGGGAAGGGGATTTATGTCTGCTGGCTCCCTGCCAGGCTCTCTCACGTCGCTGTGGCTCCCAGGCTGGGCTGCTGCCTCCTGACCTCTGCACCCCCCTGCAACCTGTGCCGGGGCACGAGGCTGCCCCGCTGACGCAGGGCTGGGGGCCGGCGTGGGAACAGACGTCAGGGCTGGGGGAGCGGGGTGGGACCCGCGGGGCTGAGCCCTCGGGGCCTGCCAGGGTCAGCATTCCCCTGGCAGCCAGAATCCCACAGGGCAGGGAGGTGTTTGAGCCTCGGTTTTGGCCGGGGGAAGGGGGGGGAAGATGTTTGGGTTGTTCTTCTCACCCCCCCCTTCCAGCACCTGGACAAGGGTGACAGTGGTGCCCCAAACAAATCCCACCCTCCACAGGAGGGGGATTGTGTAGCTGAGGTTCTCGGGGCAGGGGCAAGTGTGTGGTGCGTGGTCAGGGTTCTTCCAAGAATGTTTTTTATTGCCTTGGTGGTCATTTCCCACTGAGATTCCCCGAGGTCAAGCCCTGGGCTGAGAGCCACAGGGTTGATCCAGCCCCCACTGCCCTGGACTGGGCACTGCCAGGGGGGAGACACATCAGCCTGGGGGCCAGGGAAGTACCTGGGATGAAGGAGTCCCCACATCGAGGGGTTTAGAGCAGCATCTCCCTTCCAAACCACAGGGCAGGGCTGTGTTTGCCCCTTGGTTTAGTATCATATGTAACAAGTGCAATGAGTTGTGCTGTTCTCCTCCCTGGGCTCTGCTCTCTCACTGGTTTAATGGAGCTGGGAGGGCTCCCCTGGCTGTGCTCAGAGCAGCCCCTGGAAGGGCACAGGGGGCTGTGGGTCTGCAGTTGGTGTCTCCACAGCCAAAGGGGCTGTGGCTGAGTGTCCTTTGCCATTCCCACCCCCAGGCCTTTGAGGAACACCCCATTATTCCTCTGCAGAGTGGGACATCTCCCTGGCCAGACCTGTGTCACCACCAGTACCCCCCAGCAGCTCTGCCAGCTGGCACCAGCAGGTCTCTGTGCCCTGCACATGCCCTGGTACTGCTGACAGGGAGCAAATAACCCCAAGGAATGTGGGTTCAGCGCTCCCAGCTCTGCACAGCCCCCCTTGCCAGTTCTTCCCACCGGGCACGGGGGGGCTCCTGGATGTGCCACCCTCGGCAGGGAGGGTCACAGCCACCTGCCCGTGGGATTCCCAGCCCTCCCCCAGCCAGGGGAGGAGAATCCCGGGCTATAAAAGCATTGCCCCTCTGGGATGGGAAGGAGCTGCTGGCACAGCAGGAGGCTGCCCTGGAGGACACGATGCCAGCGGGACACAGCAGGAGGGTGCAGCAGTACCTGCTGCTCTTGGCCCTGACCTGGGGTGCCAGCTTTGCCCCCTTGCCAGCCCAGGCTTTGCAGAGGTAGCAGGACTGTGTGTGGCCCACACGGTGCTGGGTCCTGCTGTCTCTCTTCTTTTCTGGGGGCTGGGGCTGAGGGTGAGGGGCTCTCCTGCTTCAGCCACGCTGAGAAACCCCTTCCTCCTCCTCCTCCTCTGCTGCTCTGCACCTGCTCTTCCTCGCTCCTCTTCCTCTCTCCCCTCCAGCACCGCGTGGTTAATGGTTGGACCCGATGATCCCAGTAATCCAACCTAAGTAATTCTATGGCTCGGGAGCATCCCGAATCCCAAATAACCAAGGATGCCGAGATGGAGCATTTTGCCCCAGCGTGGGGTTGGGCTCAGCCCACGGGTGGCTGCCGGGGGCCGGTGGGTTCCTCCCGCAGCCCCACCCGCCGTGGGGTCCCTGCCCTGGGTGGGCTGGGGCGCATCCCCGCCGTGCGGGTGCGGTGGGAGAGGGACCCTCCGGGGTGCTGCGGGGAGCTGCTGCCATCTAGAGCCACCCGGCTGGAGTTCCCGAGGCGGGAATGCCGGGGTGCGGGTGGCAGGGAGTTGGGGAGGGGGGGAGTGTTCTCCTTGAGCCCCCCCAGCCCTGTCCTGGCCCCCGCAGGATCGCGCTGCGGAGGATGCCCTCCATCCGCCAGACGCTGCAGGAGATGGGGGTGAAGGTGTGGGACGTGTTCCCGGAGCTGCGCCAGGGCAGGCGCGGCGGCGGGGCCGGTCCCAGGAACGGGACGGCTCCCACCCTCCTCACCAACTACCTGGACGTGAGTCTCTCCCTTCTTGGGGGTTTGTCACCCCGGTGTCACCTCACGGATCTCCCGTGGCTCGGATCTGCCCGAGCTGTGCCCCCAGTGATGCCCCCCCCGTGCTGTGCCTCTTCCAGACCCAGTATTTCGGCGAGATCAGCATCGGGACCCCCGCGCAGATCTTCAAGGTGGTCTTTGACACGGGCTCGGCCAACCTGTGGGTACCGTCCTACAAGTGCTCCCCCCTCTACAGCGCCTGTGGTGAGTAGGGGGGCACGGCCAGGACCAGGACTGACCCCACACCCCCAGGCTGGGCTCAGTGAGGGGGGGCAAGTCCCTCCACCTCGGGGGCTGCTCGGGGTGGGCTGGTGTGGGGGTCTGGTTTTTCAACAGCCCTTTGCATGGGGGGTTCTGCCTGTTGCTGCCCAGTCCCCTGGCACTGGGACACGGTGGGTTTGTAGTCACACAGGGGACATTCCAGGGGAGCAGAGACCCTCAGCCCCCTCTCTCTCACTTCCTTTGATGCACATTCTCCCTCTGCCCAGTCTCCCACAGCCGCTACGACTCCTCCAAGTCCCGGACCTACATCTCCAATGGCACCAGCTTCGCCATCCGCTACGGCAGCGGCAGCGTCAAGGGCTTCCTGAGCCAGGACATCGTCATGGTGAGGGGGGCTGGCACTCACAAGGAGCTGCTCACACGCTGGGGGCTCTCTTGGGGGGATTTCACCCCCCCTCAGATCCCTGCAAGGACCCTCGTGCCCTTCCCCAGGTGTCAGACATTCCCATCATCCAGGTGTTCGCCGAGGCCACGGCGCTTCCCGCCTTCCCCTTCATCTTCGCCAGGTTTGACGGGGTGCTGGGGATGGGCTTCCCCAGCCAGGCCATCGATGGCATCACCCCCGTCTTCGACAGGATCCTGTCCCAGCAGATCCTCAAGGAGGACGTGTTTTCTGTCTACTACAGCAGGTGGGTCCCGCGGGGAGCTGGGGGGGGTTGGTTTTTAGGGCATGGGTATCAGAACAGTTGGCATCTTGGGACTGGGAAGGAGCCGTGGCTGGGGCTGTGGGTTAGGGTTAGGGTTAGGAAGGGTTAGGGTTAGGGTTAGGGTTTGGGTTAGGGTTAGGGTCTAGAATTAGGCAGAGTGTGTTAGGGTTAGGGTTAGGGTTAGGGTTAGGGTTAGGGTCTAGAATTAGGCAGAGTGTGTCTCAAAGTGCGATTGAAGAATCGCGGTTTAGCCCATTCCAGACACGCAGCAGTGCCCAATAAGTCCCTCCATGGGAGGGATGAGCCCGTGGAGGATGCCTGGAGGAGCTGGGGGGGAATGAGGCAGCACAGGAGGCAGAGCCAGGTGGAGGTTTGTCTGGAGCTGCTGGGCAGGGAGTGCTGAGGGGGAGCAGCTCCTCTGGCACTGTTGGATTGAACAGAGTGACCAGCTCTGTGAGTGGGGCTGGAGCAATCCCAGCCAGGAGGAGATTTAGTTAATTTGGTGATTTTGGTTAATTTTTGACAAAATTTAAAAAAACAAAACCACAAAACAAACCAAAAGAATCTATTGAAATAAAACCTGCACTAGCTGCCAAACCTCCTTTCATTTCTTGCCCCAAAGGGTTGTGCTCCAGCACCCCTCCTCCCAGCATCCCCAAAACCCACTGGAGCAGTGGGAGGGCACACCCTGGCAGGGCAGGAATGCTGCCCCAGGCCCCAGACACAACAGCCTGGCACTGTGCAGTGACAGACTCTCAAACACACCCCCAAATCAGACACGGTACCTCCTGACCTCAGCCAAAGGTTGCATCAATAACAAACAAAGCCTAAGGAAGGGGCTGAGGTTGCCACTGGCACCTGGGTGCCACTTGGGTGTCCTGGGGACAGGGGTGCCCTCAGTCCACAGCCTCACGGAGCATCCCTCTCTTTGCAGAGCCTCCAAGTAAGAAGACACAGAGCACAAGCACCCTCGATGGCACCCACTAACAGCTCTTGTGTGCCCCGGGGTGGGCACAGCCCCCGCTGCCCCTGCCAGCCCCAGGCCAGCCCTGCTCCAGCTCACACACTGCAGATGCCCTGGCTGGGTTCTGTCCACGTTCCTGCTCCCCTCAGGAGCCAGCACAGACCTGCTGGGACACCCCTGCATGCGGCACCCCCTCCCTCCCCCTGAGCTAACTCGGGGTTTCTCTGCTCCAGCTTGCTCTCCACCACTTCTCCCTGGCTCAGCAGAGCCTCGTGGCCATGGCTGCTCCCTCCTGGCTGGTTTTTCGGGGGCAGCAGCCAAGGGGGAATCGCTCCACTGTGGTTTGTGCCCTAGGAATGCTCCTCTGAAACCCGGGGGGGAGATAATCCTGGGAGGCAGCGACCCAGCCTATTACACCGGGGACTTCCACTACCTGAACGTCAGCAAGAGCGGCTACTGGCAGATCAGCATGAAGGGGTGAGGGCAGGGACAGCCCCTGCACGGCACCGGGAGCCGTGGAATCGTGGAATCACTTAGGCTGGAAAGACCTCTAGGATCCTTGGGTCCATTTAGCCCAGCACTGCCAAGGGTGCATCCCAGGGACCCCCGTGGCTGTGGGAGGGGGGGATGTCAGGCTGGCAGCCCGGGAAGGTGGTCCATGGAGCTAAGCACTGCTGGGGGATGCTTTCTCCCCGCTGGGGAGGAGTGGGGTTGGCTCCTCCAGCTTCTCTACACTCAGCAAGGAGCCAGGAGAGCTGGGAATGCAGAGGGGGTGGCACCGTGGGCTGATCCAGCTTGGAAGGCGCAGAGGAAGAGTTTAACCCCCTTTAGCCCTGCAGGAGGAGCGTGAGGCGCTGGAACAACTCCGCTTTGTTTGAAGGAAAATAAACAAACCCTGCACATGACAAAGCTTAGCTTTCCAACCGGGAAAGCTGCAAGGGAGGGTTCCCGGGGCTGCCGGAGAGCCCGTGGGAGCAGCACATGCTCTGCCTGGCCACAGCTCCCCGGAGAAAGATGTCACGCTCCTGTGAGCACCCGTGGCATCACCGTGGGATATTCAGGGGCTTCCCTCCCACTCCAGGGTGTCTGTAGGGGCTGAGATCCTGTTCTGCAAGGAAGGCTGCTCGGTGGCCGTGGACACAGGGGCCTCCTACATCACCGGCCCCGCCGGGCCCGTGTCCGTGCTCATGAAAGCCATCGGGGCGGCCGAGATGGCCGAGGGAGAGGTGAGTTCCCCCCACACCTGTACCCCAGTCCATCCCTGCCCCAGGGAGTGGGCTCAGGGCCACCTCCTCCTCCCACAGTACGTGGTGGACTGTGACCAGGTGCCTCAGCTGCCCAACATCTCCTTCCACCTGGGCGGGAAGGTCTACGCGCTCAGCGGCTCAGCCTACGTCCTCCGGGTAAGCTGCGCCCTCCTGGCTCCCCTAAAGCAGCCAAAATGAGCCCCAGAATGATGCTCCTTGATTTCCCCAAACCCTCTTGTTGGGCAGAGGTGTCCACATGAGCCAGAGCAACCTCTGGCTGCTCCCTTGGGTGGTTCTGGGGAGATTTGGGGTGAGCAGCAAAGAGCAGACACAGGCAGGGATCCTCCTCCAGGAGGTTGGGTTTTAAGAAGAGGTTCTTCCCCCAGTGGGTGGTCAGGCACTGGAATGGGTTCTCCAGGGCAGTGGTCACAGCACCAAGAGTTCATGGAGTGTTTGGACAGTGTTCCCAGGCCCATGGTGTGACTCTTGGGGATGGTCCCATGCAGGGTTAAGAGTTAGACTCGATGATCCTTGTGGGACTCTTCCAACTCAGCATGTTCTGTGATTCTGTGATTTTTGGGGTTGTCCTGTGGAGGGCCAGGAGCTGGACTAGATGATCCGGAGTATCCTGAGCTGGAATATCCCTTCCAGCTGGAATATCCCTTCCAGCTGGAATATCCCTCCCAGCTCAGGATATTCTGTGATTCCATGAGGAAGGAACACCGTGGCCAAGCAGAGGGTGTGGAGCTGGGGGTCCGTCCCTCCCTTGGGATCTCCCTCCTGGCACCCCCATCACCACTGGGGTCTCCCTTTTGCAGCAGTCCCAGTACGGGGAGGACATCTGCGTGGTGGCTTTCTCAGGGCTGGACGTCCCACCCCCAGCTGGTCCCCTCTGGATCCTGGGTGCCAGCTTCATCGGGCACTACTACACCAAATTCGACCGGCGCAACAACCGCATCGGCTTCGCCACGGCCCGCTGAGCCCAGGGGGCTGGGAGAGGATGGGGGGAACCAGCCTGGAGGCAGGAGAACCACAGGGAAGCAGCGACTTGGAGTGCAAAAGAGAACAGCAGTTCCCTTCCCGCTCAGCCACCTCCTCTCTCTTCACTGAAGCAACTGCAGTCCTTGCCTTCTCCCACTCCCAAACCCCCACGCCTCTTCCCGGGAGCCTCTGCTGCAAAGGGAGGGCTGAGCCTGAAGAACATCATCCTGGTGAGTGCTCAGCCTGGGAATCCAAGCGGGATCCTGCATCCGGAGCTGCTCCTCCAGGGACTTTCAGGATGATGTGCAGTGGTACAACCAGCACACAGGGGGTTGCTGCTGGTGTGGAGGGGCCCGCAGGCTGAGCAGGGATCATCTGTTACCAGTCCCTGTGATTCTTTAATTGGAAGGAAAATAATCTGTGTTTAATGATAGTTTTAGCTGGTGTTAACCCTACCCCTCCCCATGACTTTGATATTAAACAACGTAGAGCAACAGGACACTGAGTGGAGGCTTGTTCTTGCAGAGGGGAGAGGTCAGACACCTTCATGAAGGGAACTGCACAGCCAATGTTCCCCTGCCAGGACCCAGCGCTGCGTTTATGTCCCTCCACTTCATAGGAGTGCAGCACCCTCCCAGCCACTGCCACAGCAGCCACCTGTAGGCAAATCAGGGGCTTTGCCAACAGCAAACAAGCTCTTTCTGCAGGAGATGAGATGCTGTGCAGGCTGCTCAAGCCTCAACCCGCCTTCCCAGGGGGGTCAGGACCACTGGTTGCACCTCTGGGGACAGGGACAGGGCTGGACATGGCTCCTTGGTCTGTGTCCCACCAGGAAGGCAGCTCTGCTGCCCCTGAGCCTGTTTTTATGGCCATGCTGGCTCCAGCCAACAACCAGAGGCTTGTCTCTGCCCTGGCTGTGTGCAGAGATCCCCCTGGAGCTGCCAGCCCAGTGCCAGCTGGCCTGGAAGGAGGGACAGACCAGTGCTCCCAGCTGGGGGCTGACATTTCCAGTTCTGCGGGAGAGCTGCAGCACTTCCAGCTCCAGCCCAGCAGCTGCAAATCCAAGTGCTGCCCAAATCCAAGGGCTGTGCAGTGCTCTCCCACCTCCCCCCCCGTTTGACCAGTTCAGGTGCTGTGAGGGCCGTGTCCACAGCTGAGTGCTGGGAAAGGTGCCTGGAAAGGGGAGTTTGGGCTCCTGAGCAGGGCCTGGAGTGAGTCAGTGTCTCCCCATGGGAGTGCAGCCCCTCACAGAAGCTTCTCACCCTCCTTTCTGCAGCCAGCAGTGATTGCTGATGAGTTCCCAGTGCTGATGAGTTCCCAGAGCTGCCTCTCAGCTGCAGGGATGTTTGGGAGAGGGATGGCACCAAAGCAGTGGCTGCTGTGTGACCTTTCCAGCCAGGTATGCTGCAGCCTCTGCTCTGTTCCCATCCCTCCCTCCATGGATCCTCATTCCCTGCCCTGCCCCACGGCAGTCTTGGAGCGGAGAGGATGTGGCTGAGCGGATGTTTGTCCCTCCTGGGGGAGCCTCTGTAGCATTTAAACCTCTTAATGTTGGGATGCACGACCCTGGGTCTCCAGAGATGGGAAATTCAATGTACCCAAACGTGTGATGTGTTTCTTCCCATCCCCTTTGCAGCGCTGCTCCATCACGGGGGCGAGGGGAGTGGTGGCAGCTCCTCTTGGGGGCCTGGGAGTGCAGGGAAGGGGCCCCAGCAGCCACAGTATCTCCCTTTCATCCAGCATTTCCTGAGCTCCAGGCAGCTGCTCATCAGCACAGGAAACCCCAGGAGCCGGGAGTGGTGGCAGCCCAGGCAGGGAGGGGTGGGAGGGAGGGCAGAGCTGCCTGGAGACCCTCGGGAAGGGGGGATCTGCTCAGGTCAGCGCTGGAGCCACAGCCCGGCCTCTCCACAACCTCCTGGATGTACAGAGATGGTGGAAAGAGCCTCCCTCTCCTTCCTACCACAGGGAAGCTCCACTTGGAAATAACTAAGCCTCCTCTGCCCTCCTCTACACCACAAAGGCTCTGGTGTGGAGAAGACTGCAGTGGATGTGAGCTTGTAAATGTGCCGGGTGACTTCAGCCCCCACGCTGGCTTCTGCCAGAGCCCTCAGCTGGAAAACGCTCAGGCTGGCCTGAAATAGGATGTTTTTGTGGATCCAGTTCTATTCCTATTCAGCGCGGTTGTTTCAAGCAGCAGGAGGAAAAACGCCGGGGCCGCTTGTGGTGCTGCTCCGCGGCCCCTGAAGCCAGGCCATTAACACCTCTAATCGCCTGCTCCGGGGGCAATTTCCCGGTGGAAGCGGCAGCCCTGGCTGCGAGGCACCACTAACCCGCCACGGCCCGGATTAGATCGTTCCGGGAGAGCAATTAGGCCACGCTCAGCCCAGCAAAGCGCGGGAGCAATTATGCCCATCCTATTAACACTGACAGAGCTCGCTCTATATTTAGAAACACGGGACCCGGCTGGTGGATTTTTTTCCCCCCCTTCCTTAAATGATTTTCCCCAGGTCTCCATGGTCCATTTAGCTGATTTCAGCCGCAGCCAGCTGTAAACTTTGGAGGGGGCATTCTCTGCTCCCAGCCGTGTGCTGCTGTCATTTCCTCTGATAATGAAGCCGGGTTGGAGCCGTGTCCAGGGGCTGCGGGGGCTCTGCCACTGGGCGAGTTCTGCTTTATCTTTACCCACCAAACCCCTCCCCAGCCCAGCTGTAAACCCCCTTGGGAGGTCAGCACTTGGTGGGCAGGATGGCAGCAGGGCTGGAGAGGTTATCCCGAGGGGACACATCCCGCCTGGAGTCCTGGGTGCTGCCAGCTCCTCTCGTGCGTGGCATCCTCATCCTTTTTATTCCCAAAGGGATGGAGCAGGGGGATGTGCAGAGCTCCCGGGATGGCTGAGGGGCTCACGGGATGGACGGGGAGGCACTGAGGTGGAGAGCACCGGCTGCATCCCGGTCCCCTGGGATGACTTAGGGGTTCCGGGAATGGATGGGGGAGACATCCGGGATGAAGGCAGCAGGGTCCCGGAATGCCGCTGAGGACCCCCTGGGATGGCTGAGGGGCTCCGGGGATGGTTGTGGAGGGCACCGGCAGCAGGTGCGGCCGTCCCGATCCCGGCCGGGGGTGGATCGGGGGTGGGTGCGCTGCCCGGGATCCCGGTGCGGGCGGGATGCGGGTCCGCGGCCGGGTCCCGGTGTGGAGCGGGTGAGATGTGAATCCGCCGGCGGGTCCCGGCGCGGGTGGGATGCGGATCCACTGCCAGGGTCCCGGTGCGAGTGGGGTGCGGGTCCCGGTGCGGGTGGGGTGCGGGTCCGCTGCCAGGGTCCCGGTGCGGGTGGGATGCGGGTCCGCCGGCGGGTCCCGGTGCGGGCGGGCGCTGCCGCTGGCGGGGAGGCGGGCGGGAGGCGGGCCGGTGACTCATGGCTTCCCAACGGCGGGCGGCTCCTCCCCGCGCAGCCCCCGGCACATGGGCCGCGGCTCCGGCAGCGCGGAGCTGGCCATGGCCGCACCGCCCGCCCGCTGCCCCGACTGCCCGGGGCCGGGGCCGGAGCGGGGGGGCGGCGGCGGGACCCCCGCCGTGCCCCACCTCGGCATTGCGGTGGACGAGCGTGACGTGCTGCCCGGGGCGCTGCGGATCGTGCGGGAGATGAGACCCGGCTGGGGGCCGGCCAGGGGGAGGACCACGGGGGGGGGGGGAGGGGGGAAAACCCCGCGCAGAGGCCCCCCCCCCCCCCACCCTGAGAACCGACCGCCGCACCCCCCGCGGGGGTCGCCCAGGGGGGCTGCAGAGCCCGGCCGGGGCGGCGGGTACGGGGTTATAGGGTCCCCCGAGATTATAGGGGTTCACCCGGGGGCGGCTCTGGTGCTCACCCTGGGGGGTCTGTGGGGTTCAACCCTGAGGGGTTACAGGGTCTACCCGAGGGGCGCTGTAGGGATCATGCAAGGGAGGCTGCAGGGTTCACCCAAGGGGGTCTGTAGGGTACACCCAAGGGGGTCTGTAGGGTAC
>NW_020884933.1:3172588-3208580 GCF_003945725.1 Corapipo altera
CACCCAAGGGGGTCTGTAGGGTACACCCAAGGGGGTCTGTAGGGTACACCCAAGGGAGTCTGTGGGGCTCCCTGTGGGGGGCTATAGGGCCAGCCCTGGGACAGCAACAGAGCTGACTCGGGGGAGCTGTAAGATCCACAGGAGGGTGACTGTAGAACCCACCATGGGGGGCTCTAGGACCTGCCAAGGAGGGTGTGATGCACTGTCCCCCCACTTCTGGTTCTGTCTCCCCTCCTCTCTCTGAGCGTAACTGGGACCCATCAGATGTGCGAAGGGGTGACACCCCCGTCACACACATCCCCACAAGGTTCAGGGATCCCTCATGTGGCCCCTGAGAGGTGACTGTGACAGCAAGTGTGTCCCCAAGGTGTGGGCTGAAGGCTGGAGGGTGCCCACAGGAACAGCCACTCCTGGGAGCTGCTCTTGCTTGGGTTACTTGTTGGCTCTCACCTTTCCCGGGTTGCGTGGGCTGAGCTGCAGTTCAGGTGGGAGTTGGAGTCCAGCTCTGAATCCCTTGCACGGGACAGGGCTTGGCCGTGTGGAGCTGGCAGGGCTTTGCTGGCAGAGCAGGGCTGGCACCTGCCTGGCACGGCAATCCCTTTCCCCCTCCTCACCTCTGCCCAGGGGTACCAGGTCCCTGTGAGACAGGCTGGTGGTGTCTGTGCCCTCAGCAGCCTCCTGGCGACGGGCACTGGAGTGTGGAGGTGCTGGAACTGGGTGCACTCGAACGTCTGCACGTGTGTGTGTGTGTGTGTGTGTGTGTGTGTGTGTGTCCTCCGCAGGCACATGCTTCCCGTGTGCCTGGAGTGCCATTAAAAATGTATTAATAGCCAAGTGTAATTAAATACAAGAAGCTGCAGGAAAATCCATCTGAAAGGGCAGATGGCAATAGGCAGGAAGCTGGGAGCTGGAGTTGTAGGGGCAGGAAATGTCTCACTCTGTGCAGTGCCCAGCACAGACCTCGGTGGTTGTGGAAGGACCCTGGTATCCAGGCTCTGCAGGCGTTGGAGGGGTCCGTGTTCAACAACAGCTTGTGTGTGTGTTTTTAATTTAAAAATAAAGGGGGGAAAAAAATCATAGGGGTTGAGGGAAAACCCTCCCGTTGCGTTTCTCTCAGCTGCTATTGCAGGAGCTGTTCGGGAGGGGACTGGAGCAGTGCGGGGTCCTCAGCTGGTTCCCATTAGCATTCCCGGTCCCTTTCCCGGTGCCCTGGAGCTGTGCCCGGTTCACACCACCTCGTTGCCTGCTGTTGGTGCACAGTTGCCTGCAGGGGCTGTACCAGGCTGTGCCAGTGGCACGGGAAAATCTCCTGGAGCTCAGGGCAGGGTGTGGAACACCGGGAGAAGGATCTGGGTGCTCGGCCTCCCCTGCCTGCCCTCTCCTTGCTGGGGGCTCCAGATTTGCCCACTTCCCAGGGCTCCTGCTCCTCATCCCTTAAGCACCTCCGTGCCGGTGAGTCAGCCCGCTGTGCTCTCAGGGAAGCACACACTCCTCCATCCCTCATCCCAAGATAAGAGCAGCAGCAGCGACCAGAGCCAAACCCCTGCAAGGACTCTGGCATGGCTGGACTTTTTCAGCCTGATTTTGGCAACAAGTTGCCCTGCTGCAGCCTGGTCCCGGGTTGGGGGTGCTGGGCCAGCCAGCATAGTGGTGCTTTGGGAATGCTGAGGGGTCTCCAGCAGGTGCAGCACCAGGTGTTGGATTTTGCTGCCTCCCTTCAGCACTTTGGCACAGGGCTCGGGTCTCACTTCGCATTTAATTGCTGCAGAGCTCCTGGTGTGGAGTCACACGCTGTCACACGCCTTTTCCTCCGTCCCTGCTGTCACACAGCTGCAGCAGGGAAGGATTTGGGCTGGTAGCAGGGTGGCTGCAGTCTGGATCCAGAAGGAATAGCACCAGGCATCTCCCAAGCAGCTGCGCTCATTCCTTGGGAGCTGGAGGAGCTGCCGCCTCCGAAGCAGGCGAGCCCCTGCCTGCAGGTTGCTGAGGAACCACGTGTGCGTCTCCAAAGTTAGTGGCCTGGAATTCAGGGGGGGATAAGGCTCAGTAATCCCGTTAAACCTGCTGGAAAGGGCTGATCGGGCCGTCGGGCAGCAAAACCAAAGCAGCACAAGGACTTTGCTGAGCATCTCGAGGTGGAGCCGCTCACCTGCGGCTGAGAGGGGACAGTTTTCTGCGTGGACGGGCCATGGCACCTCTGCTCCCTGAATTTGCAGCCTCTGGGGCCTGGCAGGACAAGGAGAGGAGGGCTGAACGCGGCACCGTGGTAGAAACACAGATTATCTGCCCTGGGAAAAGCAGCTTGAGAGGGTTCAGCCTGTCCCAGCAGCCCCCCAGGATGAGGTGGCTGCCTCGCCGTGTGCTGTGCTCCCCCCAAATCCACCTCCAGCTGTGGAGCAGGGGCCGTGAGCGCCGTCTGACTTTGGGGGTCTCATTCCAGTGCTTTGAGTTCCCCCTCGGGAGGCTGCACGGGGAGCCCTATATATAGGCACCCTATATGGGAGCGTGGGTTGCTGAGTGGGATGTCTAAAATTATCCATCCCACCCCCGGGCTCCGCGGCTGCCGGAGCACGAGCCCTCACCCCCCTCCTGCTCCGCCAGCATCACACCTGCTCCGGCTCCCCGATCCCAGAGGGAGGAAGGAATCATTCCCATGTGGAGCAGCAGCAGGCAGGGGGACCGCGTGGGGCTGAGCATGGGGGGCGATTGGGGCAGGGGTTTCCCCGTGAGGTGACGGAGACCCAAAAACCCCTCAGGGGCGCTGGAGGTGACCGAAATCCCGGCGGGATGGGGAGCAGAGCCCGGCAGCAGCCCCGGCATGTGCACGGGCAGGCGGCCAGGCCGGAGCGACGGGAGAACAAAACTCCCTTTCCATCTGCGAGGAGCCGTCAGAGCCGGTGACACGAGACGTCCCCAGCAGAGACGTCCCCGCCTATCAGCGCCCCGGCCCCGCGGGGAGGGTCGGAGGAGGGGATGGGGTGGTGGTGTTTGTTCCGGGTTGTTTTCTGCCTTACTGGGCTTTCCCCCCCCCCACCCACCTCGTTTCGTGCCAAAAGATTTACGCTGTTTTTTTGGGAGTGATTCCCGGGGCTGCTCCTGTGCCAAGAGTGCTGGTGGCACATCTGGCCTCGGCCATTCCTGAGCTGTTCCTGAGCTGCCAGGTGAAAAAAAGAGCACGATTTCCACCCAAGCCACCAGCTTGGTGCTGCTGGAGCCTTGTGCCCGTGGCCCCCTGCAGAGCACCTTTTCACCCCTGAGCCTCCAGGCCTTGCAAACTCGTGTCACCTCCCGCGGGAGCTGTGCTGCCTCACGCCTTCCTTTGCCCGCTCCTGCCGCTGCTGTGCTGCTTCTTCCCTGGGATCTGCTGGTGGGAAGGGGTTTCCCTGTTCCCAGCTGGCACGGCAGGGGTGTGCAGGTCACCCTTCTCCCCCTGCAGCTCTTCACGGATGGCATCACCAACAAGCTGGTGGCCTGTTACATGGACGAGGGGATGGCGGACGCGGTGCTGGTCCGTGTCTACGGCAGGAAGACGGAGCTGTTGGTGGACCGGGAGACGGAGCTGAGGAACTTCCAGGTGCTGCGTGCCCACGGCTGTGCCCCCGACCTGTACTGCGCCTTCCAGAACGGGCTCTGCTACCAGTTCCTGCCGGGCATCGCGCTGGGGCCCGACCACGTGCGGGACCCCCACATCTTCAGGTGGGTGGGTGGGACCCCCGTGTCCTCCTCCGGGGAGCCCCAGGATGGTGGAATCTGTGCTCCTCCAGTGCTGGCTGCTCCCTGTTGCCAGCTCTCCCCTCACTGCTGTGGCTCTGGAGCAGTGCTGGGGCGTCGCTGTGTGCGCGGGCCTGGGCGGTGCTGGGGGATAAATGGGCAGCTGGGTTTGTCACCAGACCTTTAAGGCGTCAATTTTGGCGAGTGGGGATTTCCTGGGAGCCACAGCTTGGGGCTGAGCTTGCCCTGGAAAGGTGAACGCTGCCTGAAATGGCTCCAGAGGCTGATTGCTGACGGGGACGGGGTTTCAGCTGTGCTTAACCCCGGGTTTTTAAACACTCTTTTTGGGGAATCCCCCTCAACACATCCCAAGGGTCTTTTGGGGATGTCCTGAGGGGGATTTTGAGGGGCGCTCTCCTCTTGGGAGCTGCTCAGAACCCCTCTCACCCCTCACCTGTGCTCCCCCCAGGCTGGTGGCTCAGGAGATGGCCCGAGTCCACGCCATCCACGCCAACGGGAGCCTCCCCAAGCCCATCCTCTGGCAGAAGCTGCACAAATACCTCACCCTCGTGAAGACAGAGCTCAGCCCAAAGGTATCCAACCCCAGGTAAAGGCAGAGGGATCCCAAAGAGCCAGGCTCTGGCTTGGGCACCCGCTGCCCACCAGCTCTAAGTCTGTGCAGGTAAAGCCTCTGTGGGAATCTGGGGATGGTTTTGGGGCTGGATCTGGTCACGTGGCCACTTCTGGATCACGATCCCTCCCTGAACCCCAAAAGCAGGTGGGATGGAGGCACATCCAGCACCTTCCTCCTGCCAGTCTGCAGGTGATTTTTGCCATGGTAGAGCAGAGGCAGCTCAGGGATGTGTCTGGGCAGCATCCAGGCAGGATCCAGCCAGAGCCATGGCCTCCCACCTGCTGCACTAATCCTCCTCCTCCTCCTTGGAATTTAAGCCTAGAACGAGCTGGAGCTCAGGTCGTGCTTAAGATGGGGATCTGAGCAGCAGGGGGGAGCTGGTGATGAATACTTGAAACCCAGCATAGATTAAAGCAACCAGTCCCCACCTCAAACCAGTTCATCCCATTTCTGGGAGGCTGGGTTGACCCCAGGTGAGTGTTGGGGTGTCTGGGAAGGATTCGGGCAGCCCCAAGAGGCGGAGGAGGTGAATGAACCCCAAGGCAAGCCAATCATTAACCCGCGGCAGGAGGCAGCAGGGCTTTTCTCAGCACTCCCCCCGCCGCAGGCAGACTTTACCCAAGCCCGCGCCTCCCGTGCAGCCAATTAGGCAATCATTAACGAGCTCTCTTCTTGGAACTGAGACTCCTGAGGTTACTGGGAGGCTACGTGCCCTGGCAGAGTCCAAAACATTCCCGTTGCCTCGGGGTTAGTCGGGTGTTCGAGGAGTGAGCGCTGGGGCGGTTCGGTGGCAGGTCGGGTGAATTTGGGGGATGGATGTGGTGGTTTAGGGAGAAGGGAAGGGCTGAGGCCGGCCGTGGTGTCTGCCAGGCTCCCCCGGTACCACGCAGCCTAAGCTGCCCCCTCCCCGCCAAACGCAGCCTCGTTAGCCCTCCTTTGTGCCACTGATGGGCTCGTTTACCAAACACACCAAGGGAAGCCGGGGCAACGCCGCCCCTCTGCCCCCAGCGAGGCTCCCCGAGAGCAGCAGTGACTGCACCCGTCCCCTTCCCCAGCCTCCAGCAGGACGTGCCCAGCCTGGAGACGCTGGAACAGGAGCTGGCCTGGATGAAGGAGGCGCTGTCCCAGCTGGGCTCCCCCGTGGTGCTCTGCCACAACGACCTGCTCTGCAAGAACATCATCTACGACAGGACACGAGGTCTGTGGCAGCAGCTCCGTGCTCCCAGCGAGGGGTCTGTCCCTCGCCCACCCCCCCGGGGGCTGTCACCTCCGTCCCCCCCCCTCACAGCCCCTGTCTGTGCCCCCACAGAGCAGGTTCGCTTCATAGACTACGAGTACACCGGGTACAACTACCAGGCTTTTGATATCGGGAACCACTTCAACGAGTTTGCAGGTGAGCTGGGCTCCTCTCCCTGCACCAAAAATTCTCACAGCACTGGCAGTGGCTGTCCTGGGGTCTCCCCATCCATGGGATTGGAGGAGGGAGTCGTATCCCCAGTTCCGTGGTGGGAAATGGGGCTGCCCTGGGATCTCCCCGTCCTTGTGGATAGAGGATGAAGTCATATCCCCCGTTCTGTGGTGGGAAGTGAGGTCTCCCCATCTCTGGGGGTGGAGGAGGGAGTTGTACCCCCAGTCCCATGGTGGGAAAGGGGGATGCCCATGGTTAGAGTGATATGTGAGGGGGGCGGGTGTCTCTGCTGGCACTGGGCACCTGGAATGCAATTCCTCCATGAGCCTGGCTCTTGACCATAAGTCTGGGTGGGTGCCTTGAACCAGCAGTCCATCCTTGGTCTGTGCACACCTGGGGTTTGTTCACCTGGTTGTGCATGACAAGAGCCCTGTGGCCACATCACTTGGCTGTGGAGGGTCCCTGTGACCCCCGTGCCCCCACTGACCCCCCTCCCCTCTCAGGTGTGAAGGAGGTGGATTATGGCCTCTATCCCAGCAAGGAGACCCAGCTGCAGTGGCTGCACTCCTACCTGCAGGCCTACAAACAGCTCACCCAGGGGGACCCAGGCAGCTCTGGGGTGTCCGAGGAGGAGCTGGAGACTCTCTATGTGCAAGTGAACAAGTTTTCCTTGGTGAGTGGTGGAGGTGGGAAGGAACCCAGGAACGAGGGGTGGAAATGCAGCCCGGGGGATGGGGTTTTCTCTGCTCTTGGGCTTGCAGCTTACCTGGGGAGGATGAGGGTGCAGGTACCAGCCTGGGGGTTTGAGGGCACACTGCCCCAAAGAGCAGCACCTCAGAGGCACTGAGCCCCTGGGAAAGGTCACAGACAGCATTGGCTGCCTGCAGCCCCACCGACGTGTGCCAAGGGACAACGTGCCTCTGATAGCCATGGCCTTGGACATCCCTTCAGAGAGGCCAGACATGAGGAAATCCTCTTTGGTAATTGCCATGGGCAGTCTGAGCCAATTTTCTGGATACTTAGGGCAAAATGTCATCTGGTTTCCTGGCAGGAGGGACATTCCTGCCAGTGCAGGGGCTGGTACCCTGAGCATGCTGTGTTCGGCATCCTTCCTGCTGCCATCCCTCCCTCCAGCTGGGACCAGCCTCTGGAGGGTACAGAAATACAGGTGTGGGCCAGCCCCAGCTGGCTGCCACCCCTCCTGTCATCACAGCAGTGGGAATTCTGGGGCCAGGCCAGGAGAGGCACGAGCAGAGATGCTCCATGCCCATTCCTAATCCTTGCTTTGTCTGCTGCAGGCATCCCATTTCCTCTGGGCATGCTGGGGTCTGATCCAGGCTAAATACTCTACCATAGACTTTAATTTCTTAAGGTGAGTGCACCCCATTTGCTCCCAGCACAGCTCAGTGTTCCATCTTGGCAGCCAGAGGATCCCAGTGGTCCTTCCATGCCACGGCCGAGGGACACGGGGCTGGGGGGACAAAGCCCTTCAGGTGTGTCCCTCTCTCGTCTCTTGGCAGATATGCAAAGTTAAGGTTTAAACAGTACTTCAAGATGAAACCGGTGGTCACAGCCCTGCAGGTCTCCAAATAGCCCCACTGGCTCCGAGCCCCCGAGCTCTTCCGTCCTCGCTGCGTCCACGGCCCCGCATCCCCCTCGCCCTTCCCCACCCCGCCGGGGGCGAGGGCAGGTCCTGACAGTGGGCAAGGGGGAGGAGAGGAGCTCTGACCCGGCCACCGACCAAAGGGGACCCTGGACATGCCCGAGACTGGACCATGAGATGCTGGAGAGGCCCCACGGCCCCGGAGAGGCCGCTGCCCGCACGAGGCAGCCCCACCATCGCCTTAACGCCGAGCCCCGCTCGGCCCCGTGCCTGGCAGGTCCGTGCCCTGCTGGCACTGCTGCTGCTTGGCCTGGCACCTGGTTTGCTCCCTCTGTGCTGTCCCTGAGGGGCAAAATGGGTCCCCCCTCCATCCGCTCAGGAGCCCCCAGAGCTGCCCAGTCACTTTGCTGCCCGGTGCTCACGTTGTGCCCGTCGCCTTTGCTGTGCCGTCTCTGTCCTCTTGTGCCCTGGGTGCCACTGGGGCTCTCACTCCCAAACCAGCACCTTCCCTGGGTCCATACTGATCCCAGGCATGGGACCCTTTTCCATGGGGGGTGGGAGCTGCTGTGCTCCAGCTCAGGTGGTGCAAAGGAGGAAGGGGCAGAGCCAGCCGTGAGCCACGTGGGTTTGCGGCCAGGGGGCTGCTGTGGGTGGGCCCTGGGTGTCTGCACCCCCTGTGCTGTGCTCAGTCCATGGCTGGCCCTGCCTGTCCCTGTGGCTGGCCCTGCCTGTCCCCTCGGCCATGGTCTCCCACACCCCCCTTGGCTTCATGACTTCCCCCAGAGCATCCTGTGCTTCCAGAGCAGGGGGCTCCCAGCTCTGCCTTCCCCGTCTCCCCCAGGGCTGGGGGTGTTGGTCCTGCCCCTCCACCCTCCCTGTGCTCCTCTCTGGGCTGTGGGACCCCCTGGGAGGAGTTTGGGCAGAGCTGACCTGCTCCTGGAGCCGGGCACAGCTTCCCCCCCTCAGCACTCGGCTACTCCCCCACCACAGGCTGTGTGAGGGCTGTCCTGGCCTGCTGAGCACTGTCCAGCTCATCACAGTGGTTGTGCATCACCTGGGGGTGGAATGGAATCCCTCTGCACCTGCCTTGGCTGGTGGCTGTCCCCTCCCTATGGGCACAGGAACCTCCCCCAGCAAGAACCAGGACTGTTGTTGCATCTGTGTTTGTTTCGGTGCAAAATAAAAGCTGCTGGTAGCTGAAAATTGGGGATGGTGGATCTGGGGGGGGAGTTGTGCATCCCTGGGGTTTGGGGGTGCTCCTGACCCTTCTGTAACTGGAGGTGCCCCTTGCTGGGGGACTCCCTGTTCAGCCCTCGACCCCAAACTGGTAAAGTCCAGGCCCAGATCTCTGCTCCAAAAAGTGATCTTTATTGTGCCAGGGGACTGGGGGACGATTGTAAACAGGTATGTGAAATATACAGGTTAAGTTACTCATCGTCTTATTAACAAAATAAAGCTCTATCTATATTTACAATCTTTAAAAAAAAAAAAAAATGGAAGAGACAGGAAGAGCTGCAGCTGTGGGACACATCTGCTTCCAGTCCCTCTGCAGCACAGCCCATCCCAACTTGGGAGCTGGGGCTCCTTCCCCAAGGAACCCTTCCCCAGGGACCCCAGCACAGGGAGGGGGAATAAATAAAGCACTGGCAAAGGGCAAGAGAGGAGAGGGGTGTTTGCTGGGCAGGTGAGGGTGCTCCTTGGATAAAGGATGTCCCAACAGCAGAGGAGCAGTAGTGGGGCCCTGATGCTGCAGAGTTTCTGCTCCAGACCCCCACCCTGGGGCTGGGGACAGGGGTCTGCTGCAACCCCCCCCTCTTTGCAGGGCTGGTCTCCCCCCATCTGCTGCAGCCTGGAGCCCGGGGGGACACGGCTGCTTCTGTGTCCCCAGCAGAGTCCCCGCGGTGCCAGGCTGGAGTCAGAGATGGAGACTGTTCTGGCTGTGGCCACAGGGAGGAGCACGGACCCTGTGCAGAGGGACAGTGTGAGTGTACAGGCAGACTGCACACACAGCCAGACACTGCACACACAGCCAGACACTGTGCATGCACACACGCTTGGTATGTGCAGAGGCAGACACTGCACACACACAGACTGTGCACACACACACACACAGATGCTGTATGTGCACGCCTGGACACACACCCAAACACCACGTGTGCACACCCAGACAGTGCACATGTACGTCTGGACACTGTTCATGCACACCCAGACACTGCACACACACCTGGACCCCTTGAACTCACCCCTGGGCCGCTCCCCTGCCCAGCCACCCCTCACCCCAAACACCCCCAGAATGGGCTCTGACTGGGACAAGGTAATTTTTTTATGATTATTACTTTTTTTTCTTTTTTTTTTCTATCAGCCGTTGTTTCCCCTCCCTTTGAGGTCTCACCGTGCAGGTCTCACATGAGAGGTGCCCAGGGATGGACGGGCACAGCCACCCCACAGCCAGGGCAGGGGCCAGGGGACTGGCACAGCAGGAACAGCCCCTGCTTTATTTACAAAGTGGGCCAGAGCTGTCAGGAGCACAAAGGGCTCCCAGGAGCCCTGGCTGGAGCTCCGGCCAGGCGAGGGCTAAAAATGGCTCTGTGGGAATTTGCTGGCAGGCTCAAAAGACCAAGTGGGAACCACGGTGGGGAGGTCAGGCCGGGCTGAGCGAGGGACAAGCGTGTCCCCATCCCGTGTCCCCATCCCGTGTCCACAGCCCCTGTCCCAGCAGTGGCCTGGCACCTGCTGCAGGTGAGGCTCCCTGTGAGACCACAGGCTCTGGAGGGCTGGGAGATGCTCTGGAGTTTCTCCTGCAGCCCGACACCCTCAGGTCCCCTCCGGGGGTGACAACGCAGCAGCTGTGGCACCCACATGGGCAAGCGGGGTGCCCTCAGCTCCCCATGCCACTGGGGCAAGGCCCAGCCAGCCCTCACCACCTTGCCAGTGCGACCAGCACATCCCAACCACAGCCCCACCTCTCACCACCACCCAAATTTGAGCGCCCACCTTCACGGGACCCACTTGCGGGCGGGCAGCGACGCTCCCTTCGGCCGAGCCCCATCCCAGCGGGAGACGCTGTGACCTCCTCAGTGGTGCCAGCCAGCCCTGCCACCCCCCCCGCAGCGCCCCCCGTGCCCCCCTCAGTCCGTCAGCACCACCAGCTCCCCGTCGCTCTTGTCGTCGCCCTCCGAGTCCTCCTCCTCGCTGTAGCGGTACATGTCCCCGTCGGCCACCGAGTGCCCGTCGTCCCCGCCGTCCTCGTCCTTGAGGCTGCGGGTGTTGACGATGACGGGCATGTTGGGGTCCACGCTGCGGGGCAGGTAGTGCTCCATCAGGGGGGGCGGCAGCTGGACCCCCACGGGCCGCGGGTACAGCACGTCCGAGGAGCCGGGGGGCACCTGGCTGCCCTGGGGCCTGCGGGACAGGGGGGTGCAAATCACTGACCGGGGCGTGGAGGGGTCCCATCCCTTCCCTCTGCCTCCCGGGGTACCCACCCCAGGGGTGCCAGCTGGGTGCTTACCCCCTGAGCAACAGGAGAACACCCACTCCATCAGTGCCAGGGGGGCACCCCCCCCGTGGACACACCAATGAGACCCCTGGGGGGTCTATGGGGTGCTTTACCCTATCCAGCATCCCTGCCTGGTGAGGAGTCGTTACCCTATCGCATCTCCCTGCCTGGTGAGGGGTCATTGCCTGGTGAGGGGTAAGTACCCTGTAAGTACCCCTCCCTGGTAAGGAGTTGTTACTCTTTCCAATATCCCTGCCTGGTAAGGGGTGTGTTTCCCTATAAATCTCCCTCCCTGCTGAGGGGTCCCTGCCCCATCACATAGCCCTGCCTGGTGAGGGGTCCTTACCCCACAAACCCCCCTCCCTGCTGAGGGTCCCTACCCCATCACGTAGCCCTGCCTGGCGTCCTGCCGCCGGTTCCTCATCAGCGCCTTGTACTCGCCCACGCGCAGCCGCTTCCCCTCCACGATGCAGGTCCGTTTGGGCCGGGGTTTGTACTTGTAATCGGGGTATTTCTCCAGGTGCTGCCGGCTCAGCCGCGCCTGCTCCTCGTAGTACGGCTGCTTCTCCTGGTTGGACATGGATTTCCAGCGGGAACCTGCGTGGAGGGAAGTGGGAGCGTCCTTAACGCCCTGCCCAAGGGATGGGACCCTGGCTCTCCGCTGGGATGGACCCGCCACAGCACTAATTAATTAATGCCAGTCGTTGGTACCACTCCCTGTGTGCAAACAGCACCTGGAGTTACAGCTGGTGGGAGCCTCAGGCCACAGTCAACCCTCCAGGAACACTGGAACAGGTCCCCAGCCCTGACCTTCCCCAGGGATTGATCCCCTCGGCTCAGCACCTGGGAGGCTGGAGCTGGACCAGCTTGGGAGGTGCTGCGAGAGCCGCAACATCCTTGGAGATGCTCAAGAGTCAACAGGACTTGAGCATCCTGATGGGACTTAGGAGTCCCATTGGGCTGGGGATGTCCAGGGAACCACTCCCCATCATCTAAATCTTGTGTCCATCCCCCCAGCCCCCCAGCACTCACCCAGGATCTTGCTGATGCTGGAGTTGTGCATGTCTGGGAAGGCCTGCAGGATCTTCCTCCTCTCGTCCTTCGCCCACACCATGAAGGCGTTCATGGGCCGCTTGATGTGGTTGTTGTTCCTGGACTCGGGGAAGTGCCGTGAGCCTGCGAGGGAGACCCCAGATGAGGTTGGGGCTCAGAGGAAGGAGCCTGTGTGGGGTCCCCGTGGTGCCCTCGGCCGTCCTTACCGTCCATCTCACAGGTCAGCAGCGCCTCGTCCAGCCGGTGGGCAGGGGGTTCCTCCATCCGCTCCTTCACTGGGGAGGAATCAATCCCTACGTGCTCCTGTGGGACAGCGCAGTCAGGGAGCAGCTCCCGGCCAGGGAACCTGCCCACGGACAGGCCCCAGTGACAACAGGGCTGGTCCCCCTCAGGTGACCCTCACCTTGCGGTAGGGGTTGCCCAGCGACCCCTCCATGGCTGCGCCGTGGCCGTGCAGCAGCTGCCGCGCGTCGTGGATGGCTTTGGTGATGGCATCGCCTTCGCCCAGGAACCCTGGCAGGACACCGGCATGGGCACCCATCAGCACCAGCACCCGCCCCTCCAAACTGCCCCCAGAGCACCCATCCCACCCTGGCTGTCACCGCAGTGCCCCGAGGGCTGGCACGGAGCAACCACCCAGGTCACCCCGGGGAGGAGGTGCCCCTGGGAGCAGGGGTGTCACTTGTCCCCAAAGGTGACCAGGGGAGGGCAGGGGAGCACCCATCGGTGAACCCACCCAGAGGCAGGTTGGACGGGCTGGTCTGCAGGTCCCTGGTGGCCCCGTGGCTTGGTGTGAGGGACTGGCAGCCGCCCATCTTCAAACTGGGCGAACTGGAGGCACTGGGGAGGTCGGAACCTTTGGGTTTGGCCGTCAGGTTCAGCGGCTGCGAGGTCTCCTGTGGCAGAGGAGGGGGTGGGGGGTGAAGCACAGCCCCCAAACCCCCCAGCCCAGGGTGTGGAGGTGCTCTGGGGCTGTACCTGCATCTGGAGGTGGCCCGGGCCGGCGGGTCTCTTCAGCGTGGGAGGAGGGGGGCTGTGCAGCAGCTGCACCGGGTAATCCACTGTGAGGAGCAGAGGGACAGGGTTGGGGGTGAGGGAGGTGGGCTCGGGGCCAAGGCCACCCCACAGGGCTGGGGCAGCCCCAGGGGACCCCTCTCACCTGGTTTGCAGGGGATGGGTTGGATGGGCAGTGCCAGCTGGGAGTCGGGGGTGACGGGGAGGGGCTGGTGGCTGGGGGTGAAGGCAGGAATCATCACGTAGGGCATGTTGACCTGCTGGAGGGGAGAGGAGCAGAGAGACCAGAGAACTGCTGTGGGACACTGCAGGAAGGTGACATCCCCTCACCAGGACCCAGGAGGGGACACAAGGACGTGAGGAGGCTGCAATCCTCTGGCATGGGAAGGAGGACACGGGGAAGAGGATGTGGGGAGGTGTCCCCTGCCTTTACCTGGATCTGCTGCTGTAACAGGTTGATTTTGTGCTGCTGCTGGATGAGCTGCTGCTGCTGCTTGGCGATCTGGTGGAGGGGACAGTGGGGGTCAGTGACAGCAATGGCACTGCTGAGCTGGGCTCCAGCCCAGGATGAGGCACCCATCACCACCAAAAGGGAGACAAGGGGTCTGTGGAGGGTCCAAGGGCTGTGGGGAGGGCAGGAGGAGGGGCTGAGCTGCCCCTGGGCCACCTCGAGGGGCACAGGGAGAGAAGTGGGCTGGGAGGGATGTGTCCCCCCACCCTGAGGTGTGACAGGGGTGTTCCCCTTCCCTCAGCAGTGCACAGGCCATGGGAGAAGAAAAATAGGTGTCCAAGGAGCAAAGTGGGCCCAGTCAGGAAGGAGCCAGTGTGGTTTAACTATTTTAAGGAGCACAATTCCCATCTCCTTTGACCCTTGTCCTTTGGGATGGGCACAGAAAACAGGAGGGTTTCTGGGCAGGCAGAAATCCCACTGCCCCCAAGGCCAAAACCACCCCCCAGCATTCCCAGGGGGGGTATAACAGTCCTTGTCCTGGTCCTGCACCCATGTCTGGTGGATCCCAAAGGGATCCCTGGAGGGTTGGGTGGTCCCCTGAGCCCACCTGCTCCTGCTGCTGCCTCGCCAGCTCCATCTGCTGCTGCTGCTTCTCAAAGAGCATCGTGGCCATGTTCTTCTGCTCCGAGTGGGCCGTCAGCAGCTGGTCCCGCAGCGTGGACAGCTGGTTGATCATGACAAGGAGCTGGAGCTCCTTCTCTGCCAGGCTCTCCTGGGTTCCTGGAAAAGAACAAGCAGCCGAGATTTGGGGATTACAGAGGGCAAAGGGTGTCGGCAGCACCGTTGGGTGAGAAGGGCCCCGTGTGGTTTGATTGTCTAAGGGGTGCAATTCCCATCTCCTTTCCTTGTCCTGCCAGCACCGAGGAGCAAGATGGGGAGTCTTTGGGGTGGGCACAGAAAATAGGGGGGTTTCTGGGCAGGCAGAGAAGTCCCTCTGCCCCTGATTCCACCATGGTAAGAGATGTGGCCAGGGAATGTCTTAATGAGTGAGGGACAGAAAGATCGTGTGCTGAACCACCCCCTTTGTGCTGTCAGAGGCGAGTTACCACCAGAAATGCTCACCCCAAAAATATCAAATTAAAACCGACCAAACCCACACGAAATACAGACATTTCCCCTCCTGCTAAGGTGGGAAATGCTGTGTCTCCAGTCCAGGCACGGGGAGCAGGAGGGAGGCTGGTGCAGGTGGGTGGCTGGGGACAGACCTCACCTTTCACTTCCTTGGACTCGGCGGAGTTTCGGCCCAGCAGCCTCTCCTTCCAGTCACTGGACAGCAACTTCTCGATGGTTGGCATCACTGTCAGTGTTGGCAGAGACCAGGGTTGGGGGAGCAGGGAGAGGGAGAGGAGAAGGACAACCAGATGAGCACAACCCACGGCTCCGAACGAGAGGGGGTGGTTCCTCTCACCCTGCACTTTTGGAAAAACACCAAGAAGCCCGAAGGGAGCCAGCAGGGGACCCCAAGAGGCCACTCATGAACCTTTCTTACCCTCCTTCAGGTTCCTGTTGAAGTCCAGCTTGTCCTGGCCGCTGCCGGCGGGCTCGAAGGCGGAGCGCCGGGGCTCGGGCACATCCCCGGCGGGAGAGCGGGACTCCTGTGGCACACACAGCTCACTGGGCACTGCTCCCATGGACAGGGGCAGCCCCAGCTGTCCAGGCAGGAGGTTCTGGGCTGGTGGGATGCTCAGAGCCTGCCCGGCTCGAACACACTCTACCAGGCACATTCCCCCTGCCCGGGTTGAGAGCAGCGCTGCTCTTCACACCCTAACGACTTGTTTGCTGGAGTTTTCTACAATTTATTCAGCCTGCCCAGCTCCTCTGAGCTCTTTTCCCCTCAGAAGGCACCACAGGGAGTGGGAGAGCTGAGGCTGCTGGTCAGGGGCAGGGAAAACCCGAGAGCAATGCAAAAGGGAGGCTGAAGGGATGAAGCACATCTGGAGGTGGGTGTGGGGGGCTCCACGTCAAAGGTGAAGTGCTCAAACCCCAAGGATGACCCAAGAGCACCAACAGCAGCCAGAAAAGCCTTGGGGGAGCTTCAGGTTTCAGCTTGGATTCCTCAAGGTGAGGAATAACTGCCCAGGGAAACAGCCACCCCTTCTGCCAGGGGATGGAGCCCAGCTCCAGAGCAGGGGTGGCCACAGGGCTCTGCGGGACCCCAGCCAGGACCCTGTTTGTCACAGCCATGGGACTCACCTGTGGCAGGGCCTGGGGGTCAGTGCTGTCCCTCGGTGGTGGCCCTGGGGGGTCATTGGGACGAGGCTCAGTGCTGGGAGCAGCCCCCGGAGGGGACTCGTAGCCGCCCTCCTTCTTCTCCTCCGTCTTGATGGTGCAGTTCACCATGCTGCCCGCTCCATCCAGCTCCAGGTGGGGGGAAACAGGGCTCCTCATGGACATCCTGTGGGGTGATAGGGCCATCAGCAGAGCCACAGGGCACCCCTGGACATGGACACCCCTTTCCCAGCCTGGCCCCACGCTGGGGTGCCCCACAGTGCTGCTTTTCCACCCACAGCGGTCCTGCTTTTTGCCATGGCCTGGTGGAGCTGAGCTCTTGTTCCTGAAGCTTCCCAAGCTCAGGTTTTTGCAGATTTGGGGCTCAAAACCCAGGGAATAAACCAAAGCCTTCACACTTTGGGCTGTGAAGGGAGTGGAGCAACAAATCCCTAAAGAGGAGAACCCGGAGGTCCAGGATTGAGGGATAACAGGAGCACGTGCCTTCGTGCTTCCCCCAGCAGCTGGCATGGGGCAACCCAAGGCTCACCATGACAGAGACCTGTGCCAGACCCGCTCCAGCACCCCAGGGGTGCCTGGGTTCCCCCTCCCTGGCCCAGGAGCCGTGCCTAGAAAGCCAGTGGGACAGCGGGCAGGTTTCCCGCTCCGACGGGAAATGGAAATCCTGGTCCTGCTGAACAATGGCTGGGACGGCCACCAGAGCTGCTCCTCCGGGAGTCCCCGGCACAGCACAGAGCTGGGACCAGCTGAGCCCCGGCCAGGGCAAGGGGCTGGGCCTGGGACTGCTCCCCCTGACCTCCCCAGCACGGCCGTGGGTGCCAATCCAACTCCCGGTGCTGCCGGATGGGCACCGCCCAGGTGATGGAGGGGTGTTATGGGGGGTGATGTGACACCCCAGGGGACCCCAAGCACGGCCAGAGCTGGTATTCAGTGGGATCTGGCCCAAAAACCGTGTCACAGTTCCTTGCAAAGCCCCAGCTCTCTGGACCCTCTGGGGCTGTCGGGGTGGTATCCAAGAGCGAGTGCCAGGCAGGCCGGGATCAGCCCTGTGCACGGGGCAGTGCCCACGTGAATTCGCCTTCTCGGGGCCACCAACCCTCACACCACACAGCAAGAATGGGAACAAGCACTACCCTCCCAAAGCTCGCCTTTCAGGCAGGAATAATGGGAAAAGGAGGCTGTTAAGGAAGGGATTTACATCGGCCACTGCCAGGAGCTGGGCTGTGGGACCACAGGGGCTGCCGAGGTGGGATGGGGATGGCATCCTGCCTGGGGGCTGGCACCCTAAAACCATGACCCTCTCGCCTCCCCACAACCCCCCTGGTTGATCAGGAGACCCTGAACCCAGTTTGGGGGTGCAAAGTGGGATGGAGCTGAGCCGGGCTCAGGGCAGCAATTACATAACAAACAAAGCCCAGCTCAAGCTGCGAATTAATCAAACCGCTGAAAATAAAACCTTCCTCTCAGGAACTTCAAACAAAAGAAATGAAAACAACAAGGCCGGCTGGGTAATGAAAAGCCAGGGCTGTGAATAGGGGACAAAAGGAAGTGGAACAATGGGGTGTTGGACAAAAGCAATAAAGTAAAGGGAAGTGTGACAGCTCCACAATAGGGCACTGTGCTCGCCAGCCTTTCTGATCTTAGCGGGGCTTTTTTTAATCTCAGTTCCCTTGCCCTCCGCTGAACAAACCTCCGCCGGCCCCGGGGGCTTCCTCCAGCCCGGCATGGCCCGGGGGCTGCAGCATCCTGCGGCACCGCCCGCGCCGCCCCTTCCTGCCCCCGGCCCACCTCGGACCCCAAAACCCAGCGCCCGCCCCGGCAGGGACCGGGCACGGCACGAGGTGGTGGCAGGCGGCCAAGGGGGAGCTGTGCCCAGGGTGGGATTTGTCTCAGGAGGCTGCTCTGGATGTGCTACAGGTGGGGAAAACCAGGCGTGGCTGCAGCACCTCGCCCTGGGGGGGCTTTCCTGCCTCGGACCCTCAGGTGTGAGAGCGCGGCCACTCCCTCCCTCCAGGCTTGTTGGGGGTTTTAAAGGCAAAAATCCCTGCTCACCCCATCCCTGCCCTCCCTCCCCGGGGCTGGGATGCTGCCCGAGCAAAGGGGCAGCAGCATCGGTGCCATGGCACCGAGCGATGCCTTTGGTTTGGGACAGGTACAGAGCCCCGTCCCACCCTCCAGCAGGTCACACTCCCATTGTGTTTAACCTCCCGGTGCCACTGGAAGTTTGCTCTTAAAATGGGGCCAGTGCTTTAATAGGGCCCTGTTTGAAAGAGGCCTCATTGAGGATTTATTATACGGTCTGTCGAACAGAAAAAAAAAAAGGGAAAAAGGAGAAAATGCCCCGTTATCTCGTTCCAGGCTGGTGCCTGTGCCCAGGGCTCAGGTGTGGGCTCTGGGGCTGCCTGGGGCACACAAAAGGGAGGGAACAATTGCCTTGGCACCAGGACTAAAAACAGAACATCTTCACCTTTAATGTTCCCCATTTAATGCAGGGTGGAGGGGAAGGGAGGGAATGGAATTGGGGTGTGAAGGACCAGCCTGGAGGACCCGAACAGCCCCACTCAGGAGCCAAGAGTCCTCAGGAATGGACCCACTGGGCTTCTTCCTCCCCACACAGTGCCTTGGAGGGCTGCACTGCTCGGGCACCAACGTGCCCACCTTGCCTCCAAATTCCAGCCCAGCAAATCCAAGATTTTCGGGAGGGCAACAGTCTTTCTCTCCCCATTCGTACCCCTGAACGGCACGTCCTGCAATTCTCCGGGTGGCCGAGCCACCCTTCCTGCCTGCTAGCCAGCCCTGATCCTATCGGCCCCGTTTGTGTGGAGCAGAACAGCTCCAAAGGCCAGGGGGGGAATGAGGTGCCAGCAAACCCCCACCCTGCCCAGGCACTGCAGGGCTGGGATAACTGGTTGGGGGAACTGGGCTGCCCAAATTTTGGGGATTTTTGCCCTCACCTGCCCATCAGGTTGACCAGGCTCTTGGGGTTTTTTGCTGTCCTCCCTCCCAGTTACAGCACGAAGTTCTCAGTTCGTGGGTTATGGCAACTCTTCCCTTCAGGAGCCCAGTGTGGTTCCTAACGTCATCCCAAAAAAAAAGAAACCCCACCCATCCCAGCAGCCCCTGGTCCAGGTAACCAACCCAGCCAGGGGCAAACACAGGCCAAAGGCCCGAGGAGGAAACGCCAGAGGAGCCAAGACATCAACACTGGCAGCGCTCACACATCGGCCACGTGCAGCACCCGCGGCCCCCGACCCCCGGGAGAGGGGGCAGAGGAAAAAATAAGACACACACGGGACGTTTTCTCCTTCCAAGCAGGACCCGAGGAATCCCGGCCGGCCACCGGCACAGACAATGGCCCATCTCCTGCCAGACGAACGGGGCTGCTTTCCTGCCAGACTTGGAATGTCCTTTCGGGGCCCTTTCCAAGCGTTTCCGCCCGGCGTCCCTTCGCACATAAAAGAATGGATGGTTTCCTCCCCCATCCCCGGGCAGGGATGGCCAGGGATGGCCGAGGCCACTGTCCCTGCCAGGGGGAAGTTCATGGGGCTGCCATCCCTCCCCAGGGATGCAGAGCATCCCACGATGTGGGGGGTTATTCCCTGGGAGGGTGAAGGCAGGGGGGATGTGGAATCTGTGTCATCCATCCATGGGGGACTTGGACCAGACAGTGTCAGACGCCAGGGTTGCTTCTGAAGGCGCAGGTTTTAAACCCAAAAGGCATCAGGGTGCTGAGCATTTTCAGCTCCAGCAATGCCACCACCATGTGAGAGCCACGTCTCCTCGTGTCCCGGACGGACACGTGTTCCCTGGCGGGGCCGTGTCCCCACCCTGCTGCTGCCCCACAAACCAGGGCGCTGCGGCGGAAACGCTGTGAATTTTGGGGGCCAGCACTCTCCCCGTCCCCACATGTTCACAACATCTCACCTGCCCACGGAAAGCCACAACCTCCCTCTGTCTGGAGGCTGCCGAGAGCTCAGGGGGCCGGAAAAGCTGCAAAAGCTGTGCTGAGAGGGGAGACCTTCCGTGGGCAGGAGGGGATTTTGGGGAGGGTGATGCCCCAAGGGGCAGAGGGGCAGTGGGAAGTGCCCATGTGAACTGCCTGGTGTGTCCTGCCCAGCAGTATCCAATGGATAATCACCAGAGAGACCCCAACTGCCCCTCTCCACCCTGGCGAGACCTGGGGTCCTGTGGGAAAAGCTCTGGCGTGAGCAGGGGCTGGGATTTCCCTCTGCCCACACAAAACAGACGGGGCTTTGTCCAACCTCCATCCACCAGCAGTTCCCTGAAGGAATTTCTCTCCCCCCAAAGGATAACGGCCTCCGGAAACATCTCCACGGGGTCGGGGCACAGCGGTGACACCACGGGGAGGGCACTGGCATCATGGAAACTCCCGGGAATGGTCGGCACGGGAAGGAGCAGGGGGGTCACCCCTCTGCATGTGCCACCCTGAGCACCCCACCTTCCGACCAGTCCCCTCTCCAGGGCTGTGGGATCCCCATCCTGGTGCCCCCATAGGGGGATTTCTCCCCCTCACCCCCAGAAGAGGTACCTCAGCGTCAGCACTGACACATTATGGATTTTTGGGGTGTGGGGGAGCACGAATTTTCATCAAGATGAAAAGCAGCCACACAGGTCTCCTATTGCCACACTGTGCTTGCAAGATTTAACCCTAAAGCAATGACAACCAGCATTTACTAATTCTATCCCCAAAAGCCCAACCTGCCTCCTCCAAAGGCCTCCAGGCCATACCCAGCACTGCTAATGAGATCCCTTTCTCCCTGATGCAGCCAGCAGAGAAAACTCCTGAGGTTTGGGGGGGAATCCAATCAATCCTGCTATTCAAAACTTGAGGGGAGAGGGGAAAATAACCCCGTATCAATCACTAAATTCACTTAGGTGCAAGGCAGGGAGGAAAGGAGGAATTCTCAGGCTGTAGCAGGGGGAGGAGGAGGATCTGGGTTGTTTAATGGGATTCTCCATGTCCTGCACCATGGATGCTCCATGTCCTCCATCACCTGGGGAACCCAGGAGAGCCCAGGATTCCTCAGCCTCTCCCTGTACACATTCCCCTGAACACAAGGGCTTTCCTCCACAACCCAAAATCCAGGGATGCTGCCTCCCAGCAGCCTGGCTGCGTTAGGACACGGACAAAACCCAGCCAGTGGGTTTATTATAACTATCCAAATAAAATCAAATACAAAGAGGCATCTGGATCCTTCCCTGGGTGTAAAACTGGCCCGGGGCCACCATCTTCACAGCCACAACCCAAACACATTTTTCCTTTTGCTGGGATGAGCGATAGGGAGGCTTTAAATAGGGGAGAGGGGGAAAAAAAATCCGACTGAACCTCAGGTGGAACTTCCCGGCCGCGGGATTTATTGGCCAGGGAATGATCTCATCGGGGAAGCGGAGGAAACTCCGCGGCGCTGGGATTATTTAAGAGCGTGCAAAGCCCCGGGGAAGGCGGCACAGGAACAATCCCAGGACAGCCCCCGTGCCGGCCGGGACCGCGCCGGTCATTCCCGTTTCCTGACCTCGGGACCAGACGGTCTGCAGGGCAGTTTGGGTTTGTCCTTCCACTCCACGAGGCGTATCCATGGGGAAAACACTCCCTGTGCCGCCCCCCCCGGCTCTGTGGGAGGATGGGTTTGTGTCCAGGGAGGGTCATGTGGCCGAAAGGATCTTTAGGGAAAGGGGGTGTCCAGCAGAAGGAGTGTTCCGCTGGGATTGGAGCGGCAGCGTGGGCAGGGATGAGGGGGGAGAAGTGCTGAAAGCACAAACTCCCCTTCCCAGAAAATCCCCCCCTCCCAGAAAATCCCCCTCTCCCAGAAAATCCCCCCTCCCAGAAAATCCCCTCTCCCAGAAAATCCCCTTCCTTGCAGGTCTGAACCTCCAGGGAAAAGCACAACCCCCCTCAATCTCCACATTTCCAGAGCCCTCCTTCTTCGTGCATCCCTTTTCCTCTGCCCTTCCCACCTTCCCTGCATTACAAGCCGAGGAAACGCAGAAACATCAGAGCAGATTAAGGACGGAAGATGCAGGGGCAGCCTGGCACCCTGGAAAACGGGTGTTTACTCTTTCTTTCCTTTTTTTTTTTCCTCATCAGAAACAATTTTTAAAAGAAGTTTTGGATGCAAAGATCAGCAGCAAAACCCAGCTGGCTGGTGGGCCCTGAGCCTTTGCACCCAGCCCCCGGGGAGGATGGATCAGCCCCACAGTGGGATCAGCCCCAAAGTTCCACCAGTGCCCACAGAGGGGTGGTGGACGGGCAGGGGAGCTGCCAGATCCCTGGAATCCAACAGAGATCCTTGGGATGGCTCCCAAACCCCCTCCAACCACCCCAGCACACTGCCCCCTTCCATCTCCCCACTCCCCGGTTTGCACCAATCGATCAATTCTGGGCGAGAAATTTTAAAAATCAGCAAACCCAGAGAAATAAAAGGAAGATCTTCCTGGGATGCAGGAGACCAGCAGAGCCAGGAGGAGAAGGATGGGGACAACTCACTCACCCTGGCACGGTGACCCTGGCACGGTGACCCTGGCACGGTGAGGGGTGGTGGTGGTGAGGGGTGGTGGGGAGCTCGTCTCCCTCCTTTCCTTCACGGTTCCTGCCCTCCCCTCACCCCAGAGCGGCCCTCGGGCTTATCAGGGAGGCCGATCTCAGTGTGTTTTTGTGTAATTTCACTCACTCAGCGTTTCCAGGCAGAGCGGGGGGCACGGCTGACTCGCTGCTCCGCAAACAATACTTTCCTATCGCATGACGGAGGGCGAAGACATCTGACCCTTTTCCTCTCCTGCTCAGAAAAAAAGACCAACACGGGGCTCACCCACCTCACCACGGCCTGCCCTGCACCTCCTGGCTGGGGCTGCTGGGAGGGAAGAGCTTTCCAACCCCTTTTTCCACATGCCACTCCAAGGGCATCCATAGGTGGTGTTGGGCACACACAGGACCTGCTGCTATTTCAGCCCCAGGTCCGTCCATAACCCCCCACCCCAGAGCTTCTCGTGCCATCTGACACCTTCCACAAAAGTCCTTATTCTTCCAGTCTCCCATCTATGGGGGGCAATCCCATCTTGCATTTCCCAGGAGAGCCAGGAGCACAAGTGAGCACCAAAGGATGCCCAGAGCCAGCCCCGGTGCCCCTCACAAGTGGCACCCAAAAATCATGGGGCTGTGCTTCTGCTCCACATCCCACAGACACCAGCGCCCTGGAAACCTTTGGGGTGTCTTTGTTTGAGATTCTGAGCTGCAATAACCAGATCCTTGTGCCTGAGCTGCCACATGCTGGGACATGGAGGGACATGGAGGGACAGAGGCTCCGTGGAGCCACTCGCCCCCTCAGCTGCTGCTGCCCAAATTCAAGGCCTGGGGAGCTCCAGCTGCTGGTGCTGCTTCACATTCCAGCAACAGATTTTTCTGCTGGTGTGTCAGGAGCTGCCCCACGAGGGCCTGCAGCAACCCCTGAAGGAGAAGGCAGCCTGAGGGACGGGTGCTGGAGGCCAGTGGTTGTTCATCACCTGCCCCAAACCCCCCCTGCCCCAAACCATCCCCCTGACCAAGGTAGCCCTGACTCTGCCCCGCTGGGCTTTGGCTCCCTGGAGTCAGGGCTGGATGGGGCTGGCGGAGACCACTGAGAAAAACACTTCTGGCTTGACTTCCCGCCCTCAGCCACAGTTGTTATGGTGGTGTTTTAGGGTGATTTGGGGTGCGGATTCAGATCATCCCCCCTCGGCTGAACCAGAGCATCCGGTGGCAGCGGCAGCTGAGAGCGGCATCGCCCTCGTCTCACGTTCACAAGAGAAGCTGCAGGAGGGAGCAGGAGCCGTTTTTATCATTTTTATCACTACCAGGAGAGACCCTGGGCTCTGGGGTAGGGGATCATCACCCATCCCGCTGCAGCACCCAAGGGATTCAACAGCAGCGACCTCCAAACCGAGACCATCCCGCCAGGTTGGGTTTGTACCTCATCCCTCCTCTCCTCTATGGATTTGGAGGAACTAAATCCCAAGAAATGCAGCTCCCACCCGGCTCCTTTCCCCTGGGGGAGCAGAGAGATCTGGGTACAAGGTTTTACTGACCCATAAGGGTAGTTTCTGTCGCACAACAAAAACCCCAGCACAGACAAGGAGCACCGGCAGGAAGCTGCCAGCCCTCCCCATTTGGGAGGGGGTGTCCAACAGCCCCCAGCCAGCCCGGGCCTCCCTGTGTCCCGCAGCACACAAGAGGTTCTTTGTGCCTGGTGGCACCTGTGCCATCCCCCCCTTGCTCTATCCCCATTTCCCCCAGGGTCCCTGAGCCTCCAGCGAGGGGCTTTGGCAGCTCCAGCCCCCACGTCCTGCCGTGCTCCTGGCAGGAACAGGCAGGAACAGGCAGGAACAGGCAGGAACAGGCAGCTCCCACACCCCACTGTGCTGCCCCTCACTGCTGCGGCCCTCGGGCACCACGGGGACAACAAAAGGCACCAGAGGCATTTCATGCCACCCTGGCGAGGTCACATGTGGCTGCTGGAGCTGTGCAGATGGCACTGGGAGCCCGTGGGGAGGGGGTCAGCCCCGTTTTGCCCCCCTAAATGAAGGGAGGAGGAGGCCATGAGGGGCTGTGGTTTGCATCCCGATGTGCCACGGGTACAGCTGGCTCTGAGCACTCCCAGGACCCCTGGTGCCTGTTCCCCTGGTGCCCAGCCCCCAGGACCAGCTTGAAAACACACACACACACAAACCTCACACAGAAAATGTGTGTTCCCCAACCCAGCCCCCAGGACGGACCTGAGGACCCAAGGAAATGTAGCAGGAAGGACCAGGCAAGGGAGCCCAGAGGCCCGTGCTGCACTTGGGAACCCAAATCCGAGCCCAAGAGCCTCCAAGGAAAGTAAATTCTGCTCTGCCCTGCCCAGTCTGCACAGGTACAGATGGGTCCTCCAGCTTCCACTGCGCAACACTGGGGATCTGCCCCGAAATAACCCATCCCTAAAATCCACATGTCACAAGAAAAACGAGCAGGAAAGGGTCTCCCTGTGGGGAATTCACTGGGAGAGCTTCCCACGGGCAGCAGCCCCCACACAGGGCCACTCAGCACAGCTTGGCTAGGGAGAGCCTGCTGTACTCGCCCATCCTTGCCAGCCCTGCCCGTCCCTGCCTGTCCCTGCCCATAAATCCCCTCCTGCAGCCAGGCACGCTCCCGTGCAAGCCTCTGCCCCAGGGGACCCGCTTTCCGCTGGGCGTGAAATGAGAACAATAGGGCCAAGCCCTCCATTGTTCCAGACAAAAGATAAGCCTGGGCTCTGGCATTCCCCTGGCTCTGGCATTCCCCTACGCCCTGCCCTCGTGGGCAGGCAGCAGGCAGGGCTGCCACCCTGGGCCGGGGCAGAGGGTTTTCTAAACCCTTCCCACATCAGCTCACCACTCAGCAGGTGACCCAGAGGGGCTGCTGGGGGGGGAATGACCTTCCTGCCCTCCTCGGGGCTCCTACTCTCCTCACACCCCTCACCTCCCTGGGTGGTCCCCAATTCCTGCTGCCCCTTGTCCCCACTGTGGGCACACCAGGGGTGACCTGTGCCAGCCCCTCTACAGACCTCGGCCCATCCTCTCCCCACCCTGAGCTTCTCCTCCCTGCATCCAGCAGGGACACAGTGGGGACAAAGCAGCCTGGGGTGGTGGCAGGAGGGACAGGGGGTGGCCAGCACTGGGGACTGGCTCCCTGGTGGCCCCTCCAGCCAACGTGGGGAGCAGAGCAGAGGTGGGAGCCCAGGGCTCACTCAACCCACACTGTCACCCCGCTCAGCTTTTTAACCAAGTGGTTTCTCCAGGCTCTGACCGAGGCTGCAAACTGGACCCAGAACACCCAGTCAGAACAAGGGAGGAGGACTACAGGGGATGAAGGCTGCTCACTACAAACCCACAGCCAGACAGACACCTGTGACACGGTGACGGTGACAGCGCCGAGGGGACTGTTGTGCCACATGTGCCAGGAAACGTCTCACCTCGGCTGGGAAATGCTCCTGCTCCGTCCCTGCTGTCCCAGCACCACGTCACCTGCCTGTGCTCAGCCCTTCCAGCCCCACTGAACAGCACAGGTTGACTTTCATGCCCAAAGAGCTCTAGTTTTGGGTGGCAGCCTTGGGGCAGCCACAGCCCCGGCACCACGGCGGCAACACCGCCATGAATTTCCACCCACCAACTTCAACACCTTCTCCTCCTTCTCCCGCGAGTCTCCAGCTCCTGATAACCCCATTTTGTACAGGCAAAGAGGGTCAAATGCCCCGCTGGGCTCGCTGCTGCCTCGTGCTCCTTCGATTCTCTTCGCTATATTTAATTTATACCTTTATCCTCTTTCCACCCAGGGACGAACGGCCACGAGGTGCCTTCACCAGGCAGGAGTAAAATAACAATAACTGGGGCCAGCAGGTTTTGGCCAGGGCTGGTGGGAGCTCTCAGGGGTCTTCAGGTGACTTTAATGATGAGCCAAATTATCTTGTCCCTCTCTCATGAGGGACCCGGGGTAGGTGGCAGGAGGCTGCCTTGCCACCCGCCTGCATCTTTTATAACAGTCACATGCCTGGAGCAGTCCTGGCTGCTAATGGAGCATTAAATTATGGAGAGTCAGAATTTCAAATATTTCAGACCCATCTCCTGATTTATATTCTTTGGCTGAAGGGCTGCGGGACAGGAGGCAGGGACAGGAGCTTCCCTCCAGTGCAGTGCTCACAGGAGAGGCTTTTCCCTCGGAAAACAACAGATTTGAGCTCAAAGCAGCTGCTGAGACATTTGGGGTGCAGGGGGCTGGTGGGGTGTTCGGGGGTGAAGGGGCTGAGGCTGTTTCAGCAGAGCCCTTGTTCAGGGCTGGAGCAGTTCCAGCTCGTGACATGTGGTCCTGGAGCAGGTGGACACGGAGTGGGAGGGAGGGAGGGAAGGCAGGAGGGCTTCCAAGCAGCAGAAAATTTTCCAAAAGTTGATGCCTTGGACGCTGCCAAGTTTCCTCGTGCCAGAGGAGCCCACGCACTTCTCAGCCCAGCACCAGCAGCACCCAGCCAGGGGGAGCTCCCAGGGCATGGCTGATCTACCCCAGGGAGCACATTCCACTCCTGAAGTTACTCCCCAAAAGGCACAGGATGGGGTAAAGGCACAGGCACATTTTCCAGCAGGACTGTCACAAGCTGCACTAATTTATTTCCCTTCTGCGTGTTCTCTACTGGGTTAAAATGGGGTGGAAATTAATGATGCATCATACAAAACTTCACAGTGGCCCAAATCTTCCTCCCTGCAGTGCAATGAAACCAAAAACGCCACGAAGTTTGTGAGAAATAAAGCAGCAGAGCCCAGGAGAGCCCAGCCCTGGCTGGTCAGGGGTGGCCGTGATGCTGCAGGGGACCCCCAGCCGGGGAACGCCCGACCCAGGGGCTCTTTCTGGGCTCTCCCTCCTGCTGAGCCCAGCTCTTCCATCAGCCCTGATCCCCCCAGCTCCTCCATCAGCCCTGATCCCCCCAGCTCCTCCATCAGCTCTGATCCCCCCAGCCCCTCTGGAGCACCACAGCTTTTCCATCAGCCCCCAGCCCAGCTCTTCCATCATCCCCGAGCTCCTCCATCATCAGCCCTTATCCACTCAGCTCTTCCATCATCACCCCTGAGCCCCCCAGCTCCTCCTGAGCCCCCCAGCTCCCTCTGAGCCCCACAGCTCCTCCTGAGCCCCCTCAGCTCCTCCATCAACCCCATGTCCTCCGCCAGCCCCGCTGCCAGACCCAGCCGCCCTCAGACTCACGAAAAGAAGCTGCTCTGACCCCCCACTCTTTTCCAACCAAGGGAAAATGAGGTTGGTGGCCTTGGCAGTGCTGGGTTAGTGATGATCTCCAAGGCCTTTTCCAGCCTAAGTGACTCTGTGATTCAGTGAAATGAAAATCTCTCATCCCTGGTCCTGCTCCGCGGCCGCGGGAGAGAACAAAAGAGGGCAGCCGGCTCCTCCACGGCATCACGGGCTCTAGGTAGCGACTGCCCTGCCTGTGAGGGGATTGTTTTGTTCCAATAAAGGTATTTATTTAGGGAAATGGGCAGAGTGCATTTTGCTGGCACGGCTGGGAACTCGCAGGGTGTAAAAGCCGAGCGGCCCCGGCAGCGACAGCGCGTCCCCACGACCGCCCGCGGCGGCGCTGAGAGGTGGGCACTGGGCAAGAAAAGCTTTTTTGGATTTCTGCAATTCCACGTGCACACACAAAGCCAGGCCGGCACAAAACGCTCCCGAGGTGTTTACAATGGGATAAAGCTGGAGCAAGCAGGAACACGGCTCCGGACAAAGCGGGGCCCACCCGCTCGTGCGGCAAGAGGCCGCGGGCCGTGGGCTTACAGGCTCTGCCCACCCCGAGGGTCCACGACCCCCCAGATCCACTGGGTTAAGGGTGAGAGACCCCCAAAAAGCCGAGCTGCTGTGACACCAGCACCACAGCAACACCCATCCAAGTTTGTTTGGGCTGTTTGTTTGTTTGCCCGAGGGATCCCTGAGGATTCCTGAGCATCCTCCGAGCACGTGGAGGGCTGGGACAGCAGTGGGGACCCAGCTTGCCCAGTATCCCACTGTATCCCACAGGGATTCACTCTGCCACCTCATCTGCTCACCAGCAAACTTCCAGTTCCTGCAGCAGCAGCCCCTGTGGCCCCAGGGGTGCTCTCTCTGCTCAGGGACACTGCTCTGACCCCCACCCCAGTGCTGGTGGCACTCACCAACCCCCAGAGCAGCAGGGATGGACCCCCCCACCATGTCTCCCCAGAACACTCACCTGGGGGGTGCAAAACACACCTCTGGCAGCTCCCAGAGCCCCCCTTCACCCCGACCTGCTCACAGGTTCCTAACAACTGCTTGGCCCCAGCGAGTCTCAGTTCCAGGCGGGCTCAGGAGACCCCACCAAGCACCAAATACAAAAATAAACCCACTGAAAGAGTAGATTTACTGTGCTCCCCTGCACGGAGAGACAAACCCTTCCTCTGCAGCCCATCAACGAAATTAAACCCCCTGCAGCACATAACAAGTTTACGAGCTGCTCCATCTCCCCCGTCCCGACGTGCCAGGGCACAGCTCCCCCGGCACCCCCGCGGAAAATGGACATCGCGGCAGGGAGACAAAAAGTCCAGCTATTCCCCCCAGGACATGTCACACCCCGCCTGGAACAAACTTCGCTGCAAGAGGGATTTCGGCGGGGTGGGGCGGCTTGGGCGCTCTGGTTTGGCTGGGGTAAAAAAAAAAGCACCGCAGGAGGAGCTGAGCTGCCTGATGGCACCAGGAGAGGGAAACGGATTTTTGAAAAATCTGGGGTCTCTGCTCCTACCTATTTGTCTGCTCCGAAGGGATTTTGTGAGGTTGACAGCTCAGATGCCAAGGGCAGCTGCTCTGCCACGGGAGGGAAACAAATAACCAGCACGGAGGGAGATGCTGGTGAAAATGTGTCACTTGCAAATGATTTAGAAAAACTGTCTTTAGCCTGCCCACGTTTGTCAAAGGACAGCTGCTATTTTTAACACAAAGCCTCTGAAATCGCAGGCTTTCAAAAAGAAGAGAGAAAAAGTACTGTATCAGTGTCAACAGAAGGGATTCTGCGTAAAATTAAATTGAACTAAAAGGAAATTGCATGAATTACAAACAGGAGTTATTGGCTCAATAGGAGAGTAACGGAGGGACATTATCTGCTCTGTGCTATGGAGAAAATCACATTAGCTGAGCTAATGGTCCTTTTTCACTCCTAAAATCTATTACTCCAGATTTGCTTTGGAAGTCAAGTGTTTTCTGTGCTGAAGGTACTTCACAAGATGTAACTGAGACTCGAACAATACACGGCCACGGTCTGCAATTTTTCCTGGGCAGCATCATCCCTCCCTGGCACCAAAACCCTGGAAATCATTAGGCAGAGGTGGAAAGAAGCAAAGCTTTGTGTTTATTTGCGCATTTCGCACTAAACCCTCTCCTTTACGGCTCCCTGGGCGACGCAGCTCCTGGTTTTCTCTTCCGCCACTAACTTTGGTGTTGGACTGCGGAGGTCCCCGATGAGGTCTCCCAGCTGCTCCCTGAGTTGAGGTTTATACTGAAACCCCCCAAACCCCTCCATACCTGCACCCACAGCCCCGCCAGCCACCCCAGGACCCCTCGGCACAAGTCCCGCTGCCGGGAGGGCTCCGCTGGGCAGCAGCTTCGCCCCCCCCCCCCCCCGAGACCCCCAACCCGCCCCGGCCGGGTGGGACACGCGGCTCGGAGGACCCGCCATGGCTGATGGGGAAGTGGCGACAGCGGTGACAAGGTTCATCCCCGCTCCCAGCCCCTCTCTCCGGCCGTGCGCTGTCGCGACGCTGTGGCTGCGGTTTGTTAGAACAACCTCAGTCGCTCTCGGACCAGCAAAACATCCGTGAGCGGCACAGACCAAGTTTTCCTGGCCGGATCCCGGCTCTGCAGGGCCGGCTGGAGCCACCCTGAACCCCCACAGGGACCCTCCGTCCCCGCCGGGCGCACCCGGGGGAGGCGGTGGGAGATGCCCGGCGGGGCACGAGGGTGTCCTCGGTCCCGCGGGGGGACAGAGGGACGGGGATGAGGGACAGGCGTCAGGGATGGGGATGAGGAACGCGACAAGGGATGGGGACGAGGTACAGAGACCCCGACCCCGGGCCATGCCCCCCGCCTGCCGGCGCAAACGTCCCCCAGCCCCGCGGACGCGCGCGTGTGCGCGGCCCCGCGCCCGCCCTGTCTGTGCCAGCGCCGCGCGTCCGTCTGTCCGTGCACACCGCGCTGTGACCCCCCAAAACCGCGTCGGGGGGGGGGGCGCCCCCCGTGCGCCCCCCGCCGCCCCCGGCCCAGAGCACCCAGAAGGGGACGGGTCCCACCCGGAGCCGCGGTCACCAGTGGGACGGGGCGAGAAACCTCCCTGAGGGGTGGAACGGGGGTCCCGGGGGGTGCCTGTGGATTAACCTCTTTCCTGCCGCGCTCCCCTCGCCCCACACGGGGCTCTCGCAGGAGAGTTTGCAGCCCCCGAACTTTGCAGCGGGGACGGGGCTGTGCGGGGGACGGACCCTGCGCCCCCGCTTCCCCTTTTTCCTTCTCCCGTTCAAGAAAAGGGGTTTTTTTGGGGGGAGGGGGAGGGGGCTTCTCCCAGGCGATCCCCCCCAGCCCCGCTCAGCCCAGCCGGGGTCGAGGACCGCGACCCCGGAGGATGCTCGTCACCCCGGGGCCGTGTCGGTGCTCCCCGGCCGTGCCCCCGGCCACACTCACGGCTCCGCCGGCGCTGCCGCGCTGTGCCCGGTCCCGCCGCCGCCCGTGCTGCCCGTGCTGCCGCCGGTGCCGGTGCTGCCGCCGGTGCCGGTGCCGGTGGGGGCTCCGCCACCGCCTCTCCCGGCTCAGGTCCGCCCCATGTCCCCAGCGCCTCCGGTGGGAGCTGCCCCGGCGCCGGGCGGAGAGAGGGAGCGAGGAGCAGGAGGAGGAGGAGAAGGAGGAGGAGGAGGGGAAGGGGAGGAGGAGGAGGGACAGCGGTCCAGCCAGCCAGCAGCCGGCTCCGGGGCGGCCCCTCTGCCCCGTCCCCTCCCCTCGGGACCCCCTGCCCCGCCGGGGGACCCACGTGTGACACCGCCGGGAGCCCCGCGCTGCTCCCATGCTCTGCCCTGGAGTCCTGCGGAGGGGCTGAGACCCCCGCAAAACTGAGACCCCCGCAAAACTGAGTCCTGTGAGACACCGTGAGACCCCCCAGTGCCCCAGTCCGAGCAGGGAACGATCCCCCCCCAGCTCCCAGCCAGGGATGGAGCAGTGCCTGGCTTGCAAAGACAACAGTCCACAGCCCCGGGGAGGTCCCAAAACCCCAACATGCCAAGAGACAGACCCCAAAGCCCGGCCTCCAGCAGCTCCTTCCCACATCACCCCAAGCTTTTGCTTGGTTCATCCCCCCAGCCCCTTTCCCTGCTCCAGGATCTCAGGAGCTCCTGGTGAGCCCTGACCGAGCCCTCACCCTTGACCGCCCAGCTGGGCCATGAAACACTCCCCGACCATACCTGGAGCCCTTGCGTGGTGAGGGTGGGAACAATTGGAAACATCACCTGCCCAGCCAAGGTGGGAAACAAAGGATGAGCAATTTTCCTCCGTGGCCTTGGCAAACCCTCTCCCTGGATCAGGGCCCAAGCAGAGCAGCACCATTGTGAGCTGGAGCCCGAGTGGAACGGTACCATTGTCACTGCACTTTGGGAATCCTTCCCAGCCCAATGGTCACCAGCTTGGGTTATGGCCAGGATGGAAACTTCCTGATGCCCCGAATCAATGATCTCACAGCCCCACGAACAGCAGTGCGGGGTGAGGCCCTCCAAGCTCACCCGTGCCCAGCAGCTGCAGCAGCACCTCGGAGCCTCCCGGACCCTCAGGTCTGTGATACTCAAAGGACCATTGCTGGTAGTACCCCCACCACATCCCCAGGCTCCTCGAGGTGCAGCCTTTACCTGTTGGGAAGCCAGGGATTTGATGAAGGGAATTTTGGAGAGGTGCCTTTACACACCTAGAAAGAGGTGTGCACGTGTTTCACCCACGTGTGTGCGAACTGAGGGTGGTGTGTCAACATCACCACCTCAAATCTATCACTAAATCATCCTTAAAGTTGGACTGAACGCCACCAAACCACTTTGCCCCCCCTGGTAGGGCTTTTGCTGCCCTGGCCTGCTCAGGAGCTCACCCTGTGCCCCACATCCAGCACCCCACACTCCTCATCCCATCGGTGGCTCCACTGGGAATGCCATCACCCACCTTCCCAAGGGAAAAAATGCCTCAGTCTGATCCAACCGGTGCAGCTGGAGCGAGAGGGGGTGGGCTGGGCAGATGAATGTTGACAAACAGTCTTTTTTCTGCAATGAAGTCTCTGAAATGTTATGTCAACATGGAAGGACTGTTTATGTTTCACCAACCGGGAAAGTTCCCATTGACTCGGAGCTGTTTCCTCCCCCACACCGTTATTTTCTTCCCTGGGAATTTCTTTTCTCCAAACATTGTTTTCACCCAGGAGAAAGAGAAGAGAAGAGATGGAGCTCCTGGGACTCACAGCTCCCCCACACCACACACTGCCATGGGTGTTCTGGGGGCGTTTGGGCACCCCCACCCCACAGCCACCCCGACACAGCCTCCCCTCACCCCATTCCCATCACAGGGGCAGGAGCAGAGCTGGGCAGAGCCAGTCAAAAAGGGACCTGGAAGAGTTTCCCAGCTGGAATCTTCACCCAGAGGATTAAACATGAAAGATGCCGAGTGGGCTGCACCCCCAGACCCCAAAAGCAAAAGGAGCTCAGTGATACACGTTCCCACTTCACAGATGGAGAGACTGAGGTCCAGAGAGGACACAGCATTCCTGGGGTCATACAGCAAGTACCAAACATGCAGCAGGGCAGGACACAAAGGCAGCTCCTCCACAACCCCCCTGAACCCCCTCCCCAGCTGGGGGGACTGGTTCTCCCAGTGCCACCCCTTGCACGGGCAGTGCAGGCAGCCTCGTGTGCTCCCAGAGCCACCAGTCCCTCTCTGTCACCCCTGACTTGGGACAACACCCCGAGAGGTCACAGAGGGAGATGGTTATTGGGGGCCAAGCGACCTCCATGTGCCCCCCGGGCTCCTGCTGCCCTGGCAAGGCCCCGGAGCTGCTCCAGGGGCAGGAGGAGGTGGGAGGAGCAACCCCCAAACTGGACAGGGAAACAATTAACAAAGGGGCCGAGGACCTGCCCAAGTGAGCCAAAAAAAGAGGGAACGGGAGCTTTGTTCGGGTCGTCATGGCAACAGCCAGGCCGGAGCAGCAGCCACGGACTTTCACTTTCCTTTCCTTCCTCCCTTGGCCCCAGTGTCCCCAGTGGCCGTGGTGGCCTCACTGCCTGGCAGGTCCCCCCACGAGCCACCAGCACTACGGGTCTGGCATCACCTCCCAGTGCCAGGAGGTGGCAGCCCAACTGTCCATCCCCAGGTGTCACCATCCCTGATCCACGAGTCCTGTCCCCATCCTGGCTCTGCTCCTCTCCATGTCCTCCTTCGAGCCACCCCAACTCCATCCACAGCTCCTTCTCTCCACCTCCCTGCAAAGAAGCCCAGGACCCAGAGAGCAGTCCCAGGATGTGCAGGGCATTCCCAGGATGTGCAGGGCATCCCTGGGATGTGCAGGGCATTCCCAGGATGTGCAGAGCATCCCTGGGATGTGCAGGGCATCCCCAGGCCCTGCTGGACATCTTCAGGCCCTGCTGGGCATCTTCAGGACCTGCTGGGCATCCCCAGGACCAGGGGCACAAGGTGCCAGGATGGAGATGATGGCACAGAGACAGTCCCTGTCCTTCCCCATGGGGTCACACGGGACCTGCTCGGCTCCTGCTCCGTCTCTCCCCACCTGGCCATACCTCAGCGAGGAACCACAACTGCTCCCACTGCAACCCTTTGTGCCTCCCTCAGCAGAAGGAAGCCGGGACAATGGGTGGAGGGACCAGGAAAGCTGGTGGGGGCAAAGATCCCGCTGTCTCCAGTACCAGGGGCACGGAGGGGAAAGGCACAGCCAGCGCTCGCCTTCCTTTTCCCAAGCCCCCCACCCTGCCCAGAGCCCATGGTGCCGCTGCCACCGGAGCTTTGTGCTGGCTGAGAGTCCCCTGGATCGCAGGATACTGGGGACTGAGTCATGGAAATGGTTCAGACAATGGCTTGGCCCCTTTATAACTGGCCGGAGGGGGCAAAGCAGGGAGAACAAATCCGACCTTGCTTCCTGCACGGAAGCAGGCCCATTGTTTGGGAATGGGCATGTGCTCTGCTCCTCACCAGCCTGGGAAAGCTGCAGGGGGATGGAGAACGGGGAGCAAAGCCGTGGGGGTCCTGCCAGCCGCTCCCATGATCCTGCCTCACGTTCTACCTGGGAAAATCTAGGGAGGATGAGGATGAAGGCGCTGCCACTGCCCACGAGGTCACTGCCACCCGCCCCCCGTGTGCCCTCAGCTGGCCCAGCCTGCTGTGGTGGCATTGCCCACATTGCTGGAGCGAGCAGAGGGACCCAAAAAGGTCCCTTGTCACCCAGACCCAGAGTCACACCCCTGGCCAAGAGTGTCCCAGGCTGGATGTGCCTGTCCGTGCCACGTGGTGAGACCCAGCTCACAGGAGCCACTCTGGGCACACACACTGTGGCCTCAGACAGACAGACAGACAGACAGACAAACAGACAGACATCTGCAGCCCATTAAACCCAAACTGATACCACGGAGAAGCTCTGGAACTGTGGCAGTTTTGGGACTGTCCTCAGTTCACTCCATTCCACCTGGGTCTCGCAGTCCATAGGGGTGGGGGACATGACACACAGCAGGGATTCACCAGTGACCTGTCTCACCCTCCCCTCCACACCCCCAGGCAACGGGCAGCGAGTCCTGGTGGTCTCCTACTCGCTCTGTGCCCCCCCCCGGCACTGCCTTTCCCTGCCTCTGCCTCCCCAGCACAGCTGCTCTGGTTTGGGGGGCTCCGGGTGGGAACAGGGCAGGGCTGTGAAAGCACATCCCAAACCCTTCCCCGAGCCGGCAGCTTCCCCTCTTGCTCCCCCTCACCGCCTGCCCTCCTTGCAGGGTGGTGGGAGAGCCCCGGGAATTAACCTACCAATTATTTCCACCCAAATGCCACAGTTTTTCCCGGCCACTTCAGAGGCAATTCCAGGGGCTGGGAGCTCCGTGCTGCCTTCTCCCCGGCGCTGGCAGTGCCCGGCTACTGCAGGGAGCCGGGGCTGGGCGAGCGAGTCTGCCCGCAGCGCAACAGGCTCTAATCGGGGCGTAATAAAGCCGAGATGTTCCAGGATTGCTCTGCGGGGAGCGCACTCGGAGCAGCTCCGTCCTCAGCTCGGGGAGGGCTCGTCCGAAATTCCAAATAAAACCGAGCAAATAATGATCCTGCAGGAAAGCACGGCCAGGGCTGAAAGGGCAGGTGAGCTCCGGGTGGTACTTGGGCAGAAACACCTGGGCGGGACACTTAGGAATGACCGAAATGCTCCCTGTGGCAGGCACAGCACGCGGTGCTGCGGCTGCAAGGGTTTGGATGTTGTGGTAAAATCCTGCATCCCACTGTCCGGCCCCTTCCCAGCCTCCGAGGGGCACAGGAAGGTGTGTGGGCAGGGCAGGTGATGGAGAACACACCCAGGACCGGGGGCACATTTTGGGTCTGGAAGGGGGATTTTCAGAAAGCCCTGGGCTCTCCCAGCTGCCAGACTGGCACCTCCAAAGGACACTGGAATCACTCACTCCCTGCTTCCAAAGATCCAGCTGCCAGCATCCCAACTCCAGCTCCCAGCACCTCAGTTCCAGCTCCCAGCACCCCAATTCCAGCTCCCAGCACCCCAATTCCA
>NW_020884933.1:3208590-3220913 GCF_003945725.1 Corapipo altera
TTCCAGCTCCCAGCACCCCAATTCCAGCTCCCAGCACCCCAATTCCAGCTCCCAGCACCCCAGATCCGACTGCCAGCACCCCAATTCCAGCTGCCAGCACTCCAGCTCCAATGGGGCTCCCAGCCCCACTCTCCTCACCCCACACCAGCCGTGGACCTCGGGGGTACCCTTGGCATCCCCCCACGTGTAACCCAGTCAGCCCCCTGCGTGCCAACAACCCGGCCAGGGACTTCCAGCTCCAAACGGGGATTCGACGTGGAGAGGGAACAAAGCGGCACCTCTGTGACTCTCTTCCCGACCTGAGCGCCGCGGTTGTTTTTAGCTCGGGCGCTGGGGGGATCGTCCTGCCCGGAGCACAGCCCGCCGGGCTGGACCGGAGCAGCCGCACACGGGGAAGCCACAGGGTGGGAGGGCACAGCCAGCCTGGCGATGTCCCCAGAGCGCCCCGGCCGTCCCCACGCCGCGGGGCTGGCGCGGCAGACGGGGCAGGGGGAGCGCGGGGAAGGGAGGGGGCTCGGGGGGTGATGCTGAGCAGCCTGTGCCGGAGAGACGCGTGGGGAGGGAGGGGAGGAGGGAGGGAGGGAGGGAGGGCACGGCCGGACCACACAGCGGGACAGGGGGGGCCGCGGCCGGAGGGCAGCGGGGGCGAAGCTGCGTCCCCGACCTCCTCACAGACGGGGCGGCTCTGGGGGCTGAGCCCGTGGGGACGGGACGGTCCGGGGGGCTGAGCCCATCGCCGACGAGCCAAAGGCAAGACTGGGCTGGCGGGGCCTCCTCTCCCAGGCTCCGTCACCCTCCGCCAGCCCGGCTCCAGCGGGGACCCGCAGCACCCCGAGCCACCCACCTCCCACCGGGCCGGGACCCTCCAGCTCAGCCCCACAGAGGGGCTTTTCTTGTCCCCCGCCTTTGTTTTCTATTTAGTGCTTTTGTTCTCCCCTCTTTGGTCCTTTGTTCCAGCTTGTCCTTTGTTCCGACGCCTTTGGTTTCTCTTCCCTTTGATGCTTTGTCACTCCCTTCATCTTGGTGCTTTTCTTTCCCCGGGTTTTTAAGCTGGCGGTTGTTTTCCCTGGCCGCTCTGTGCTTGGCATTTTTATCCTTTCTCCCGCCTGGTCCACTCCTCGGGTCACATGGACCCGGCCCGGATTGTCTTCAAATCCCCATTTGTCTTGTTTTGGTGCCTGGATTTCTCTGCCTTTATGTCCTTTCTTAAGAGACTCTCAGCGATTTCTTCTCCCGGGTGAGGGAAGCAGGGGGGGGGAGGTCGAGGCTTAATTAATTAGCGAGTGTAATCTTTAGCTGCGTGGCACCGCGGGATGTGTAGAGCATCATTATTATTGTCATTAGGATGTTAAGGGTTAGCGAGGGTTTAAATACCAGCTAATTGCAGCAAAGAGCTCCAACTTCTCAAAATTCGATCAGAAAGAGCCAGACTTGTTTTCGCCCACCGGGGTTGGGAGAAGAGAGAAATTCCTGACACAGAGGATGAGCAGAGGCAACATGAGCCCCGAGGGGTGGGTGATGGGCGTAAAGAGCTGCTGGGAGCAAGGAGGAGTGGGCTCACCTCTCCCAAGAAGACCAAAAAGCATCATCCAGCCTTGGGGAATTTTAAAAGTAGACACTGGCGACTCCCTGGCATTGGCAGAGCCCATGGAACGGGTGACCCAGCCCCAGCCCAGGGGCAGAGCTGATGCCTGGGGAGGACAGAGAGGGTTAAACTCCCTGGGGTTTTTTTCCTCTTCCCATCACCCCGCAGGGCCAACACACCCTTTGGAAATGGGGATCTGCAGAAGGTTTGATGGCCTGCGGGGTAGGGCAGGACACAGAGCCACAGAGGGTACAAAGGCTTTAATCTGGGGGGAAAAACCGTTCCCGCAGTCGCTTTGCACCTCAGAGACACAGCTCAGAGCACGTGCACAGACACAACCACAAAATCAGATAGGGGCAGCCGGGATTCGGGAGCCCTTCTCCTGAGAACAACTTCACTGCACGAGGCTGCTGCTCTGCTTTGATTCAGTGCCCCAAATACCCTCCCACAGCACCACGGTGCCCGCTCACACCACGACGCCCCAGCCGGGCAGCAAAGGGCAGGACGTGCCCCTGCTCCCCGTGGCACTGCTGAAATATCTTGTCACTCCTGCTCCCCGTGGCCAAACCAAACCCAAGCTCCAGATTTAGGCCCCCCCGGGGCCCCCCCCAGCCCGTCCCATCCCACTGCACAGGTTCAGAGCAGCTGTTGCTGCTCCCCAGCTGTTGAACAGAGGAAACAGCCAAACTTAGCAACAGGATGTGCCCTCAGATAAGGTGATCGATATCAGAACAGGCAGCTTTTCAAGTGAGAGCTGAGCCCATCTGCTCGAACGGGGCGGCTCAGATGGGCCCCGATACGGCTCCAGCTCCACAACACCCCGATTTCTCCTCTCCCACCTCATTTTCGGTAACTCGGTGACGTGCCCACGGTTTGTGGCAGCTTGTGGTGGTGGGGGGGTGTAGGAGGGGTGGATTTCCGAGTGTGGGACCAGAGGGGAAAAGGGCAGGAGTATGCCAGGGGCTCCAGGAAGGGATCCTGCCTTTGGAACATCCTTCCCTGCCCAAAAAGAGGGATGCAGGTGGATCAGAAAGTGCCTGGGTGCTGCAGGCGGGGCGCTGAGGCAACACACCCTGCAAACAACACCACCAAAGCAGTGTGTAACAGTGACCCTGAGCTCCCCACACAGCCAGAACACTCCTGGGGAGAACCAGCCAGTGGGAGACAACTGGGAAGGCCCTGGAGGAGGATTGTCCAGGAAAGAACTGGATGACACCTGAACCAGCTCCATGAACCCACAAATCAGCACAGGCACAGCGAGTGAGCTCTCCACAGTGGATGGGAAAAGCTTTCCAGTGGGAGCAGCCCCTGGCACATCCCAAGGAGCCATCTGAGGATGAGGGATGCCAGGGAACAGACCTGCAACCTGCACATGCAGGAGGCAAGACAAGGAGGGCACGGAGCAGGGCCCCATCCTCCCTCAGCCCCCTTCAGCTCCTGCCAGCAACAAGGGACAAGGGAAGGTGCCTGCCCACCCTTCCCGTGGCTCCAGGTGTGCACAAACCTGAGGTTGGTGGCCAGCAGGAAAAGGTTGGGACAGTCAGGGACATCCTCACCCAGGATGGATGGACCTGCAGATCAACCCCTCCAAACTCTGCCAAACTGTGCCTCGTCTCAGGGCTGAGTGACTAACCCTGATCCTAACCCTAATCCTAACCCTAACCCGTGGCCACGGAGGGTGCCAAGGGATGCCGGGGAGCCCTGCCAGCAGCACCGGAGGCTTCTCAGGCCAGCGGGCACCTCCCTCCCTGCCGGCACCTTCAGAGGTTAAAAACTGAAGTGCTTGAAACAAAAGGAGCCGGGAAAAGCCATCCTACTGGTCTGCCCGGTCCTGGAGTCAGGCTCCAAGTGCAGCTGTTCAAACGCAAACTCGGGGCCGATAAGCCCCTGAAACGCCGGGACACAGCGCCGTGGGCTCCCGCTGCGCAGGGTCCCAGCCTGGAGCCATGAGCCGATGGCATCCCCCTCCCCTGGCATCACCGGCTGGGCTCAGCCCCCTCTGCTCGCCCACCCCTCGCTCTGTCCCGCTCTCCGAAGGGCTGAACCTGCTCCTATTACAGAGCTGGCACCGGGAAGGCTGAAAAAAAAAAGCCCCGAACCCCCCTCATCTCTCTATCTGCAGCCATGCAAGGAATATTGTTCAGCGCAGCACAAAAGCATCCCTGAAAATAGAAGCGCCAGGGCCAGGCCTGCCAGTGGCTGTGTGAGATAACGTCTACTTGCAAACAGTGTGTCTTTGTGCCGCTGTCACTGTCCCCATTGTTCAGGAGCCTATTGCCTCGGGGATATTGTTCCCTCCTTTTGTCTCAGCCCGGCTCCTTTTTGTTTGACTTTACTTACCATTTCATTCCTCTCCTTTGTGCCGGGGTTCTTGCTTTTGTCTCTCTCTCTCTCCCTTTTCTCTCTGTGATTTGTATTTAGCAATTGTTCCCGGCTCGCTGGAAGCACAATGTGCTCGGGGCTCTTTTCTCACTCCATTCATTACCTATTCAGGTGGGTTTGTTTGCCCATAGGTAACGGGAGGAGTGCAGGGGGTGGCAGTAGGGTAGGCTGGTGGTGGCCTTTGGGGACACCAGAGTCCCCGTGTCCCCCACCCTGGGTTCTCCACTCCCTCTGTGACAAACCAGCACCAGGAAAAGGCCAAATGGGAGCCCAGTTCTGCTCCCAGCCGAGGGGGCTGGCACGGACACGAGGGTGGCCGTGGGACAGCCACACACACGGAGACGTGCCCGGGCACAGCTCCCCCTGCTCTGAATCCCAGCAGGATCCCAGGATGGGGATCCCTCACCCAGCCCGGATCCAAGCCCAGCCAAGCAGTCCCAACACTGATGGTCCCTGGTTAACACAACTCTGGCTCTCCCCCATCCCTGCTTTTCCAGGAGCCAGGGAAAAGACAAGGAGGGCATTCCATGGCAAGGAACGCCAAGTCTGCTTTGCAGCAGCATTCCCACTGCCCCCCAGCATCACCCCTGTGCTGAACCATGACTGTGCCCTCTGAAAGGGACCCTCAGGGCTGCAGGGTGGGCACCATCCCCCCACTGCCAGCCCACAGTGGCCCGAGCTGCTGCTGCCCAGCTGGAAAAGCAGGGGAGGATTTACCCCTTGGCTCTCAGACAGCCCCCAGCACCTCGTGGGGACCACAGGGATGCAAAGAGCAGCTGAGCATCTGATCCTTGGGAATGGCTGGATGAGGCCTGGAGACAGAGGAACGAGAGCAGAGCTGTCTGCAAACAGCTCAAAGGCTCCCGAGGTGCCCCGGGTCCTGCAGGATGGTGAGAACCCTCTGCCCCCCTTCCCCTGCCGAGCATTCTGGGGGCCTGCAGCGACCAGGGTGGGGTAGTTCCTAACCCCACGAGGAGAAGGGAACCCCAGGAAACCTTCGGGGCGAGCCGTGATGGAGAGCTGACAAGTGGCCATCCCCGGAGACAACAAAGCCCCGCTGTTCTCCGGGCCCGCACCGCGTGACCTGGAGGGACTTTTCCTTCCCTCCCTCCCTCCCTCCCTCCCGCGAAACCCCGAGGATCAAAAGCATCCACCTCCTTCTCCTCTCTGGGCGCAGCCCACGCGGACGGGGGAGGCCACGGGGACCCCCGAGACTCACCCCGGGATCGAGGGACGGAGCCGGGCGGGCCGGGGGGGGGTCGGGGAGAGGCGGAGGGTCCGCGGGGAGCCCCCGGACACGGCGGGTCCCGGGGCCGCAGGACGGGGCTGCAGGGGGGGGTGGGGGCGTGCCTGGGAATAAAGGGAGCAGACTGTGGGCTATTGTCTCATTGTTATGGCTTCAAAGGACAATGGGGCATTGTTGTCCCTGGGGATCCCATTGTTTGCTTTCGCTGCAGATCCCAGCCGCGCCGTGGATGGAGGTTTCCCGAGGGCCGGGCAGGCTCCGTGTGTGGGACAGTAAATAACGAGGCAGGCGTGTTTGCCTCCCCACCACCCTTCCCAAAAAGGCACGGCACGGCTCAGCCAGGGCAGGGCCGGGACCACCCACCCGAACGGGGGGCACACGGAGACCCCCCCAGCCCACGGGGATGGGGTCAGAGCAGGGGGGTTCAGGGTGCTCTCTCCATCCCTCTGCACTCCAACAAACCTGTGCCAGGCTGAGGGGACAAACCCCATCCAGCATTTTCCGAGGGAGCCAAAGTCCCATCTGCCTCCAGGAGCTCCGTGCCCACTTTGCACTATCCCTGTGTTTTCCTGCCTCCTCCATCACACAGCATCCCCTGAAGACTCACATCCTCCAGGCAAGGGGGTGTTTGGCTTCTCCATCACCGAGGAAAAGGCCCTTGGCACCCTCAGGAGGACTTTGGAAGGGACAGCACAGCCCTGCCCTGGCTGTGCAGCTCCCCAGCACTGATTTCCACGGCTCCTTCCCATGGAAAATGGAACGTGGGTGCTATGCAAAGGCTGAGGGACGAGGAAGGAGCTGGGAACCCATTCCAGCCCCTCCAGAGCCCGAGGTGGGCTGGGAGTTTGATGGAGCAGGGAAGAGATACTGCTCTCCCCAGAGACACCCTTTCAGCAGGAGGTTGCTCACAACAGCTGGGAAGGGAGGAACTCATCCAGGGAGCCCGGGATGAGCCCCGGGAGGGGCCTGGAAAAGCCACGCTGGCAAGCTCAGCTGGGGGAAGGGGACACTGACCCTGCAGAAAATCAGCCTGGCACAGATTCCTCACCACCACTCAGGGAGCTGGGCTCAGACCCCTTCCCCAGGGGCCCGACCACCCTCCAGAGAACCCAAGGAGAGGTCCCAGACCATCTGGAAGAGCTGGAGCACACGGCCCAACCCCTCCTCGCTCCCTGGACCGAAGCCCTCCCGCCCCAGGGCTGAGAGGCTGCCCAAGGTCTGGGCTCAGCTGCTGCAGAGGATCTTTCCCCACTGCCCACGTGCCCCTTGGGCACCACCCGACCCCCCCAGCCCATCCCCTGTCAGAGGGGGACAAGCCCAGCCCAAGCTCTTGGTAGCCCCAGATCGAGCTCAAGAGCAAATCACAGCATTTGGGATTTTCAGAGGGAAGCAACTGCAGATAATTAAGGTATAATTGAACCCAGGTTGGTTTGTTTATGTTTTAATCCTGGGAATTCCCACTGCTTCTAATCAGAAGATGAGGTTGGACTTTGCCTCTGGAACGCCTTGAAGATTAATCCGTGGAAAAAGCACCCAAAGATTTGGTCAGGGATCAATAGGAGCTATTTGGGGAAAACAGGTCAGGTGTGAGAATAGAGGCTGGATTTTGGCACTGCTGCCTCCAACCCAGTCCCTCTGCTCCCCTGGGGTCCCACGAGGGGCAGGGGCACGGCAGGTGCCTCAGCAACCATCCCCTGGGCTCTGCTCCCCCTGGATCTGGGAGCTCCCACAGCTTTGGCTGCTCCTGCAGGTCCCTGCAGATCCCTCAGGGGGACTCACTCCATCCTCTCAAGTCACCAACCTCGCGAGGTGGCAGTGACAGGCCCGACCCCAGCCTGGGCACACACAGATGCCAACCTGCCCCAGGTGCTGCAGGGCTGGCAGGAGCCTGGCTGGGAGCTCTTTCATGCTCCCCAAAAGCGTTATTTACACAACTGTGGGTGCACACACACACACACACACACACACACACACACACAGGCTCTCCCCCCTCAAATAGTGCAATTTCCTCTCTGATAAAGAGCTCCCACCACGGCCCCCCTTTCCCTCTCCCCCCAAACTCGTGCCCCCGGCTCGGAGCCCACCTTGGGCTCTGATTTTATCTCACTTCCTCGATATGAATATTGGCTGTGCTGCTGATGAGCGATAAAGGACGGGCCCCAAACACCCTCTCTGGGGAGGAGGCAGCGCTGCAGAGGCTCTGCTGGGCCCCAGCTGACATCAAAGCCCCTCTGAGGGCAGATGCTGATCCCTGCAGCCCCAGATCCCAGCCCACCTCCCCCAAAACGGGCTGCCCTTGGCCCTCCTGGCCCCCCAACACCCTCAGAGCAGCCCAAGGGGGTCTGTGCTCTGTGGGGTAAAAAAAGGGCAGCTCTGCAGGTGCCACAAACCAGGCTGGGTGTCCCTGGTGGGGGGATTTTGGTGTCTGGGACAAAATTCCTCTCTATTTTATAGCGTCTTAATGTACAAAATCCAACCAAGGTTGGGCAACCCTGTGAGGTCCCTCACCAGGCTACTGCCAGCTCAGTTTACAGGGTGAAAACCACCTGAATAATCTCCTTAACTCTTAACCCACCCAACAGGGAGCACAGGGAAGGAGAGAAACATCTCTGGAAAACTCTGGTTTGTTCAGAGAGCAGCTTGTCTGGCAGCAGGAGAGCCAGAGACTGTTCCACTCAGCTGAGGACATCAAACCACTCCATCAGCCATCACCCCCCCCCCCCGGGGACTATTAGACATTGCTCCTGTTCTGCAGACAAGAGGCTGGGGAACAGCAGATAAGGCAAAATCGGGGAAAAGCAGCAGCCAGAAGCAGGGCTGGGCCAGGAAAGCTCTGTCTGATTTTGGAGCTCTGGCCCTTGCAGCAAGAAACCCTCCTGCAAACCTGGTACCTGAGCTCAAACACATGGAAGGGACGTTAAACTCATCCAGTTCCACCCCCTGCCATGGGCAGGGACACCTTCCACTAGCCCAGATTGCTCCAAGCCTTGTCCAGCCTGGCCTTGGACACTTCCAGGGATCCAGGGGCAGCCACAGCTTCTCTGGGCAACCTGTGCCAGGGCCTCCCCACCCTCACAGGGAGGAATTTCTTCCCAATATCCCATCTAACCTTTCCTTTTTTCAGTTTGAACAATTCTCCCTTGTCCTGTCACCTTCCAGGCAAAACCTGGACTAGGGCCTGGGCCTCCTGGGTTTAACAAATACTCCCAGGTGAGTAAAATAAGCTGCCCAAGCCTGAATCTGTCTCGTGGCTTCGTTTTACCACATCTACCCCCCAAATCCTGCAGTGGACGTCACCCTGCCCCTCCACAAACACACTGGGATCGTGGGAGAAGCCCTGAAAGCATTCCCCACCGTGACACTGCTGGGTGGGAACACGGCCCAAAGGCGAGTGCTGGGAAAATTGGGCACAGGAGGGATAAAAACCTCCGGGAACGGGGTCGGGGTCGCCTTTTGGGCAACGGAGTTTGCGACAACACCTTGGGCTGAGCTCCATCCAGGGGGATCAGGGAACCCCCCTGACCGACAGCCCAGGCTACCACTGGAGAGGGAAGCGGGAGATGGAGCAGCTCCAGTGACCCCAGTGGCGCTGGGAGCGGGAAGGGGCCGCGGGCACTGGGAGGAGGCGGCGGCGCGGGGGGCGGGCGGAGCTGCTGCTCATGTGGCAGAGTGTCCCCGCTGAGGGCAGGCACAACGCCCATGACTCATTTTTCCAAGAGATGTTACAAACAATGGGAACGATGCCCCTGGTGGGTCTGAATGTGAGGAGGCCCGGCGGGGGGGCTGCCATGCTGGGCACCTTGTGTGTGGGCTGCCAGCGCAGGGCACAGCTCAAAACCTGCTGCAGCCAGTTCGGGGCGTTTGCTTCGAGGAGATTCTGCAGGGATCTGGGGAGGGGGGTGGGATTTCTGCAAGGATTTTGGGGGGGGGGGGAAAAGGGCAAAATGGCTGCTCAGCAAACTCCTCTCGCCGTGGCATCCGATGTGCTCGTGGTGGGCACAGACCCCGGGGCAAAGAGAGGAGCAGCTTCACTGCCCACGGAGGAAAAGGGCAAAGAACAATCCCGAAGAGTTCCATCTCCATGTGGGACTGAAACAACAACGGGCAGGGAATTTGGGAAAGCACTGCAGGGCTTTCAGGCTGCTCCCCCCTCAACACATGTTCTCCATACTCAGATGGTGCCCCCAGGGCACAGTTTCTAAGCCCCTTTTGAGTCCTTGACCTTCCACTGTTGTCTGCTCCATACTATTATTTTTAGGCACACAATCCCTAAAACATCCCAGCGCTGGAAATACGTTCCCAGATAACGTGCAGTGAAGCACAGGGGGGGGAGAGGCTGTGGGAGAAGGGAATTCTGTGGGATCAAAGGTGGTGGCAAAGGGGATTTTCCCTTCCTAAACCCCACACAGCTTCATATCCCACCTCCCTGTGTACTTGTTTTACACTCAGAGCGTTACAGGCCTGAAAAGATGGGAATTGCTGAAGGCATCCCAAGCTCAACACAAATCCATGGCCTGCCTGGGATGGATCCTGCTGCTTCCCACATAGCCTGAGCAGGACTCCAGTGACACCTTGGGAGAGCAGGTCAGACATTGGGGTTCAGACTCATAAAACCACCCTATAAATCATGGAATCCCACCAAAGAACCACAAAGTGATCCCGTCTGGAAAGGCAGGACCCCTCTGCCTCCTCCCTGGGAGCTCTTTCACAAGCACAGAGAGCTCGGCCCCCAAAAGGACAGGGCTGGGCCAGGCCAAGCAATTCCCAAGTGCAAGAGGGAAGAAAAGCAGCCTTTTCCCAGAACCCCAGCGCCACAGGCAGAGAAGAGGGACAAATATTTACTCAAAGCACCTTCCAGGGCTAAGAGAGAAAAAAATCAAACACTGCAGAGCCCCACCTGGGTGTGAGTGGGCTCTCACCTGCCTGGCACAGGCAGGGAGCAGCCCAGGAGCTCTGTCTTACCCCCCCTCCGGGCATCAGGAGTGCAGAAACAGGTCTCAGTCTCTCAGTTTTTAAGAGAAAGGAGCTCTGGTTCTATAAAACAGACATTTCATTAGGGTGAGGTGGTGTCCAAAAGCACCCTCAGCTGGATTTGGGGTTGTGACAGGTATCCAGGTGCTGGGAGAGGTAAGAAACTCTCCCTGGCAAGTCCCATCATAGGAATTTTGATTCCTAAAGAAGTGTGAACACTCCAGGGTGGGATCTGTTCCACAACAAGACACCCCACTGCGATACCCAGCACTCTGGGCACTCCTGATCATCCACCTCAAGGCATCTCCTCCCAAAAGAGACCTCACACCCACCCACAGCCCCCTCCCACCAGCCCCTACCCCCCTGCCCCGGAGGGAAAGGGATTTGCACGTTATGGAAGAGTGGAATTTGCACGTTATGGAAAAGTCCAGCTGGCAGAAGCAAACACAAGAGGCCTGAAGGGAGCAGAAAGCCAGAGGGAAGGGGGGTTGCTACACACGAGCCCCAAGGGAAGCACTCACTCTGCCCGCTCCTCCTCACCCGCTCAGCACGCCCAGAACCTTCCACTCCTCATCCCCTCCGGCCGCAGGGGAAGGTGCTGCCGGTGCCCGGGAGATCCAGGTCGGACCGCTGGAGAGCAAACCCCGCACCAGTCAGCCCAGTTCACTTCCTTCCAGCTTGTCTGGGAGCCGGTAACGCTGCTGAGGAACTCGGAGTTCCTGCCGAGGCTTGACACGCTCGGCTGGAGGGGCTGGAGCCGCCGAGCCCGCAGCTCCCTCTTCTGTCCAGCGAACTCCTTGGCAGCCACTTCGTCCCGTTCCGGCAGGAATTTCGGCTCCCTGGCCGAGCAGCTCCCGAGCCGTCACCTTCTCCCCGCCTGCAGCCCGGGAAGGCGCCGGGAGCTGGAAGGATTCGGGGTTAAAACGCTCCGCGAGCCTTCGGATGAGTCAGCCCTGCGGTTTCTCGGAGGACAGACAAGTGTTTCTCGGGCCCGGATTGTTGCTGTGCCCTGTCCCTGGGCTGGCCGTGCCCAGGAGCTGTTGTTGGACCGCAAGGCTCCAGTGCCAGGAGCTGCTGGAACAATGGGGCTGTGTTTCCTCCTGGACATGCAGGGCTCTCCTGGAGGCCCTTTGCAGTTCCATGGCTTCCTGCCGGGAGCCTCTTTTCTCCTGCAGCTCCCCCACACACATAATTAGGGACTATTTTGGGACCTTATGGGAGATGCCTCGGAGCTGATTAGCCTGGACTTCCTTCCTCCCATCCTCGACCTGCTCCAATATCGACGTCCAGCGGAGCTAATTTGATCATATCAGAGGAGCTTTGGAGGCATCAGGGACTCTCAGAGTGCTCAATTTGGAGCTGGCAGCAGCAGGGCTGATAAGAACCAGCCATTTCTCCTCATGTCCATCTCTTTTCCGTGCCAGCCACGTGCTCAGAGGGAGGACAAACCCTTGGAGGCTCCCACTTTTATTTCAGTGGATAAACTGGAGCTCAGCACTGAGGCAAATTAAATTAATTTTTTCTAATTCTATTTAATTTTCTGCATTAAACAAAATTTTTTTTAAGCACACACTATTAGTAAAAAAGTCCCACATTACTGCAAAAATAGTTACTTCAAAATTACCTGGAATGGTCTGAATATTTAGAGTCTCCTCCTAAACCAGATCTAACATCCCACAAGACACAGGTGTTTGTCAGAGACCCCACAGAGAAAACCACCTGGAGAACGTTCTGGCCCTTCTCTGCACCCTGAGACTGAAAACAAGGTTTATGTTTACAGATAAGGTGAAAAATGTTTATTTGCGAAATACATCAAACTACAAAAAAAAATCCCCCCCAGAGGAAGGGGCAGTTCCCAGCCCTGACACAGCCCCAGTTATCACAGCTCCCTCCCCACTGCCCAGCCCTGCTCCCACTGACACTTCAGTCACTCCAGAGCATTCCAGCCACTGTTGTGAAGAGCAAATCCTAGTTGGAAACACTTTGGAGCAGAGTGATGTTGTCCCCTTTCAGCATGATCCGACCTGCAACACAAGGGAAACAGGGATTGGAGAGACCACAGAGCCGTGGAATGGTGTGGGCTGGGTTAAAGCTCATCCAGTGCCACCCCCTGCCATGGGCAGGGACACCTTCCATAGC
>NW_020884933.1:3220923-3242217 GCF_003945725.1 Corapipo altera
CACTCTGACCTACCCAGCTGCTTCCTGGACTTTGTTTTGGAGTGAATCTCCTCTGCATCATCCAGCACCAGGTTCATGTACTCATCAAAGCCCTGGGAACAGCACCAAACACAGTCAGGGAGGTAAAATTCAGCAACCACCCCACAAACCCTCCTCAGCTCTGCAATTAAGGCTCTTTACAGGAGAGACATGAAGCACTTCCACCCCCATTCTTGGAAAACAATGGGAAAAGAAGGAAGAAATGGATTTATGAACCTGAACCCACCCCCCAAAATGATCAGAGCTGTGACAAGGGAACAGTGATACTCACAATGATGCAGCCTTCTATCCTCATGTTCACCTGCTCATAGAGCCACACCTGGATCCTGGATCTCTAAAAATCATGGAGAGGGAGAATAAAACAGGAACATAAACACCCCAAGCAGTTTGTTCCCTCCTGGGCATCCAGGGCTCCTGGCTGCCAACAGCCACTGAGCTCTCAGAGGAGTCTCTCTGTTATGCCCTCTGGTGTTTTTGATGTTTTGTCAATAATTAATTAAGTAATAATAAATAACAGCTAATAAATAGTAATTAACAATATTTAATAATGAAACACAGGACAGCAGAGATTTTTAATTGTCACAGGGAAACAGTGGAAGGTGTCTCTGCCCAAGGCAGGGGGTGGAACTGAAGGGTCTTCAAAGTCCCTCGCAACCCAAACCATGCTGGGGTTCTGTGAAAACACCCCGGACTGCAGGATCAACACCTGTTACACAGGTAATTCCTGGCTGGGGGAAGGAAATGTTGAGCTGCTTTCACCCCTCTGAATGCCTGTGAGTTCCTCAGTTCCACCGAAACCGGCTCAAAACCCGAATTAACAACCCCAGCCTGGTGTGGCAGCACAGGCCACGTGCTCAAGGAGCACCAAACACTCCCCAAAGGGTTTTAAACTGAAACAAAGTAGATTTAAATTGGATACTGGGAAGAGGTGCCACCCCCAAGGTACTCACGTTCTGCAGGTATCGGAAGATCAGGTTCTGGAGGGGAGGGTTAAGGTCCGGCACAGCCAGGGACCCCCGGGGACACAGCCCGGGGGGAGAGAAACCCGCGGTCCTCGGGGGAAGGAACCCCGAGGGATCAAACCTGCGACCCCCGGGAACGAAACCCTCGATCCGGGGGGTGAAACCCGCGGCCCCCACGGTACAACCCCCCCCGAGGGATCCCACCCAGGCCCCTGGCGGTGAGAGCCGCGCTCCGCGGCCTGGAACCCGCGCTCCAGCGGGGGACACCCACGACCCGCGGGCCCCTCCCGGCCGGCAGCCCCCGCCCCCCGCAGCCCCCCGCGTTCCCCCCGCGTTCCCCGCGGGCCGTGCAGGATACGATGGGCTGCACCATCACCTTCTGCACCTTCTGGCCCTGCCCGCGGTACGCCATGGCTGCCGCTCCCTCCCCGCGCGCCGCGGCCGCGGGGCACTCTGGGATAGCGGCGGACTGCGCGGCCCGGAGGACCGCGGCTCTACTGCTCCGGGAGGGCGGGAAACCGGGAACGTCCAGCGGGAGGCCGTTCCCAATCCTCCTGTCCCTTGTTCCCTGGGAGCAGAGCCCGACACCCCCCCCCCCCGGCTCCCCCCTCCTGTCAGGGGGTTGCAGAGCCAGAAGGTCGCCCCTGAGCCTCCTTTTCTCCAGGCTGAGCCCCCCCAGCTCCCTCAGTTCTCCTGCTGCTCCAGCCCCTTCCCAGCTCTGTTTCCTTCCCTGGACACGCTCCAGCCCCTCAGTGTCCCTCCTGAACTGAGTGACCAGCACTGGACACAGGATTTGAGGTTCCAGCAGTGCCAGCACAGGGGGACAATCCCTGCCCTGGACAACCCCCCTGAGCCCCCAAACCCTGCTCCTGCACTTATTTATTCATAAACACTCGGCTACAGGGAAGGAGGAGGCGACCAGACGGTGTTTAATACAATTCCTTAAATAAAATACACATAGAAACCAGAACCAGGAGGTCTGTACAGACACGAGCGGGGCGGGCGGAGGTGACCAGCCTATGTTTAATACCTTAAATAGAATACAAATATAAAATGGAAGAATAAAATATTTACAGAAACCATGGTATACACCAAAATCCCGCCTCCACGGGCTGATAAGAGGAGGAGGAAACCTTCCATTGCCCTCTTCCTCTCTCCCAGAGTCATTCCATGGGCACATGAGATGGATGCTGGCGGACGTCACGGCGTGAGGAATTCCTTCAGCAGGATGAAGGATCGGCAGCTCAGGGGAGCAATCCTTGGAACCAAGAGGCACTTAAACCAATCCTTCCTTTCCCAATTCACTGCAGACGACGAGAGGAATCCTGGCTGCCCACCCCAGGATCCTGTTCCCATCGGGAAAAAGCACCCTGATAATTCAAAGTAAGGCTGGATGGACACACCCCAGCCACCGCCCTTGGCAGCGTGTTTGGTCCAAAATACTAATTAATCTGCTCCCCCCCCCCCTCCCCCCAGCATTGTCATTAATTCCCCTAATTAAAGTCAAAATGACAGCGTACAGCAGTAAAACTCAAGAGTTGACATAGTAACTCCAGGCTTTGGGTACCAACTGTCCACGGGATCCGAACACGAAGCGCTGAAATGTGCTGAACGTTGGGTCGTGCCAGGGAGGGGGGAAGGTGGAAGCTTTTGTTTGAAGCCTTTGGAGTGTCACAGAATGAACAGATCAGTTCAAAACCATCACAGTCTGGAGATGGGTTCTCTGTGTCCCCAGAAAAAAACCCACAAGTGCTTTGTCCACTCCGTGTGGAAGGAGCCACCGACAGTCCCGGGGAAATCCAGGACAACTGAGTGCAGATCCTGCCTAATCCTACCCATCCAACTGTGCCTTCAGCCTCAGCCAGGAAAGGATCACCTCCACATATCCAACAAAATATACAGGTTTGGGGGTTGTGGAGGGGGGAAGTTTATGGGGTTTTTTTTTGGTGTTGGGTTTTTTTGTCTTTTTTTTTTTATTTTATTTTTTTTTTTTAAGACTGTGCAGTTCAGCTGTCAATCATCTCCGAAAGTTCCAGAAGGAGGTCATCCTCGTCCTTCCCTGGGTCCAGGTCAATCTCTGCTTCCAGTTTGCCTCCTGAGATTTCCCAAATGAGCTTCTCGAAGTCGTCTTCCACAGACAGAGGTGCTTTGGCAGAGCCCGTGGAGCTCAGCCGGCGCAGCTTCACCGGCACTTCTGAGGAAGCTGAAGTTGAGCTGGAGACCTCTGACTGTGCCAGGGAGTCTGCCTGGCTCCCCAGGTGGAGCTCAGGGCTGGGAAGAACAAGAGGGAACATCAGTGTGTGACATTCCTTACCTGGAATTCAACCCTCCTACATCCCAACCCTCACACAGGGATTGTGACTCAACCTGGGACTACTTTTAAAAGTCCAGGATCAGCAGGTACAGTTGTCAGTTTGGAGATTTATCCATCAAGAGACACCTGGAGTCTCGGAAAGAAAGGTCAGAATTTGTAGCCAGAGAGACTTTTCCACCTTTACTGATTTGACCATAAAAAGGGGAAGAAGTGACCCTCTACAGGCACTCAGAAAACCCAAAGAGTCACTGAAAAGCTGTACCCAAGTGCAGCATTTTAAGAAAACCACCTAAATAAGCATTGCTGCTACAGAAATTACTTCAAATTAATTGTTTCTTTGTTGGGATTTTGGCACTGATTACCTCGAAACTCGAAATTTTCCACATGTGAACAAACCCACCTGTTTCACATGAAAGTGGCAGAGATCAAGAAAAGGGACAAAGGTGTGATTGTTACCTGGTTTGAGGTTTTTCCCTCCGAGGTATGGAGACCAGGCTGTCCTCTGGCAAAGCAGGAGCCACGGCCTGGGGAGAAGGAAGACAGTAAAAATCTTCCCTGGATATTTCAGTTTTCCACCTCTTCTCCCAGAAGAGGGTAAGATTTGGCCATAAATGTTCCTGGGGACCCCCAGCTGGCTCGAGCAGTGTCCTTACCGCAGCTGCTTTCTTGGCTGAGGGCTCCTTGGTGTCCCCACCGGTGGCACTGAGGGGCTTCACGGCCACCACGGCAGTGGGGTGGCTCTCGGTGGCCTTGCGTTTCAGGGCCTGCCTCGGGGAGGACGTGGCTCTCCCGTCCAAAGGCTTCAGGCACACCTTGGATTTGGCTGGAATAGAAGGAAGAGTGAGATGGGTCAAAAAAAACAACAGGTTCTTAATAGTCCCATAATCACAGAATTGGAAAATAGTTTAGGTTGGAAGGGACCTTAAAGATTGTCCCGTTCCACCCTGTGCCATGGGCAGGGACACTTTCCACTAGCCCTGGTTGCTCCAAGCCCCATCCAACCTGGCCTTGAACAGTTCCAGGGATGGGGCAGCCACAGCTTCTCTGGGCAGCCTGTGCCAGGGCCTCCCCACCCTCACAGGGAAGAATTTCTTTTGTGTATCAAACCTAAATTTCCTGTCTTTCAGTGTGAAGCCATTCCCCTTGTCCTGTCCCTGTTTCCTGATGAACAGTCCCTCTCCAGCTGCCTTGTAGCCCCTTCAGGTCCTGGAAGGTGCTGTGAGGTGTCCACACAACCTTCTGTTCTCCGGCTGCACACCCCCAGCTCTCCCAGCCCATCTCCACAGGGGAGGTGCTCCAGTCCCTTTATTGACTCCGAGACCTCTCCTGTGCTTCCTCCACCAGTTCCACGTCCTTCTTCTGTTGGGGGCACCAGAACTGCAAACAGGACTCCAGGTGGGGTCTCACCAGAGCAGATCAGGGAGGGTTCTCCCCTCCCTTGCCCTGCTGGCCACGCTCAGTTGGATATGGCCCAGGATTTGGTTTGGTTCCAGCACACGTGGCCCTTCTCCCCAGGCTGCTCTCCACAGCACACCCTGAGCTGACACTCAACACTCACTTTTAGCTTTCCGTTCCGGAGGCTGGGCTGCCTTTTTCCCTGGGGACACTGCAGGGTCCTTCTCTGGGCTTCCCACCCCGTCCTCCTGAGGCTTCACCAGTTTCCTCCTCCCAAGCTGATAAGCTGGTCCTGAAACCACGGCGGATTCAGGGCTCCCTGTTGGGGGAGTTTGATCCTTGGCTGGTTTCTCCACTGGGGTTGGCACAGCAGCTGCTTCCTTCTGAAGCTTCTCCTGGCGTTGCTTCAGCTGCCGCTTCTCCCACATGATCTCCTCCAGGCTCTTCACCTGCACTGTGGAATTAGCTGCACTCTGACCAGAGGGCTAAAAAAACAAATAAAAAAAAGAAAAGGATTATTAGGACAAAAATCTATGGAGACTCCATTAGGAAAATCTGGGTGGCAACCCCTCCAAAATGGCTCCATGTGGCACCATTGAAATCCAACATTTTTTGTGTAAAATGCTGCCTGTAACAAGATCCCTGCTTTGCTCTGGTAATAACGTTTCAAAAGCCTGCAATTCCCAACACAGCAAGCTGCTTTCACGGAGCAGAAGACTCTAGCTGTACCCTGTCCATTCTTTTCAAGGACTACAAAGCCATACAAGCTCCCCCATACAGCCTGATGTCCTCTCGTGAAACCTCCAGCCTTTGTCACTGAAATACTCAGCTCAGAATTTCAAGACGTGCCCAAAGTTTGCCAGAGAAAGTCACTGAGAACAAAACCATTCTCCCCACATTAACCTCTCGTGCTAAGAGGCTTCATTGTGAGGTATAATCAGATTAATTCCAGGTTTTAGTTCAAATTAATTAATTAATTCAAAGTGAGGATTATGATGTTGTCTGGAAACGCTACTGGAAGTGACAGGACCTGAGACTTCACTGCAGCAAATACCAAATGAGGAAAGGTAGGAACACATTCCAACTGGGAGCAGGAAGTGAGTTTACAAACAAAACATGGCAAAACTTATCAGAAATTTTATGTACAAATGTACATATCTAAGTTTTCACAACAGACTCACCTCTGCAGGTGCAGAGACAGTTTTTGGAGAAGGTTTGTTCAATTCCACTATCATTTTTTCTTCTCTTCCAGGTGCTTTAAAACAAGCAGAAGTGAAAAATAAGTATTTTGTCAACAGCAGAGGTAAAGAAACCTGGTTTCCTTGGTGTTTTTATTTTCTCATGTCTCAGGACAGAGGGAAAGGCTACAGGAAGCAATTCCTGAAGCTTCTCATCTCTCCCTCAAAATCTCTTTTTATGTGGTTTATATAATCTTAAGGATGAGGTCTTTAATGCCCTCGTTAAGAAGTTGATACATCCTTCCCAAACACACATTTATCAATAAACACACATTCCAAAGAGGAATGTAACCCTGGATTCAGCACAGGAAAGATTCCATACCACAAACCAATGGCAGAAAATACAAGAGAGAAATCAGACCACAAAGCTCCTCAAGGAATGAATTTTCCAGTGGGAAACACAGAAAACTATCACGTAGTTCGTGGAACAGAACACGGTCCCTTTGACCTTGGTATTCACAGAAGGAAAAAGCGAAGTGAATGCTGAGGAAACCGGCCTCATTTCCCCAGGGAAGCACTTCCCCAGGGAGGTCCCTCCTTACCTATGAGCTTTGTGACCCGCAGCAGTTTCCTCCCTCTGAGGGCAGGCTCGGGCTGTGCAGGAGGAGCGGGCACGTTCTCCCCGCTCTGCTGCATCCTCAGAGCTTTCTCCCTCTTGATCTCCTCCAAGGTTTTGATCCTCACTTCTCCCGCTGGCTTGGCTCTCCCTGGCTCTGCCAGCTGCACCCTGCCGGGCACGGCCGGAGCAGGAACGCTCCTCCTGGGCTCTCCCTCGGCTTTTGGCTTGGCAGGAAACTCCTCCGGTTTTTCCTTCTCTTCCTCCAACCTCTTGTGGTTCTTCTCAGCCAGGGCTCCCGAGAGGGATTTGATGCGGACGGGGGGGACAGGTCTGGTCCCTGGGCTGGGCTCCTCTGCCCTCCGGGCCTCGCCGGGGGCCTTGGCCGGGGGCTCCCCCCGCCTCTGGCTCGCCCTCTCCAGGCGAATCTCCTCCAGGGTCTTCACCCGGATCTCTTCGATGGGCTTGGCAGCCTTCTCTGTCAGCAGCAAAAAAAGGGAAGCACCAGCGTTTAAACACAGTCCAACAACGTTTAGTCTCCAAAATCTGTCACAGCACTGAGGAGAGGGGGTTTGATGCTCTTCAAGATGATGCAGCTGAGGTCGGTATCCTCTGTGCAATCATGGAATGGGTTGGCTGGGAAGGGACCTTAAAGCTCACCCAGTTCCACCCCCTGCCACGGGCAGGGACACCTTCCACCAGCCCAGGCTGCTCCAACCTGGCCTTGGACACTGCCAGGGATGGGGCAGCCACAGCTTCTCTGGGCAGCCTGTGCCAGGGCCTCCCCACCCTCACAGGGAAGGATTTATTCCTAATACCCAATCAAACCCTACTCTCTGTGGGTGTAAAGCCATTCCCCCTTGCCCTGTCACTCCAGGCCCTTGGAAATAGTCTCTCTCCATCTTTTCTGTTGGTTCCTTCAGGCACAAATATATCACCCCAAAGTCTTCCCTTCTCCAGGTTGAACAACCCCAATTAACAATAACATTCTCCTCCTCTTTTAAACCACCTGAATTTTGAAAACCAGAACCTGTTCTTTTGTTAATTCTTAGACCTTGTCTATCCATGGGCATCCCAAACCCCTGCTCCTGGGAATGGTTCTATCCTACTTGTGTGTGAGCAACTGCAGCTTCTGATGGTTCAGGAGCATCAAACCTTGATGAGACATGTGGGAGCCACCTCTGTGACAGCAGCCTCAGGACAGCTCAGCACCCCAGCAAGGGGCAGCAGCTCTTTAAAATTCACTTTTAGGGCACTATGGAAGTTCATGGAAAGAAAAAAGGGGGAGGTGTATTTAATATCTAGTTATTACCTGTCTCTGTACTGCTCTGGTCAGAGGGTTGTCCCAACCTCTCCCTCAGGGACTTCAGCACTTGAACTAAAACACAGAACAGAAAAGGTCAGGGAGACTGCAGAAATCCTGATTTTGTGAGATGAGACAGGAGATCACTCCAGTGGGATTCAAAGTTACCTTGAGCCCTCAACCAACATGCAAAAAGAACCACTAGAAGGAGAAACAAAAAACCTGAGCAGAAAGTGTGGGTGTGAAATCCAGGTGTGTTTGGTACCTGTGCCTCTCCTGGGGGCTTTCTCAGCATTCTCCAGCAGCTCTGTCTTCCTGCCCAGCCTGTCAGCAACGTTACGCCTCAGAGGAAGGAAGGTTTTACCAGCTTCAGAAAGACACAAAGGGGAAAACACTTTCAGAAGGTTTCTCTGCAGGAGGATTTTCCAACAGTCAGCCACAGACTTCAATCCTTCCAGGTTCATATTCTGGTATTTGCCTTTCAGTTGCTAACAGAATTTGGTGGGTTTGCAATCAGTGCACATCACGTAATTTCCTCCCCAAAAATACCTTTAAAAATCACCATGTTTAGGTGAGGGCACCCAAAGAGCAGCTCACAAAAAGCTCTCACCTATGAGAGTTTTCCGTTTTCCCAGTCTGTCAGGAAGATTCAGCTGGATCACAGGATCCTCACCTAAAACAAAGAATCATCTGTTCAGGCACAGAAACCAGCAGCCAGTAAAAGCATCATCCTTCCAGCCCATGACCCTAAAAATGACACTCCTTTGGTAGCCAAACCCCATAACTAATGAATGACTGTGAGTAGAAGTGGTTCTACGTGGTTTTTGCCTTTAAAAGGAATTTATAATTTCCTTTAAAATTAATTTATACAGACTCCTATCACACAACTGCCACTGTCAGCCTCTACAATGCTTCAAAAACTGGCTACTTGTATAATTCCATCTTCTCAATCTTCCCTTTCATTATTCCTGTTTTTAATTAACCTCTTATCTGCACTCTCACTCTTGTTTTGCCATCAGCCCCCTCCCTGCTGCTACTGCACTTCTACAACTCAACCTCAAAGTGAAATGTAACACATTTGAGAGTCTGGAGGATGTGATAAGATATGATCAGTTCTGGCTTAATGAGAAAAACCTCTCCTTGATCTTTCACTGCAATGTAACAAATCCAGCACCTCCAGATTCCAGCCCTTTCCAACACAACCAGGGCCTTCAAGCATCAAGTGGTTTGAATTAGAAAAGGCAGCCCCACACGTGTGAGTTAATGATTACTGAACAGTTTGATTTAGGAGCTGTGAAATGGAAGTTCTCACCTTCCTTTGAGGACAGAGTCACAGTTCTCAGCACTGTCCTTACGTTTTCCTTCTCTGGCACAGGAATTGTCCGAGCTTGGAGCGGATCAACAGCAACTCCTGAGGGACCTTCTGATCAGAGCATGGAACAAACAAGGATGTTTAGGGAAGCAACCCAACCAAACAAAACAGAAGAACCATCACGGAGACCAAGAACATCAGTTACTCATTACTGCCAAACACACAACAAGCAGTGCATGTAAATAAGAGAGATGAGCAGTTTCCCCTTGGATTTGCCCTTGGAATTCCAAGCAGGAACACCAGCTGCTTCAGAAACAGCTCACATGCCAAAGCAGCTCAAGGCCCCCAAAAGTCTGTCCCCCAAGCAGCTCTCAGCTGCAAAAACCATCTCCCGCTCTGAGCCCAAGAGTGCAAAAAACCCCATCCTTCTCCTGGCAAATTCCAGCTATCCAAATAACATCAGAAGGATTAAAAACAAAGACAAGGTGAACAGAAGGCAGAAGGACAGGAAGATAGGGGATATTAACTCACCACCTTGTTTTTTGGCTTTTTCCTTCAGTTTCTTCAATTTGATTTCTTCGAGTGTTTTTATTCCGAAATTTAAACTGTCATCTGAAAGCAGGGAACAGTTCATGAAACTGAGGCTTAAGGGCATTTTGAATAAACCCTGGCAAGACTCCCCATGAGTAAAAACAGCCCCAGAACAGATGGTATTTTGGTAAGGAATTGGCACCTTCCTTCACCCTCCTCCATGGTAAGATCTCCACTTTCAATCATTAATGTAATGCAGAGGGATTAAAGATTCCTCTGGCATTTGCACAATGTCTGAAAGGACACATCTGCAGGCATTTAAACTCCATGTTGTGGCTCTGTTTTGTTCCACAAAAGCAAACCAGGAGGAGTTTACCTCCTTGGGACATATGACATTATTAGATGGGAATGACTCCCTTCAGTGACCTCATGTTCTATTGTGTTTTTAGAACATATTGCTTTCAATTGTCAAATTCTCCTTCCAATCCACCCTCCTACAGCTGCTGGAATACCTTGCTTTGTATTAGCATTGGATTTCCTAGTGGAAATCAGCCTCAATCCATTATGGGCTTCTGTGGCTGGCTGCTGGACAGGTGTTTTAGTTTCTTCTCCTTCTTCAGAGAGCTGGTCTGAGAGACAAAAATAAACCAATTAATTCATGGAGTAGGGATCAGACATGATTGTTCATGTTTATGCAGCTCATACAATGACATTTCAACCCATAAAGATATTTAGGACTCCAGACATTTTAACCACTACAAAATTCAGGTATTATGTGATTTATATATTCACTTACAGTAGGAATACCTTCAGTAAGTAAAAAATGCTCACCATCATCATCTTCATCATCATCTGCAGCATTGATGACAACTGGAGGGTGTGTAGGACTTGGGACATTTTCTGAGTTCTCCACTTTCATCACCCCTCTCAGCTGTGGGGAGGGGTTGGACTGCACAGAGAGTTTGTTTTGCTGCAGTGACATCTGAGCCATTTTCACATCGTCTTCTGCAGACTCAGGTGGGCTTGGGAGTGTGGCTGAGGAAAAGGAGATCATCTGTCACCTGGCCATGTCAAACTCTGACCCCAGTGTTGCAGGTATGACAGGGAAGGTAGATAAGACAAACCCAACTGGCTACTGAATTTAGTTTCCTTATTCCCCACCCCTGCTTACACTGTGAAGGTGGATTCCCTCACACACCCACCTCCCCACCCAGAAAGGACTAAATGAGGGGAAAGGAACCTGAAAGGCAAAGATCACAAAGGAGCTGAGCATGAAAATAAAATTAAACCCCAGAACTCCATCCCATTCAGCTGAGAGCCTGTGACTGCAGACTTCTCCCTGCACTCATGAATGACCGATTCCCAGAGCCTCTCCTGTGTTTTACCCCATCCTAAGCAACATTCACGACTAAATATTGAACAATTACAGAAAATGGAGCTGAGAAACTCACTTTTGCTGGGGGGTAGGAAGAGCCCATCGACATAACGGCCTTTGGTGTGATGGAAAGCACAGTTGGACTTCTGGCAGCCCCCGGGCTGGTTCTCCCAGTAACAGGCGATCTCGCTCCGCTTTTTCTGAGGGAAGGGACAAACCCAAGCTCAGACTTGCAAAGAAACTCACTTTCATAACATGGCAGAGACAGGAGTGTTGCAGGGCAGTGCTGAAATACCATTCCAAAGGTCAACTTCTCGCTAAAAATATTTCGGGGCACATAAAGTTTGTGTAGAGAGGGGGGGGAACAACTAAACATTGTCTGGCTTTGCTTTCCCGTCACTCAGCTGGGGAAGACAGGCCAGCCTGACACATCAACTCAGGGTTTAACTAGTGCAACCCCCAAAATAATGGGATTATTCAGAGGGAAAAAGGGCTTCAATTGCCCAGGTTAAATCTACCTGAATTTATGGGTTCCTTCCCATCTGATTTCTCCCCTCCCTGTACTGCCCCAAGAGGTTGGGATAATGTTATCTGAAGAAACTCAGATTTTTTCCAGCCATTTTCCAGCCCAGCCCTCAGGAGGCTGTTTCCCAGCACACTGAGTGATCCATGGGGTTGCTTCTACCTCTGATTAAGCAAATAACATCAGCACCTAATGCAAACACTTCCTGCCGAGATCCACCTCAGAAATCGATTTTTCTTCCCCCAGTTTCCTGCCACCCCCCTCCTAGTGACCAATATCCCTCTAAAGCAGGTAAACCTATCCTGTAAAAGCACATTCACCCACCCACAACACTGAAAAACGCTGCTGGTGCTTTGTTTTGCAAACACTCACATCGATCTCCATGTGTCTGAACCTGCAGACATTCCTGAAACAACGACCCTCCTGCCAGAGGGTGCAGACGGTCTCACTTCCCAGAGCAGCCTCACAGTGGCGGAAGGCACAGCTGTCTCCCTGGAATCCGAAGGAAAGCAGGGAAAAAAAAGGGATATAAAACCATCCAGCCTAAAATAATGCCCACTTTATTAGAGCTGGAAGCTGTTAATTAAGTTAACAGCAATCCGTGTGTCTCCTCACGTGCTTCCCCTTCCTTGCTTATAAAATAAGAAGGGAAAACCCAAATCCCAAAGGAAAAGGCTCCCAAACACACCTTGTTGCACGTGGAATAGAAGTAGAAGTAGCAGTCGTCTCCCTGGTTGGACATAATGGATAAATTGCTGGGATGAGCTCGCAGGGTTTGCTCTCAGGGTCTTCCTCCAGACTTGGCAAGAACTGGCTTCACTTTTCTGGGACTCAAAGTCTTCTACTGGCTTAGCAGTGAAATCTTCTTTTTAAAAGTAACCCTGAAGAAAGGGATCAATAAGTGACAAATAACTGAGTGATGAGCATTTTTACAGCTGTTTTCTGTTAAGTCAAATTTATCTCTTGAGGGGGGAAAATGTGTTGAAATCAGCTGGTCACAAAAACTCTGCCAAATTTGTGTAAAACCCCATGAATGTTGTCAGCACGAGCCCTGTTCTGGGATTTTAATCACAGTTATATATTTTGGAGCAGAGAAAAAATCAGTGTGTGGCTGTTAGCCTAAAAGTGAGCCACTTCTTAAAAAACTGGTCATCATTTTGAGTTATTAATGGTGCTGATATAATTTATATTGATAATATAATGGATACTGATATATTGATATGAACTGATATTGATATTACCTTTCAAATTATGCCTTAATAATTACATATATTTAATAATAGTAATAATAACAGTATCTTAATATAACTGCTCAATAATATCACATTAATATTACTTAATAACACCACATCTTAATAATATCCCTTTTTCTGAAGTGACATTTGAATAGTATGACATTTGAACTATTACATGATTAATCAATTATTGGCTAATAATTTCTATCAAATACAACAGATACATTAAACATTTTTCCAGTCCCTGTGGATTTTGGGGGTTCACACACCTGGACAACTTCAGCACAGACTTTGATCTTCCCAGACATCCAGTTCCCTTCTCCTGTAGGCCGAACCAACACTTGAGTCCATGAATTAATAACAAAGGGGCAGAAAGAATTTTCCTTCTCACATTGCCAAGGGAACCTCTCATCCACAATTCAAACTTAGGATGTGCTCTTAAACATCTTACAACTAATGGAGGAAGCAAGTCCATTGGAACACTGTCAGCCTGGAGACAGCCAGGGTTACTTAGCTCTTCCAAAAAAACCACCAAAAAAACCACCAAAAGAAGCCCCAGCGCATTTAAAGATGAACTTGGGATTCAAAGTGGCTGCAAAAATGAGGCTCCATCTTCCACAGCCGGGCAATTGCTAATTTTTTTTTTTTTTTTTTTTTTTTTAAAATAATTTAACATTCAGTAAGTTGCAATTTCTGGTCTTCCAAGATTTCTTCACCTATTAAGAAAACACAAAAACCTTCCCCCATCTTTATTACCTGTACAGAAAACCCCACATTTGTGTGTATAAACCCACATGCACAGATGTGTTTATACACACGGCAGAGGAGGGAGAACGAAGTGAGAGCGAGAGCAAAAATGAGAATTTCTGGCTGTTTTGCCACAGCAAACTGCAGGCAAAGCCTCTCATTTGGAGAAAACTGGGGGGAAAAAATGAAATATCTCCATAATACCTGGATAGGAGCTGGAGGTGAAGCTGCCAGGGGTTGGTTGGGATGGGGATTTCGGGGGCAGCACACAAACATCCCTCCATGCACAGGGGACAAACACATCCAGCCAGGGCCAAACACATCCAGCCAGGAATAAAAACATCCACCCAGGGGCATGAATGGCTCTAACCCTCAGCAGACAGGTGAGGAGCAGGAAGGATAAAGCAGAGCAAGGACACAGCAAGCCCTGGGGAGCAGGGCAGTGCCCCCTGGGAGTGGCATGGCTGCACGGAACCAGGGGTTGTGAATCGCTTGGATTTGGGGAAATAATTTGGTTTTCCACCCCATGCTACCAATTTGCTGTTCCCTAATCCATGTATCCATCATCATCCATCGCTGCAGGATCATTGGGAAATGGCTCAGGTCCAATCCAGCTGATGATTTTTTGGTGCCACCAGAACCCGAGTTCTTGAGCTACAGCATTTATTTTTTTTTCCATGTGAAGTCATGTACTTATTTTTATATTCTTATAAAATTAAGATTTTTAGGATTCTTGTTTTTTGACCTGCAACCAGACCAGCTAAAATTCAAATAGAAGTGATTTACCCCTTTTACTGCACATTTCTGTGCAAAAGGATTTCGGATTCTTGGGGACAAAACTGAATGAAACTGTTCTTACAGATAATAAATGGTTGGAACCTTTTACTCACACAAACACTAGTGAATTTTCCAGGGTTTTGGTTTGTTTTTTTTGGCAAGGAGTTTTCCCAAATCTAAAATAAAGAGAGGAAAAGTTGGGTTCTCATACGTGTTAATTGTTTTTTGACTGCTTGATAAAGGGAATAAAACAGGAGTTTAAGTGCAGGGTTTCCTTCCCTTCTTCCATATCCATGGGATTATTCACTCTTGACCTTTAGCACCTTCAAAAACAGACTTTGTGTCATCCAGGTTCCTTGGAACCTAATTCTAAAAATTCCCGGAGCTCCTACGTGTGGAGGTTTCAAGGAGACACGTTTTTCCTTCCAAGGGTTTTTTGCTTTTTGGGAGTTTTAGATTAAATTTCAATTCTTCAGTTTGCACAAGGCAACACTTCAATCGATGGCAATTAAGGGCCGTGGCTTGGCTGAGCAAAGGCATTCACACACAAATCACAAGGAATTCCCAGGCTGGAATGTGGCATTTCCTTTCCTTGGGAAGTGAGACACACCTAGGACTCAACATTCCTACATCCACCAGCTTGGGGGGGAAAAAAAAAATCCCTTCAGATTGAGTTCCTTTAAACTAAATCAGCTCAGCAGTTTTCCATATTCCACATCTGGGTTTCCATATTTCCATATTCCTGTTCAGAATTTGAATGGCTCTTGTTTAAGGAATGGGAATAAAGCAAAACTTTAAAACAATTAACAACAATAACAAAAAAAAAACCCACAAAAACCCCAACGAAAAAAAATCTTAAAAGTTCTAAACTCCATAAAGGTAATTTAATTATAAAACAAAGTTAATTAAACACCTCTTTCCTTTAATTTTAAAGTGGCAATCTGAGTGCTAAGCAAAAATCAACTGAATTCACCCCAGAAAATCTGAATAAAAATGAGTAACTCTGGTGCACTCAGCAGGCCTCTGATCCAAGTTGATGAGAACTTTAAACACTTTTTTCCCCCAGAACTCCAGTGAAATGTTTGTATTAAGACATTTCGAACCCATTTTGTAAAAAATTAAATAAAATAAAAGAATTACAGATACAGTAGCTGAAGGTCAGGAAAAACATGACCAAAAGCAACACAAACTTTATATATTTTAAGGGAAGATAAATAATATAATGAAAATCTGTTCAGTGTATTTTAGAAGTTTCTCCTTCCTGGTACTGCAGAACCAACCCCATTCCCTGTCTGATTTCCCACTTTCCTGACCTGCCTCTGTCCTGGATTGAAGAGCAAGAAGGAAGCAAACCTTTCTGCACCTCAAAAAATACCTGAGAGCAGCTTCCTCGCACCTCCCTGAGGGGAATTTTTGGTTTTAAAGCCCCAGTATTTCCCTGGAAAAGTCTCTCCTTGCTGCTCTATTTGTGCCTTTAATTCCTTACAACAATATTTGATGTTTCAACCCCCCATTTGTCCACTGACAAGGGAGGAAAAGCACCAGGAATTACATGTTCTACCCCCCTTTTCAACCACTCTCACTGTCCACCAGCTCTTCCTCCTCCAACAGGCACCAGGAATCAACCCCAAACCCAGGGAAGCTGCCACATCCACTCCAGGATGAGACAGGAATAATTAAATAAACCACTCCCGTTCTTTCCCTATTTCTGAACTCAATCCCGGGGCCTGGCAGAGATTTGCTGTGAACCCCTCCCCTCCTCACTGAAACGTTTTAGTGGACCCCAAAGAACCTCAGCTTCCCCTGGAAGCAGCCACTTGGGAAGGGGCCACTCCAGCTGGGAAGTGACTCCAAGAGGAAGTTTTTCCTGGACACATCCAGGGGCACCTCCAGCCCACCTGCTCAGCTCAGTGTGTGACCAAATCAACCCTGTGGTTCTGTTTTCCTTCCAACCCTACCCCGTCTCTGGAAATCTCCCTTTCTGTAGCCAAATAAACCAGTTTTGCTGTGGAATTGCGGCCCAGAGCTCGATCCCTGGGAACATCCTGGAGGCTCCACTGCAACGGGAAAAACAAAAAAAATCCCTTTTGGCGCTTCCATAACAAAACCATCGACGGGGAGGAGAAAACAGAAACCTCTCGGCTCCAATCCTTTAAGGAACAAAACCCCAACAAACACCCCCTCCCGCGCGATGGCGTCGTTTTAAACGCCCTAAAAAGGAGGAATTAAGACCCGGGTGCACCCAGAGTTACTCAGATCCTAGGAACGAGGAGCAATTAGATGACTACACTGGAGATGCCCCTCAAAGGCTTTGCTGGGGCAGGGGAGGCACAAGGTTTTACCTGGAAATAAGGATTTTTATGAAGCAGCTGCTCTGGGGGGGGGGGCAGCCCTGGGGAAGGGCCTGGGGCCTACATGGGCACGGAGCTCCCCCCTCCCAAAACCCTGCGGGAGGGAACCCGCCTCATCCCAGTCTCATCCCACACCATTCCCACCTCACCCCGGTCCCCCCCCCCCCCCCCGGTGGCCGCGGACACCCCTGTGGGGAGAGCGCGGGGAGACGCGGCCTGCGGCCCCCGCGGAACGGGCCAGAGGGGCCATCCCTACGGCCGCCGCGGGCTACCGAGGGGGCTGTTATTTATGGTCGATCAGGGACTTTACCGAGCCCCCGGGGGCCGCCGTGTCCCCGCCGCGTCCCCGCGCTGTCCCCGCGATCCGCCGGGGCCGCCGCCGTCCCCCGCGCCAGGCTCAAAGATGGCGCCGCGCGCGCCGCCAACCTCAGCCCGCCCGCCGCCAAGATGGCGGCCGGAACGGCTTCACCGCCCGCCACTTCCGGCCACCCGCACCGGGCGGGGCGGGGCGGGCGGGCGCCGGAAACACGATGGGGGCGGTGCGGGCGGGAGGGTTTGCTGTGAGTTTTGGGGTTTCTTCCTCCCCGCCAGAGCCTCAGACCTCCCAAAAACGCACAAAAAGGGTGCAGAGCCCTTCGCTATGGGGCGGACGGGATTGTGGCCCCTTCCCCTCCCCGTGCCCGCAGAATCTGAGGTTGGAAACCCCCTCTCAGTTCGAGGCCAACCTGTGTCCGGTCCCCACCTTGTCCCCCAGCCCAGAGCACTGAGGGCCACGTCCAGTCCTTCCATGGACACCTCCAGGGATGGGGACTCCAAACCTCCCTGGCAGCCCCTTCCAGTGCCTGACCACCCTTTCCAGGAGGGAATTCCTCCTGATCCCTAAGAATGATGCTCATCCCCCATTTTAGAGCCCACCTACCTGACCGCAGCCCTTGAGGTGCTGTCCCCTCCCTCGTGCTGCATCAGGGATATCCCTTCCATACTGGAAGATATTTTGAGTTTTCAACCCGTTTTCCCAGCCTCGGGATCCTTCAGGCCCTGCTACCCCATGGGCCTGGCTGGGTGTTTTGAGTATCAGCCATTAATTGCTCTGCCCATCACAGACCTCAACCTGCCTCCCTCCGTGTTCCTCCTCTCCCTCCCAGTGTGCCACTTTTCCCTTTTTTTTGGATCTGGGGCACCAGGAAAGAGCCATCCCAGCAGCAGGAGCCGCGTCCATCCTCGTGGAGAGGGGCCCTGGGCAGCCCAGCTCTGGCACAGCAGGCACGGCCATTTCCCCACTCAGTGACTTCAAAATCCTGTGATTTGTTTGGTTTCTGTGCATCCAGCCTGGACTATGTTTCCAAAAAAAAAGTAATTAAAAAATAGAAAGGATTGTGGCTGTTGTGGTTATTTAAGACCTGGGCACGGACACGTCCCTGGGAAAGCAGGGAAGAGGCTGATGCTGCACAGCAAAGCTTTTCCACCCCATTTGTGTCACTTGACATCAGCTCCAAGGATCTACTTGGAGATGTTTTGGATTGAACTTTGGATCCTCACAGCCCAGTGGGATCTTCTCATCATAGTCCTGGAGATACTAAAGACACAGAGAAGCCACTGCCTCTCCATGAAAAACAGCTCCAGTACGATCAACCTGCTTGGGAAGGAGAGTATTTAAGGGGCTGGTGGCTTTTATTTCCCGTTGTCCTTCTTGTCTGGGCAAAGGGAGGCAAAGTACTCTTGGTGTGGAGGCAGGACAGGGCTCAAAGCTGGTCTCCAGGACTTGGAGATCACAACCAAGAATCACCTCAGAGACACCACATACGGGATTGGGGAAGGGAACAAGGGGAGAACTGTTCCTGGGGACTGGCACAAGGGAGGATCTGTGCTCCACGGAATAGGACAAAGAAGGATCTGTGTTCCAAGGGAATGGGACAAAGAGGGATCTGTGCTCCAGGGGAACGGGACAAGGGAGGTTCCATGTTCCAGGGCAGCTCCACACAGCCCAGCAGCACCAATTTGGTGGCGTTTGACAGCAAATCCTGGACTTTGCTTGGAGGTGGGAGAAGCCACACCCGAGGCAGAGTCCTGGGTGTGACCAGCCAGCCCTGGACACTCAACAGGGAGGTTTACACGGAGATAAACCCCAACCTGAGGGGAGCTCTGGTGGCAGCAGGGTCCGTTTTGATCCCCATCCCTCTTTCCTCCCTGCAGGCCCCACTCCCATGGGAAGCCCAGCCGTTCCTCCAGCACCTGGCATTGATTTCACAAGCTGCTGGACACACTGAGGAGGTCACAGTTACACGTGGGCACAGTTTATTCTCTGGATGCACTCGCGCATTGTTTCTGCTCAACAGCCAAAGCTTTATTGATTCCAAACCATCCCCCTTCTCCCCCACCCCCAGCACGCCTGCTTTTGAACTATGTACCCCCTTTTCCCACCTCTCAACCACTCTGCTGCTTCCACTTGGAGTATTAGCTCTGCTTGGAGTCTGTTTGCTCAGAAGAAGCCAACTGACAATTCATTCAGATTCTTTTTTTTTTTTCTCCCAAGAACCATATAAATTACATGCAAAACATTGTACATAGAGATTAATATCAAAATGCAATACAGATCAGGTGCACTTTAAGCTGGACTGTAGGATATGGCAAACACACCAGGGTACATATTGCTTTGAAACCACCATTTTTTTTTGTTGTTGTTGTTTAATTTCATGCATACCACATAATATTCAGTCTTTTGTTTTGTATTTTATTTTTTTCTCCCGTTTTTATACAAAAATACCAGTGCTTATTATACTTAGTTACTGGAAAAGAAAAACTCGGCTCTGCGTGCCCTCTTCAAAGGAAAGTTTTGTTGTGAGAGCGCGGGATAAATATATATACACACACATAAATGTTGATTTCATACTGTATATATATATATTTATTGAAGGGGAGGAAATAAACTAAAGGCAGTTTTAGCCATGGGCTTTGCTGGATGAAAATCGGGGCCTTTGGTGAGTGGGAGGAGAGCAGAGCTCAGCAGGGGGGGATGCTGGAAGAGGAAGAACCAGGGGCTAAAACCCACCTGGTTGGGTGGTTCTGTCTGGGGCAGGTCCAGGAGAGAGGTATCCCCACATCCCTGTGCTCCAAGGGGAGAGCTGGGAGTGCAGGGGGGGTGTTTTAGGGATCCACATCCATGAGCTCGTAGGAGCAGGACAGAGCAGGACACGATGCAGCTACAGGTGCCCTCCCACAAAAGCTTCCAGGGACTTTGGTGTGGTCCCTGCAGCTGTGGACAGCAGCAGGACTCGGCCATGGCACCTTGGAGATGCCCTCCCTGGATTTGGGATGGGGTTTTTCCAGTCACTCCCATCGTGCCCCACCCCAGCAGCTGGGGCTGAGCACTCCGGGCCATCGACTCCTCGTGGGGTGGGGGAAAAGCCAAAGGCCGCCCATGCTAAAATTTGGTTTAGTTTTTTTCCTTCTTGAGATTGTTTCCGAAATTTCCCTCGAAGCTTATTGCACGAAACCTTTGAAAACGAAGTTAAAAACCTCCCCTGTGCAAACCAGAAAGGAAACCTCAGCACAGAACGCAAACGCCTCAGAAGCTGCCTGGTCAGCAACGCACACAAAGGGCGTGGTGGGATGTCTTTGGTACCAATCCGCCAATTTATTCCACAGAAAAAAAAAAAATCCACCACCAGAGACCCTCCTGGGATCAAGAACTGGATGCAAAATTATGTTCAGAGTGTTTTAATAACAAAGCATTCCAAGGCAAGTTAACACGGATCACAGGGTATGACTTCGGTTCCTGTCGGGCACTGTCCCCGTGCGCACTCGTGGCAGTTCAAACAAAGCAAAAAAAAAAAATTAATAATAATATATATATATATATTTATATATATCTCCCCCTAGTCAAGGCATGTTGCAGAGAGTCCCCAAAAGTTCGTGCCGCCGACCATGCCTTTTGGAGCACCAATCTCCCCCAAATCTTTTGTAATGTCCTCAATAACTTAAGCCAAGAGTCAGCTGCTGCCAGTATATCACTGAAACTAAAAAAAAAAAAAAACAAACAAAAAAAATAAACCCCCAAATACTTTACAGGAAATTTGCACGCACAAGAAACGCTTATACTTGAAGCAACCAGCCATACCAACATAATTTATATATATATATATATATAAAAAAACCCCATTTGTGTCACCCAACTAACGTCTAGTAGAAAGATGGCTGCTCAGAGAAAAGGAAGCTGACTGGCATCCGATGGCTGAATTAATTAATCCACGGAATTAATTACCTGTCCCTTGGACCTGCCGTCACACAGTCGCGCCGGGACTCAAGATTTATTTATTTACTTCTCTTTAAACAAAATACATATGGCTGACGTAAAAATATCAGTTTCTGATCTAAAGAAAACTAGATTATTTTTTTTTTTTGCATAATATTTATATATAATTATTTCTCCCCCTCCTAAATATGGAAAACTAGAACGACAAAAATAGAGCAACTAAAGAACGACCAGACCCTTGTGGCAACCTGCCAGTCACAGATTTCTGGGAGTGACTTTGAGAGCCTCCAAACTTGGCTTTTGGTTGGTTGAAGTCTTTTTTTTTTTTATTTATTTTTTAAACAGGTCTGAGGTATTAAAAAAATATCAAAAGAAAAAAAAAAA
>NW_020884933.1:3242317-3242967 GCF_003945725.1 Corapipo altera
TGGTTTTTTTTTTGTGTTTTTTTTTTTTTGCGAGTATTTAAAATAGAAAAAAGTGAATCTTTTTTTTTTGTTTTTTTTTTGTTTGTTTGTTTGTTTTTAAGCAATGTCACCTTTTAGTACAGAACCAAACCCCACAACCACCCTCCCCTCCCCTTTTCGGTCTTTCCTGTCACCAACTCGTGTTTAACCCAAGAACCACCCGCACTCTCCCCCCCCAAAGGTCCTGCCCACGGTGGGTTTTGGGGAGGGGAGGGCAGCAATGGGCAGGGAGGGGGTTGACACTGAATTTGGGATGGGCAGTGGTGGCAATTTCTTCTGGCTGTTGGCAGTGTAGAGCCCAACCTTCACCCCTCGCCAGCACCCAGGCACCAGGGGTGGGAGAAGGACCTTTCCTCAGCTACCTGGGGCAGGAATGGGGCGGCTCATCCTTCCCTCCTCCCACCCCGAGGAAGGGACGGGGTCGGGGCTGGGCTGGAAACAAAACAAAGACACTTGGTTTGTGTTGTGGTTTAAGGAACACTTATTTCTTGGCAAAGTACTGGGCCCTGGCGTGGCAGGAGGTGCTGCAGGCAGTGCTCGGAGAAGGCACGGGAGATTCTGCTGTGCGTTCTGAAAGGAAAGGAAAGAAGAAACCAGCCCAGCCCACCCTC
>NW_020884933.1:3242977-3285830 GCF_003945725.1 Corapipo altera
AGCTTCCTCTGGGATGAAGGAGGGAAGGAAGGCAGCAGAGCTTCCTCCGGCCCTGCCTGCCTGGGGCCACAACCCTGGGGAAGGGACTCAAGCAAAGCAAATCCTGCCTCCTGCTCAGGGCCATGGATCACCAGAGGGGCAGTTTGGAGCCACCTGGGGCCTCTGCTCCAAAAAACAGGACTCTCCCTAAAAGGTTCCAAGAGGTGGAGGTGAGGCAGGACACGGGGTGAAGAGATGACCTCCAGAAAAGCAGCAAGTGAGGCTGAGCCTCCAGCAGCACCTTCTCTGGAAGGTCTGCAGCCAACCAAGCAACTGCCACCTCCTCTGGCAAAGCAGCTCCAGGAAGCCAAGGGTCCTCCACTGGCTATGGAGCCTTCCCCCCCTTCCATGGGATAACGAGACAACCTAATTCATCCCTTCCATGACCTGGGAGTTGGCCCACTGTGCCCTCAGTGCCCCGATGCCTGCTCTCTGTTCAGCCTGGTAAAGCTTTGGGTGGGCACAGCTCTGAGGTTCCTCAGCAGTTCACTGGAGCTGCTACTCCAAGGCTGAAGGACTATTTAACCCAACAGCACAGAAAAGCCAGAATGGGCAGAAATCCCTCTGCTCTCGATGGCAGGAGCCATAAAACCCTGGCAAAGCTCTCACCAAGAGTTTCACACCTGATCAAGAGCAGCAGAGAGGCCTCTCTTAAGATTCCCCAGGAAGGAGCCACATTTCTCACAACCATGGGTTTTTTTTTTCCCCCACCACCTTTTCACTGCCAGTTCACCTCCACCTTAGTAGAAAAATCAGAATCTTTTCCATCCAGCAAAGTTACAAACAAGTCACCTTCATTTCTCATCTACCAATCTGGAAACAGAGAGAGAAAAGTGTGTGTGGACACTCAGAGGAGGAGCTGGAAAGGTCAGGTACCATTTTTCAAGGTGGAAGACTGGTGCACATCTCTCAACCTGCGAGTAAACACCTTCCCCTGGCTGGGTTTTGTTGTTTATTTCTTAGTTTTTGCACTGGAGTGCTGACTGCCCCCACTTCCCACTGCAGAGTTCCTGGGGGCAAATCCCACGAGCAAAGAACAAACCCCAACGTTAGAAGAAAACCCCAAAAAACCACAAGTGGAAAAAAAACCCAAATAAAATAAAAGTCACAAGTGCAGCCCAGCCCTCGGGCTGAGGGTGGGCACGTAAGACTACACCAACTCGAATTTCCTTTGATCATGCATTTTGCAAAGTGAAAACCCCCAACAGACAGAGACGCCTGGAGCCCAACTCTTGGAGAGGAAAGAACCTGGCTGCTTCACCCGGGCGAGTACCACTGAAAACGAGGGATGGAGATGGCACAATTTTTTTGGCTTAGCCTCTCTCCCCAACACCCAGCATCGTGGTACTCTGGTTCATGGTAAAAAAAAAAAAAAAAAAAAACCCAAAAAACCAACAAAACGAAAAGAAGGAAAACAAATAAACCTCCCCCCCGAAAAAAACCCACCCCAATGATATACGTATGAGCAGTTTGACACGAGGTGTGAGCAGTTACTGGTGCCGACGTCACACCGGGCGAGGGGCTGAGGCGGAGGAGGAGGAGGAGGAGGGGAGGGTTCCAAGTTCTAAGGTCAAACCGATGTCTCCAGGCTGTGGAAGGGGCTCTCGGGCTCCGGGACGGAGAGCTCAGCTCGATCGCTGTCCACTGCATTGTTATTTCTGTTCAGGGCTGGAGGCCCGCCCGGGCTGCCCCCGCCGCGCGTCGGGAGCCCGTCAGTCTCGGGGTCGTCTTCAGCGCCGTCAAGGAATGGTGTTCGAGGCTCGTCTTCCTCCAGGATGAACTCTGGGTGAGTCATGAAGTTATGGATGGAGCTTCTGGATTCGGGTTTCTCGAGGCCTTCGTACAGGGAGCTACGGAACGCATTCACCACCTTGATCTGCCGGGAGCGCGGGGAGGGGGCAAAAGAGACGGGTTAGTCACGGCTCTGGGGGGGCCAGAGAGCCCGGGAGAGAGGCCAAATAAAGAGTGAGGACACGGTAAAAAACGAAAAAGCACGACCACGACAACAAGTCACCACCACTGAGCACAAAGCTGGGTCAAACTGAGAGGTCTATGGTGAACTAGGAGGGCCAACATGGATCAGACTCAGGCACTGGGTGTGTGATGGGGGGATCGACCGACTACGGGGCGACTTCAGAAGCTGCAAGAAAAGACACAAAACGACTCAACCCCCCCCCAGATCGCTCCGAATGGATGGAAGCCAAAATGCATTAGTTGTCATTACGTGTGCACACGCGCTTCGTGGGGATGGACGAGGACAACAGGGTGGAACTACGACTCAAAAAAGAGGTGGGTTAGACAAACAGCGGGTTCAAAACACTCTACCGTGGGAGCCATGGGTGTGTTTGTTCTAGTTCACTGCTAGACCTGGGGAAAGGAATGGGCTTTAAAAAGGTGTCACCAACTTTTCAAGCCCATGGGAAGCACCAGATCCAAGTGGATGCCACGATCAGCTAACCCAGCTAAGCGTGCATGAAGGAAGCCAGATCTGTGTGAGGTTCCCCACACAGCTGGAGCTCTGGATCCTTCCCTACACCAACAGACCCAGTGGTTTCCAAAGGCAGCTAATTCTGTTGGATGTTCTGCAGGAAAACCACTCTCTTTGCTCAGAATCCCAGCCACACTCCTGAGAAACCCACGGGGCAGCTCCCCCAAAAGCCAACCTGTTACAAGCAGGAGATCCAGAGCCTGGTTTGGACAAGCAGGGAATGGTTCTGCTGCCTCCACTGCACTGGAAGGGAGAGGTCTGGAAACAAGCCTGGATGGTGGCTTGCAGTGGATTCACTGCTCCCTCCAGACCCTCTGGAAATCCAGCCTTGACCCTTCCAGCTCTCGCCCTCCCTTGCAGTTGTTAGGTCAGATCCAAGTATCAGATCCAAGGTCTCGTGAGGTTTATGGAAGCAACAGAAGCCTTTGCTCTGTTAATCAGAGTTCATCTGGGACCAGGAGATCTGCTCAACTCCTCCTGTCCCAAGGAAATGCCTCCAGACCACTGTGAGACCTTGTTCAGCCCCACTGGGAGCAGCAGGGCCATCGATGACGCCTCCTTGGAGCAGTGCCAGTCATCCTGCTCCATCTCCTGCTCCATGGAAGGAGCACTGCTGCTCATCAGCCACCTTCACCTGCTCCCAGCACCTGAGGAACCCAGTCCCCACCCCATCCCAGCCCCCTGCCTGCTCTCCCAGTGTCCCTGTGGGCTGAAGCTGGGACACAAAAGGGAGGAGATCCACAGATCCCACGGAAGGGGTGGGGGAGCAGCATCCCTGTGCTACATCCCAGAGCTTCCCCATCACTCAGCCACTGGCCAAGGGAGTGGAGAACGTGCAGAGCTGGAGGGAGAAGGATCCAGGTACCCCCTTTCTGATGAGGCAAATGAGGAGCCATGTGTGTTCTGCCCCCCCTCTGACCAGGCTGCAGGATGGGGGGGGAGCAGAGCCCACACCCCACGTCCTGCTGAGATGAGCTGGGTTTAACTGCCCACCTCAGCGTGGTGCCCAGCCAGGCCAGGAGGGAGCTCACCAACCAGCACAGCCAGCAAGAGCCTCCTGGGGATCTCTGCTCTCAGCACCAGCAGAACTCACCAAACCAGACCAGAGAGGTTCCTCAAAGAGCCTCGTGCCTGGGGAGTTTGACCTGCAAGGTGTTCCAGGGCTCCTCTCACAGGGGATGCCTTTCTGAGTCCCCTCTGCACCTGGCTCAGAAGGATGGTGCTGCACCATGAGAGTGGCATCCCTGGGCACAGGCTGGAAACAACTCCCCCAGCTCTTGCACACACACACACACGGACCAGCACACACACATGAGCTGGAGACACTGATGAGGAGATGATGGTACCCCCTGGTGCTGGAGCACCAGCTGCCCTGCAAAAATGGAAGGTTGGTGGAGCTGGAAACAGAAATTCCGAGCTGGGTTTGCTGCAGTAACACCACAGGAAGAGCCTGGGTGAGGTCAGTGGGAGTGCACAGGACCACACAGGCCACCTCCAATCTGTCACATCACCAGTACCTTGAGAACAGCACCTGCAATCCCTGACCCCTGAAATGCAGAGTGCACTGAATCAAGTATAACCAACCCAAACAGGCCAAGGAGAGCCCAGGGACTGCCAAAGCAACGAGGTGCTCAGCCCAGCACAGAGGCAGGAGCAGCTCCCAAGGAGCTCTCCCTGCCCCACTACCTCAAGTCCTGGAGCCCAGCCTGTCTCTGCCCCCTCACTGCCTGCAGCTCCACCATGGAGCTTCTGCTGCAGCTTTGCTCAGATTTTCCTCCTTCAACCATCTCTGTCAGCAGCTGCTGTGAAATGAATTCAGCTGTTCCCTTGTCAAAGGAACAGAACAGCAAGGAAATGTGTTCTGAATGAGCCAGGCAGTGCAAACAAAACCCAAACCCTCCCCTTCCAAGCTGGAAGCCCACCTCCCTCCCTGCTCACGCCTCCTCTCCACCTGGAACCTTCACACAACCTCCAGGCTTGGAATTTACTCTCATTTCACACCAGCCCTGCAGCACCACGACGTGCTGGGCAAACCCCCCTGCTCCCATGGAGATGGGAGTTACATCCTCTGCACGAGGCCAGAATCAGCCCCACTGCCGACCCCTGGCTGTCCCCAGCACCCTCACTCCGGGGCAAAATTCCCAGGGAGAGCAGCCCAGCTCTGCAAACCATCTCCAGAGGGTCATTCCCTGCCTTTCCACCAGCCCAGGAGGGACACAGCAGCGAGGCTGCCGAGGTCCAGCCCTGGAGAACTCATCCCTGGGAGTGCAGTGGGAGGCAGAGGGACACCATGGATCTGTGTGGAGGGAAGAGGAGCTTTGGGAGAGAGGGAAGCAGCAGAGGGAAACAGAGAAGTCCAGGCAGAAAACAGAGGCAAGACTTGGAGACCTGGGTTAGCTCCTGGTGGATTTGCTGCCTGGAAGGGCACGAGCTATCCAGGTTATCTATTCCCTTGCTGCAAATCTGGGGAGGGAATTAATGCACAGACTGCAAAAAAACCTGCATTTTGGTCTTGCCTCCCCCACAGCCCATTACCCTGAGCCCCCCTAAGCAGCTTTTCTCCCATTAGAAAGTCTCGGTGGTGCCCAGATGCAGGCGGGAGCAGAGAGGCAGCTGTGCTGCTTCAGAAACACAGGGGTTAAACACAATCAAATCCAAGCACCAGAGTCAGCTAAACAGAGAGAAAACAAAATTATCCGAAATTCTCTCTCCTCCCCCACAGTGCATAAACAGTGGAGACTGAAAGCTATTCAGAAAGTCACTGAGGATATTTCTCTAATAAGAGGAGAACACGGAAAGTGACTGTGCAGTAAAAAAGCCAATTATCCAGGAAAGACACACAACCTACTCCCAGCCTGGCACAGCCTGCAGAGAGAACTCACATTCATGTGCTCCCCCAGCCCGGACACGCAGCTCCCCACGAGCACAGAGAGGGGCTCTGCACCAGGCAGGGATTATTTTGGCCTGGAAACCCACTGCTAGATCCAGGATCCAGCTTTCCCACTGGAAAAATCAGTGGTTTCCATCCCGTTTGCGTGCACAGCGCCGTGTCTGCACACACTGAGGACCAGCGTGTGCAGGACAAGGTGGGTGCTGAGGATGCTCTGGCTGCCAGGGGACCAGCAGAGCCCTGGGCTGTCCCCACGGAGCCCCAGGGCAGCACAGGGCACACTCAGCTCTGTCCCACGTGCCATGCAAGCCCCCAGGGGGGACACAGAGGCTGCTTGCTTCCAAAGCAGCTCTGAACCAGGGGAGCAGCCCTGAGGTGTCACCACGGGCCAGCTGAGCCACGGTCAGGGCTGTTCACAGTCCAACCAACCTCCCTCCCACCCACAGCAGGAGCAAATCCTGCTCCTCACAGGCCCTCCCCACGGCTCAGCCAGCCCTGCAGCACACTGGGGGAAGGTCCCAGTGGCCACTCTGCCTCCAAACAGATTTATAGCTGCAGGAAAGCAATGCCTCTGCCCACCCCTGCCCTTCTGGGGCGTCCCGGGGCTGGGCAGAGCCGTGGTGGAAAGAACCAGCAGAGTTTGGGCTCGGTGTTGCCCCTCTCACAGCAGTGCTTTCAGCTCATGAACACAGGGCTCTTTGAACAAGAGCTGCCAATTTTTGCACCCCTCGGGAGGGTGGACTCAAACGTCAGCCCTGCAAAGGAGGAGAAGAGGTAAAAAACGGAGGAAGCAACAAGGACTGGGGGGGGGAAGGACCAGAAAGGTCAACTCGTTAAAGGTGCAACAAAAGCATCAAAACCATGGTTTTTTTAACGCTTTCCCGCCCCATCCTTCATGTTGGGAACCAGTGTGCGAGTCAGGGTTTAGAGGGAGAGAGAACAGGCCGGGTTAGGTGGGTGCAGGTGCTCTCTGTGGTTATTAGAAGTCATGCATTGTAATAGACTATCACTCACTGCCCGCAGGAGGAGATGCAGCAGCAGCAGCAACAGCAGAAGTGGTGGGAGTGGAATTGACGGAGGAAAGAGCTACATGGGTTGGGCTAGAAACATTTTTTACATCGTGGTGCTGGCTCACGATGGAAGGCTGTCTCCTGAGGGCTCCCTGCAAAGAGGAGGCGCCGGTCTGGAATGTGTAAACTACGTCCATCTGCAAAGAACCAGAGAGTGAGATAGCGTCGCCCGGGCAGGGACAGGGGCAGGGGCAGGGAGGGAGGGGAGCAGGGGGGTCGGGCAGACACACACAGACAGGAAGGAAGAAGGAGGATGGACAGGTGGGAAGGAGGGAGGAGAGAGCCCCCCACCCCGTAAGCCCCCACCGGGTTGGGCTGGTGATCCGGGGAGCAGAGGGGTCACCTTCCAGCCTCTGCCCCTCCCACGGGAGCGAGAGCAGCAGGAGTTACCCCCCCACCACCAGAGAGACAGTGGTGGGAGGGAGTGACAGAGGAAACACCTTGGGTTATCCCAGCAATCTGCAGCAGGAGCAGAGGAAGAGAGAGGGTGGGCAGAGGTGCGAGCTGGCAGCTGGTGGGTCCAGAAAACTGCACTGGCAAAGGGTTTGTGGTCCCTCGGCCCCGTGGGGTGTTCAGCTGGGGGGGCTGAATCGTGGCACACACCATGTGCCCACAGCTGGAGACATTTCAGCCCCTCTCCCAGGCTCAGGGCTCTGGAGCAGAGCTGGAGGGGGCAGGAATGCAGCAAGAAGTATCCTTGGTGGTGGGGCCACAGTTCTGTGGATGTGCTCCAAGGGCAGAGGAACCAGGCAGGATCCAGGTGCCACCTTGGCTTCCTGGACACTTTGCAGCTGGAGTGTCCCCAGCCCTGTGCAGGGAGCACAGCTCCTGTGGCAGGGACACCTCCTCCAGACCCACGTGAAGCTCTGGCTCACGATGGAGGGACTTCACACACAGCTTCGCTCCTTCCCCAGTTTGATGCCCCTCTTTTCCCCAGTGCCCCAGGCTGGGCTGAGGGGATGAGCCCTGTGCTCTCATTCAGACACACTGAGTGGGGACAGAAGCCCCCAGATGCTCAGGCTGGACCTGCCTGCTCTGCTCAAGGGCACCACAGCCAGGAAAGGAGTCCCTAAAGAGGCTCCAGGATGTGCATCCAGGAGCGTTTCTCATGTTGCAAGAGCAAGGGCTCATCTCAGCCCAGGTCCACCACACCTGGGAGGCTCCAGGCTCACCTGGCTGCTGGCACTGCAGCCCTTTGCACCTCCTAGACCTCCAACACAGCTGGACTGCTTCCAAAAGAGCCTGGAGCTGCCAGTACATCCTTCATGTGAGGGAACCACTGGTTTCCAGCACTGACCAGGCTCCCCAAAGAGCCCCTCACTGCTCACAACGAGCAGGGAGTCAAGTTTGAGCTCCACCTTGAAAGCATCAAGAAGGCAACATCTCCCAGAGGAGAAGGAAAGTTCCTGTGGCACAGCCCAGCTGCTGTGCTGCCCCAGCCCCTGTCTTGGGGCCTTTTTGGCTTTCTCTGTCTGTCAGAGGGACAGAGAGGAGGCACAAAGGTAGCCCAGCAGCCCTGTGTGCCAGGGACACTGGGACATGGAGCTCTCCTCCCTGGGACAGCTCTGCCCAGGCCTCCAGGAAAGGTGAGGCTCTTTGACCCTGCCCTGCCCAGTCTGGGGCAAAAAACCACCCTTTCAGGAAAAAAAGGGTGTCAGGGAAAAACAGCTGATGTAAAAAGCATATTAAGAGAGAGATTCTCCTCCCCTTCTGTGCCGTGGGGCCAAGAGCTCCTGGTGAGGAGCACAGAGAGCTGGCACAGAGAGGTGGCAGCAGCCAAGGGGCTGTCAGGAAGAAAAGAGCAGAGAGGGTCTCGTGCAGAATGAGCACATCCCTCACTGGGAACAGCATCCCAGCAGTGACCAAGAGCAGCTCCAGTGCTGACCCACTGCATGACAGAGCCTGGGTGGCTCCACGGACCCCCCACACCTTCCGAGCCACCTCCTCTGCTGCACGAGGTGCCCAGCAGGGGCACGTCCAGCCTCCTGCAGACCAGCAGGACATGGTGCTCTGCATCAGAGCAGCCTCCCCCCACCCTGAGATGTCCCCAAGGCCAGGCTGTCCTGGTTCCCCAACCAGGACAGACCCAGAGAGGCACAGGTGGTGGGAGAAGTCTGGCCCAGGAGGTGATGGCATCCTCCGGGCAGCAGCAGTCACCTCTTTCCAGAAAGATCCCCTGGAGGGAAAGAAGGAGAAAGAGAGAAGGAAGAGCCCCCCCAGTCCCTGCTGCCCCCCTGTACCTGTGTCTGTATCCTGTTGAGACCCCTGAACCACAGGATCTGCCCACGCCGCAGCTCCATCTCGGCGTGGTCGATCTCGTCCACGTCTTCAGGCAGCTCCTCCTCTGGGATCTCCTCCTTGGTGATGCCGTGCCCAGCTTCCTTCAGGAACTTCAGGTGGCTGGTTGGGACAGTGCAGATCAGCTGGGGAGAGACAGGGAGAGCAGCTCCTTAGCCTGAGGCCATGGGAGCAGGAGCCCACCAGCCAAGGGGAGCATGAGCTGCCCAGACCCAGCTGAGACACACTGGGATGCAGCTGAGACATGTCACTGCTGGATGTGTCCCTCTGGAAGCAGGATGGGAGTGAGGAGTGGATTAGCAACCTCCCCTCCTCGCTGCTGGTGTGGGATGGAGCATCACCCCCTCCCAAAGCTGCCTTGAATAAATACTGGGGAGAACAAGGGCAGGGAGGCAGCGGGAGGGAAAGATACGGGGCAGGTTTGGGACACTGGCTCTTACCTGGCCCCACAGGAGCTCCCCAACTCCGATAAAAATACACCAGAACCACTGGCTCAGGGTGAGCCCAGAGCAGCTGAAAGGCTTCCCACCAAACTCCACGATGACAATCTACAGCACAGGAGAGAAGAGTCACACACTGGGGAGCTCCAAGGGCTGCAGGGCACAGCCATGGCACGAGAAGGTCCCCTCAGGCCACACAGCTTTTCCCTCCTCCCTGGGATTACAAGGGGAACAAGGACCTCACATCGAGGCTGGGAAGTTTATGGGACACCAGAGGTACCTCCCAACACACTCTAGACCTCAAATCACAGAATCACAGAATGGTCTGGTTTGAAAGGGATCTTAAAGACGATCCAGTTTGAACCCCTTCCACCAGACCAGGTTGCTCAGAGCTCCATTCAACCCGGCCTTAAACACTGCCAGGGATGGTCCAGGTTTTTTTGTCACCAAGAAGCAGCTGGAGAAGAACCAGGGGCCAGGACAGAGCTGTGGGCTCTGACTGCAGCAGACACGGGTCCTGCCCGCGGCACCGGCCCCTCCCGGCCCCGACACCCCATTGCCACGCTGCCCCCGCAGCCTCACCTGGGCTGCAAAGGTGCCCAGCACCACGGTGCAGAAGATGGGGTTGCGGTAGATGGACTCGAAGACGTTCCTCTCGCCGTGGATCTTGCGGGCGTTGATCTCGTTGAAGAGCTGCATCATGACGAAGGTGTTGAAGACGATGGTGTAGTGCTCGGTGGGCGGCGAGTGCAGCGGCGCGTTCCGGCCACTGTCGATGTCAAAGAACTTCTCCCCTGAGCACACAAGGGGGTTTGGGGAGGGGAAGAGAGAGGAGAGGCTGAGACCCTGCTCCTCACTTCTGCTCTGCGCTGGTGGAGGTGGAATTAGGACCCCAGGATCACCGGAGATCCTTTGACCCGGCTGGAGCCCCCTGTGCCGCCCCCACTGAACCCTGAATTCCTTAGGAATGTTGAAAAGCCAAAACTGTCTGTGCACCCAGAGGTCTCCAGAGCAAAAATTCCTCTTCACATCATCCCTCTGCTTCCCACCCATCATTAAACAAGCCCCATCCTGGCCAACACGGGGTCACTGAGCGACAGCTGAGACCGAGGGTCCCCTTGGGGAGGAACGGTGCACTGCAGGCAGGGCTGGGGCTCTGCCCCTTTCCCTTTCCCCCCACCATTCCTCGGGGCTCAAAGCTCACCTGCAAAGAGCAGTGTGAAGATGATGGTGAGCTGGTACACGGCGTGGCCCAGGATGTTCTTCATCATGGTGCGGGAGATGAGCGGCTTGTTGCGGCCGTAGGGCTTGCGCAGCAGCAGGGACTCAGAGGGGGGCTCTGTGGCCAGGGCCAAGGAGGCGAAGGTGTCCATGATCAGGTTCACCCACAGCATCTGCACAGCCTTCAGGGGGGAGTCCTGCAGAGAGAAGAGTGGGGAGAACACATCACACCCCCGAAAGCACCCTCTTTTCCCTCCTTGCTCTGCAGGAGCCTCTGCCCTCCTCCTGAAATCCTCTCCAGGACATTTAACACCTCCCCGAAAACACCCCCAAAGCATTTCTCATCTGCTCAAAGCTCCCTACACGGGCTCACAAGGCTCTGCCCAGCACCTGGCTCCTGCTCACAGTCCACAGATAACCTTTTAAATCCCTCAACCCTCCTGCCCTGTCCCCGCACCTGGGTGATGCAGGCGCCCGTGAAGGCCACGATGACGGCCACGACGTTCACAGTCAGCTGGAACTGCAGGAACTTGGAGATGCTGTCGTAGACGTTGCGGCCCCACATGACGGCCTTGACGATGCTGGTGAAGTTGTCGTCCGTGAGGATGATGTCCGAGGCCTCCTTGGCCACGTCCGTGCCTGCGATGCCCTTGGGGAGCGGGGAGAAGCGGTGGGGTGAGTCACGGAGACAGGCTCTGTCTGCCTGGCTCTGCTTCTTCCCAGAAACAGCCCCCAAAAGGAAAATCCAACAGAGCCAGAGCAGCCGGTGCCAGCCCGCGTTCGCCAACGCGCTCGGGAGAGCGGAGCTCCAAAGCAGCAAAGCCTCCAAGGACAGACACCGGCTCAGCTCCAGGGCTCTGAGTCAGCCCTCCCTTCCAGCCTGTGCCTGTGCACGTCCCAGACAGGGCCACGGTGCAGCAAAGCTGGAAAACGGCTTCCTCCTCCTGCCAGGGAACACGGGCATCCCAGGCTGGGCATCTCTGCTATATGCAAGGGTTGGGATCCCAAACGAAGGAGAGGTCAGCAGCTCGAAATCCCGGTGCCTTCTGCCCCAGCTGGGGTGACGGCAGCCCCCCAGCCTCCCAAAAACCACCGGCAGCGTCTCCAAGGACACGGAGCCGGCCGGGCGCTGGGCTGGCTGTGATTCCCACCACGGGCACACTGAGGCGCTCGTCCTGCAGCCATTAAATGCGCCAAAGCCACGGCCTTAATGAGCCCATTCCCTGGTGCTTTCCCAGAGGAATTCTCCTGGGATTTGCCAGACCCCATCCCATCTCAGATCAGGCTGTTGAAGGGCACAAGCTCCAGAGGCACAGTCGCCTACTTTCTACTGCTCAACCAAAAGGCTCCAGAATTTCCTTAGATATTTAACACATTCCTAAAAACACTCCCCCAAAATTTCTCACTTGTTCAAAGCTCACAAGGCTCCACCCAACACCTGGCTCCCACTCACATCCCTAAACTTCAGACAATCCACGGGAAACCTGCTAAAAACAACAGGTTTGTTTTCCTGCTTCTTTCAGACAGGGCGAAAAAGAGCAGCAAACCAGGAGATCAGAGCTCTCCACTGTGAGCAAACCCCCAAAGCCAGTGCCAGCACCGTGCTTGGAGCTGGGGTGAAGAACTGCAGGGACAAACTGGGCAGGTCCCTGCTCTGGGGGCTCTGCAAGTGCAGTGTCACCTTCAGCCCAACAAGGTCCCTCCAGGTGGGACAGAGCCCAGCCCCAAGCCAGGCTCCCAGGGAATGACTTCCCAATCCCTTGCTAACAGGTCAATACAATACATGAAAACTAAATCAAACCTCCAGATGAGGTTTCTTTCTTAGCTTTTATGCCGTCCTGTAGATTTGGAAAAGAGTTTCACCGGTCCGGAAATGATTTCAATGTTAGGAATAACCAAACATGCCAGGGAGCAAAGGAAAACCCGTGGCCTGTCCATACCATGGCAAAGCCAACATCTGCTTTCTTCAAGGCTGGGCCATCGTTGGTCCCGTCCCCGGTCACGGCCACCACCTGCCTCTGGTCACCAACGGTGCTGTCGATAATTCCTGACAGGGGGACAAGCAGTGCAGAGAAATTAAACCCCAAGGACAGGCTCCCAGCCTGCATCATGCTGGAAAAGCACCCGGGAAGAGCAGGATGAGCTCACCTTTCACCAGAGTGTGCTTGTCAGTGGGGGAGGAGCGGGCGAGCACCCGCAGCTTGGGCCAGATCTTGTCCAGCTGTTCCTGTTCCACCTGCGGGACAAAACCAGGGGAGAAAGGGAAGTGATCCCTCTGGAATATTCTGCCCCACCAGAGAGCAAACTCCAGCTGGGACAGGACAGCACCTTCACCCCTAAGCACCCTCTGTTTGGCTGGGTGAGCATCCCAGCAGCTACAATTATCCAGGGAGAGGAGGGAATCCCACCGGGATTCAGGCCACCCACACCCTCTGCAGAGCAGTGCCCAGGGCTGTTCTCCCACCTCTCCCTTCTCATTGCGGATGAGCCGGTTGAACTCCTTCCCCTCCAGGCACAGGAAGTCCTCCCCTGGCAGCAGGATGCCACACTTGGTGGCGATGGCACGGGCAGTGTTGATGTTGTCCCCTGTCACCATCCGGACGGTGATCCCCGCACGCTGGCACTTCTGGATGGCATCTGGCACCTGGGGGACAAGGATAGAGTTCAGGGGGGGAACACAGGCAGGGTGCTCAGTTTGGCACTGGGTATCCCAGAGGAGCCAGGCTCCCTAAGAGGATGTGGAAAAGGGCTCTGGCGGGGTGAGGAACCTGCATCCACTGCCCCAGGGGGAAGGGAACCTCGCTGCCACCTCCCTGTCACACCACGGCACCGGGTGCCAAGGCATTGCCAGGCCACCATAAAAACAGGGGCATTTCCCCCCCCTTCCCACCCCACCCCAGCAGCACTAATGGGTTTATCCATTATGGAACGGTGGGGGAAGAGGATGTTAGTGAGGAATTAGCAAATTGAATCAAGGGCCTCCAGAGCCGGCGCAGACGGGGCATCTGTAATGCAATTCCCAGAGCCAGATACTTGGACATCTAATCAGGAAAAGATCCAGGCAAGGCAGGAGCATGGGGGCAAGCTCCAAATTGGAATGCAGAGGCAGGAATGGGGGGGTTATTGCATTAGCCCAGCTGCCAGCTTGGCACCCTCACAGTGGGGCAGCAGCTGAGAGGGGCAAACCAGCTCCACCAGCCCTGTCCTTCTCCAACACCCTCATCCCTCCTCCGTGGTGTTTCCATCCACCTTTCACCCATGTGGAACCAGCCTGGCTTGTGCACAGACCTCTGGAGCAGTTGGGGTGGAAAGTTTGGGTGGAAACACCCCGTCACCAGGTCATTTTGTCCAGGGGTGGGAGAGAAACACCAGCAGCAGTGAGCTGGTGGTGTGGGGCACTCCAGGGATGGACACAGAGGAGGTGCCTGGGCTTCCTAAGGGGTTTGTGGTCCTGAGCAGCTGGGAAAGGGGTCCCTGGTCCTGGAATGGTGCAGGACAGCTGGGGCAGAGCGGGGTCAGTACCTCTGGCCGCACAGGGTCCTCGATGCCCACCACAGCAATGCAGGTCAGGTCAGACAGGATCTCATTCTCGCTGTCCCAGTCGGGCTCAGCGTCCCCAGGGAAGTCCCGGAACGCCAGGCAGATGGTCCTCAGCCCGTGGCAGGCCATGGGCTCTATCACCTTCTTCACCATCTCGTCCCGGTCCTTCACCTTGAACACCCGGGGGTCGCCATTCTTGTCCAGGATCTTGGTGCACCTGAGGACCGGGAGGAGGGCGAGGGTCACCACTGGTGGCACGTCCCCGTGTCACCCCCACCTGCAAAACGGGGGCATCCCCCCGACCCACAGCTCCCCCCAGCTTTCCCAAAGCCACCCAGAACCAGTTAAACCCTCTGCAGGGCAGCACCTCCCGAGAGTCACCTCCCCTCCCCACCCCTCACCCCGCAGCCCCCCCCAACAGCTCCCCGGGGCAGCGAGAGCCCGAATCCCCCGGGATGGGGCGAGGGGGGACAGTTACTTGCGGAGGATGATCTCGGAGGCGCCCTTGCTGTACATGCGGAAGCCGCCGTTGCTGTTCTTCAGCACCGTGCTCATGGACTTGCGCACGGAGTTGAAGGTGTAGACCTTGTAGAGCTTCTCCTCGGGCACCTCGTTGCGCACGGCCTGGTAATCCTGCTTCAGGTCCAGCACGAAGCCCAGCAGGGCACACTCCGTCTTGTTCCCCACCTGCCGGGGCAGCCCCCCTTCCTTCTCGGGCGGCTGGAGAGGGGAAAGGAAGGGAAAAAGCGATGCCAAACCTGGGGACGGAGCTGCAGAGGACACACGGGGTGGTGTTTCTCCAGCTCACCAGGATCTTGGACGTGTAGGCCGAGTTGATGGCGACGCCGTGGACGATGAGGTCCAGGATTTTGGGCAGGATGGCTTCAGGGTCGGGGATCTGGCGGTAGTGGGTGTCCCCCACGTAGGCCTGCACCACGGTCATGCGGTTCATGGTCAGCGTGCCCGTCTTGTCCGAGCAGATGGCCGTGGCGTTGCCCATGGTCTCGCACGCGTCCAAGTGCCTCACGAGGTTGTTGTCCTTCATCATTTTCTGCAACGGGCACCCACGAGCGGGAGGGTCAGAGCCGGCAGCCCGAGTTCCCCCGTCGCACCCCCAGCAACCCCGCGGCGCCGCGGCCTCACCTTCACGGAGTAGGCCAGGGAGATGGTGACGGCCAGCGGGAGCCCCTCGGGCACGGCCACCACCAGCACGGTGACCCCGATGATGAAGAACTTGACGAAGTACTGGATGTAGATGGGGGTGCACTCGGCCAGCCAGGGCCGCTTCTGCACCCCGAACGTGTCGATCACGAAGTACAGCACCAGGATGATGACGGTGATGGCTGACATGATCAGCCCTGGGGACACACACGGGGCAGAGTGAGGGGATGCAGGGGACACAGGGGACAGGGACAGCCCTTCTCCACCAGCTCTGGGGTGGTGGCTCATGCCAGGCCATCACCACTCACCTGCCTTCCCGATCTGCACCGCCAGGCGCGTGAGCTTCCCTTGCAGCACAGACTTCTCCTTCTTGGGCACCTTCACCTTCTTCTTCTCTTTCTCCTCATTTTCCACCCCTTCCTGGCTCTTCAGGGGCTGAATTTCTAAGGCCACACCATCCTGAGTTTTAGCTACAGCCCAGGGGCAAAATAAGACACCACGTGTGAATAGGAGAGAGACCAGGAAACCCTGGAGGACACCACTGAGAAAGATGGTGGTGGGAGAGAGAGAGAGAAAACCCAGACCAAGAACCATTCCCGGCGACACACGCATCCGAGCACATGGAATCTCCGTGTCCCAGGGCCCTGCCACCTCTCTATGGGGCAGTTTTTTGTCATCTACCCCAGCCCATGGATAAGGGATCCTCAGAGGTGACACTGGCACTGGTCACAACTGTAAGGCAGCGCTGCAAGAAACCCTCTGGCCAAGTTTTGGGGTGGAGACTGGATTCATCCAGCCTCTAACCCTGCAGCAGACTGGGAGCGCTTTGGGCTGACCCCAGAGATGCTCCAGTCCCCCCAATCCCTTGATGATCATCCCACTCCCTCCCAGTGCCACCTCTGCAGTGCCCTGTGGGCAGCTCAGCAGGAATCACTCGCCAGGGAAGTGACTGAGGGGGTGAGATGGAGGGGACGGTTAGAAATCGGATGGAGATTGAAGAGGAGGGAGCCAGCTCCTTGAATCCCAGCCCTGAGCCATCCACCACACGTTTAGGACCCGAGACAGCCAGGCTTCCTGTGCCTACGATTGCTCTAGTCCAGCTGAAAGTCTGCACTGGGGAAACCCAAGTCTGGAAGCTTTGGAGAGGGATGGGGAAGAGGGTGGGAATCCCCCTGAGAGGCTCCTCCTCAGCTGTTGGAGCTGGAGGAGCAGCAGTGGCCCCATTGCTGCCCCGGGACCTGTCCCCTCCTGGCTGCTGCTGCTCGATGGCTCGAGACACCCCGGAGCTCACGGCAGCTCCACATCGGACACCTCCACGTCACAACAGACCCCACACGGACAGAACAAGCACCCGGACACAGTCTGACGGGAAGGAGGGAAACTCAAACTGCTGAGAGGAGAGAGAGAGAGAGAGAGAGAGAGAGAGGTGGAGAGAGGTGCAGAAATGGGCTTCCTCCACAGCCTGCAAAGAACAGTGTGAGAAACACTGGTGAGGAGACGCTCACGGAGTCGAGGCCATGGGAGGAGAGGGTGCAACCATCACGTTGGCCAGGCCCCGTGGGATATTTCACCTGGGAACACCAGGAAGGGACCTACATCTCTCCCCCAGTCAAACACAAATCCTGGGAAGGGACAGCATCTGATGGGCCCAGGGGCTTCAGAGCCATCAAATCACTGAAGCAGCTCAAGGATGAAGTTTGTCCCGAGAAAGGGATGCTCTGCCAAAGGTCCAGGCTGCTGGAAGAGCCCTCTCCTCCCTGCACAAGGGCTTTTCCCCATGCAGGGACAATGTGGCCATGGGGGGAGCTGGTCAGGTTCATCCCAGGGTGCACAGCCCCACACTGGGGTGCCAGGGGCCACCACGATGCCGTGCCAGGGCCACCGGCCACGGGACCATTGCACCCTCTCCCAGGACAACGAGGCGAGAGTCCCGCCGGAGCAGCAAAGAGCACAGACTGATGAGAAGAAGGAAGGAAGGAAGGAAAGAGGAATGCTCAGTAGTTAGTGTGGTGCTGGTTCAAAGGATGGAGAGGCTGGTTACCTTTGTTGCGGTTTTCGGGGGCTCCGCTTTTTTTACCTGTTCAAAGAGAGAAAGGGTGGGGGGCTCAGCACGTGGACCCACACTCACCACCCGGCTGGGGGGACAGCCTGGGATGGGCCCTGCTCCGAGGGGCCGCTCCAGTGGCATCCGTGCCCTGGGCTCAGAGCCCACGGTCACCCTCCGGACACCGCGCGTGCCTCGGTCCACAGCTCACGGCCCTGGGGAGGCTCCGGAGCCCCCCGGCTCCCCCAGGCACCCCAAACCTCAGACCCCCAAGGCCTCAGACTTCCCCACCTGCAGAGCACCCACCACAACCCCCATCAGTGCCTCGGAGGGTGCCAGAGGTGCCTCAGACCATTGAGGAGAAGAAACCCCCCAGCAGAGTTTGACCCCCCGCAGCTCCAGGTCCCCTCCTGTGCTGGGTGCAGGCAGATCCACATGGGAGGCGTCGATTTGTCTCCCACCACAGGCAGCACCAGTCCCACAGTGGGCGGTTCTGACCCCAGGGTCTGTGGTGAGCAAGGTGTGCACGTGGGGGTCCCCAGTGGGGAGCACAGGGTGGCTGCAGCTGAACAAGCCTCGAGTGACAAGGGTTTTGTCCCCCCCATCATCCCCCAGTTCCACAGCGGGGACCCCCTGGCCCACTCTGCTCCCAAATCCAGGTTTGCTGTGGGGCTGAGTGACAGAGCTTGAAGGCTGGGAAAGCACCAAGCATCACTGCCCAGGTGCCCAGTGAGCTGCTGCTCAGCTCCCACAGCAGTGCCATGCCCGTGTCACCTCCTCCTCCCACCTCCAGGCTGGCACCTGAGCCCCAGGAGCTCCACAGCCCCCGAAGACCGGTGATCCGAGCGATCCGAGCTGGAGGAACCCAGCACACACAAGCCCAGAGCTGGAACGGCTGCCAGGAGAGCCCGGGAAGCCTCTCCCTGCCTGGCATCGCCTCCTGGGAAGGGCTCCCTGGCACAGGGACGCCTGAGCAGCCGGCAGTGCCAGCCAGCAGCTCCCTCCTGCCAGCTCCTTCTACCTCATGGCGGCTCCTGGTGAGCCCAAACCTGCTGAGCAGGGACTCAGGGACATGGGAGAACAGGAGCTTCCCAAGCCAGGCTGGTCCCAGTGCTGGTACTGGAGCTGGCACAGAGCAGGGCAATAAGCAGCAGGAAAGCATCAGGAACACCATCAGGAACACCTCAGCCTGCCTGGCTGCTCTCCCACCCCAGCACACAACCCCTCCTCTCCCTCCTGCCATCCTCTGCCTCATCTCCTTCCCCAGGGAGCTCAGGGAATGCCAGCAGAGATCCTAAGCCAAGTCCTCAAGGTTCTGGATGGGCCACCAACGCCCTGTGGGCAACCAGGACTCACCTTCCCCAGCAAGGAGCACCGTGGGCAGCACTACCAGCCACCCTTCCCTCTGATCCTCAATCCCCCAGCCCACAGCTCCACAGCCTGGATCCAACTGGGGATGAGAGAGCTGGAGCCATGTCCAAAAGAGCCAGGGAGCAGAGCCTGGGTGCACAGGGCCTTTCCTCAGGCAGCACCAGCCCCACACTGTGGGTGAAGGGGCACAGGGAGGGAACCCCCCACCTCAAGAGCTCACCATACGTGCCCAGGCCACGGGCACTGACACACAACTGCAGCCCACGGGTGTGGGAGCTGCTTGTGGCACACTGGTGGTACTTCCCAGGGAAGGGAGAGAGGCCAAAGGAGGGAAAAGGCGGGTTCAGGGGATCTCCTTACCTTTCTTCACTTTCTTCTCCTCATCTCCTTCTCCCGCGCCCAAGAGAGTGAAGATGATTCCTGTCTGGGAGTTGATACCCACGGCAGTCACCACCATCCTGCCAGAGCCCTCCATCACGTGGGTACCTGGCACAGCAGGAAGGTCACAGTGAGACAGGTGGGACAGCAGTTTCCATCTCACACAATCACAGGATGGTTTGGGTTGGAAGGGACCTGAAAGCTCATCCCGTTCCACCCCCTGCCATGGGCAGGGACACCTCTCACTAGACCAGGCTGCTCCAAGCTCCATCCAACCTGGCCTGGGACACCTCCCCAACATCAGGACCCAAGACCAACCATCTCTCCATCCCACCCCTGCACCCACCCCACAGGGACCCTCACCTGAGAGCAGCATGGGGTCTTTGTCCATGGATTTCTTGACTTGGTCTGACTCCCCTGTCAGCGAGCTCTCATCTATTTTCAGGTCATTGCCCTGGATCAGGATCCCGTCTGCTGGCAAGAGATCACCTGGGACAGGAGCACAGAGGGGGATCAGCCTGGTCTGGGCAGCCACTGCTCACCCCTGACTGCCTCACCCCGTGAGGAGGCTTCAAAAGGACTCAAAACTCAGCCCCAGACAAAATCTAGAGGGAGAAGATGCAGCAGGACCCAAAACTCAATCTCAGACCAAATCTAGAGGGAGGAGAAGTAGCAGATGGTTTTTTTAAGACAGACAGGTACAATAAGACGATATCCAATAGCTCCAAAACCCTCACTGATGCATGGAAAGATGAGAATTTTATTCAATCAGACAGTGCTTCCCCATCCAGTTTTAATAAATCAACACCAGATCCTTCCTGAAGCTCCTGACACATCCAAACCATTACAGGATCCCACCTTCCAACCTCCGAGGGGGGAAAAAACCCCATAGGAAAACAAACTTGATGTTGGATCAGTCTCCTTCCTGACAGAATCTGCATGGGGTGAATATTCCCCCTGGTAAACAAGGAGCAGGACCCAATTTATCCCAAAGGCTGCATCTCCCTGCTAAGGAAATATTCACGAGCATCTCCTGGCTAAGGAAATGTTCACCAACAAGGACATGGTCGGGAAAACGAATCATTTTTGAGAACAGCAGGTCACTAAAGCAGCCCAGAGCTGTGCACAGAGCCTGGCTTAGCTCTGCCAGCCCAAGTCCAGGTTGGCCAGAGACAAAGTGAGTGGAAGCTCCAGGGAGCATCTCCCATCACCACAGGGCTTTGAGAGAAAGGAGGAGCCAACACTTCCCCTCAGGGCTGGAGGAGGAATTGCTGGGCTCCTGAGGGGGAGGACACACCCCAGCCACCCCCGAGGGGCAGGGCAGACCCCTCACTCACCGTACTTGATCTGCGCGATGTCTCCCACCACGATCTCGGCCACCGGGATCTGGATCACCTGCCCCTTGCGGATCACCGTGAACTTCTGCTCCTGCTCGATGCGGCTCTGGAGGCCCCGGAACTGCTTCTCCTTGCTCCAGTCGTTGAAGGCGGTCACCAGCACCACGATGATCACGGAGAACAGGATGGCTGCCCCCTCGATCCAGCCGGCCTGCGCCTCGCCCTCGTCCTCCACGCCGCCCGTCGACTGCCCACACACTGCCCGGGGGAGAGCTCTCGTTTGCACACCCAGACGTGCTTGCACACCCAGGCACACTCATTGCACACCCAGGCACACTCACTTGCACACCCAGGTTAGGGTTAGGGTTAGGGTCTAGAATTAGGGTTAGGGTTAGGGTTTGGGTTAGGGTCTAGAATTAGGCAGAGTGTGTTAGGGTTAGGGTTAGGGTGAGGGTTTGGGGTTAGGGTTAGCGTTAGGGTTTCCACACCCAGGCACTGATTGCACATCCAGGCACTCTCATTTGCACACCCAGGCACTGATTGCACAACCAACACCCGCCTGGAGTTACGCTGAGCCTGGAAAACAGTTACTCCTCCCTCCTCCTCCCTGAGCTGCCTGGGCTTCCCCTGCTCTCAGGAGACGGTTTTTACATCCCTCGAGGAATTTGTTGGGTTTGCTTTTTCCCCCCCCCCCCCCTCTTTTATCACTTTTCCTTTTTGGCAGAAGTTGGGCTGAGCTGGGACAACTGGCTTCTATTTCCAGCTGCAGCACCCTGCCCTCCCTGCGCTGCGTGACCCTCGAGTGAGTCACATCTCCCTGTGTCTCACATCTCCCTGCATCTCCAGAGCCCTGTGCCTGCTCGACTCCTCCAACAACACCAAGATCCAGGGCCAGGAGGAGAAACCTGCCCAGCACAGTCCTCAGCCACCCATGGGGTGTCACAGCACTCCCTGGGCAGGGGGACATACCAGGGGACAGATGGCATTGTCCCTCCTTCCCCAAAGCAAAAAAGAAGCCCTGTGGGATGTGGGAAGCCACTGGATCAGATGGGCCCATTGGATTTGGAGTATCTTTTGGGGAGCAGCAAGGAGCAGCTCTGAGCCCGTGGTGCCCAGACATCAGTGCAGGTCCCTGGGGAGGCACACGCCAAAGACCCCGAGGATGGGGAGATGCCACCACCTAAAAAGGGTGAGCAGATGTAGCTCTATTTGCATGACCTGCCAGACATCACTTGTCCCAAATCCCTGCTCCCACAGGGCTGGGCACGGCGGCTCCCGGGAGTCCCCCACCAAAGCACAGGGACCCCACAGGGCACTCACGTTCATTGTCCCCACCCGGGGGGTGGTAGAAGGACAGGCCCAAGGAGATTATGGCTGCGATTTCCAAGATGATCAGCGTGACGTCCTGGAGTGCCTCCCACACTAACTGCAGGAACGTCTTGGCCTTTTTGGGAGGGATGAAGTTCTGGCCGAAGACCTGCCGCCTCTTCTCCAGGTCGGTCGGGTTCCCGGACAGGCCTGGAGGGGGGAGAGACAGGGATGAGGGTAAACCCCACGGCTGCCCCACAGCCCCCCAGCAGCACCAGTGCCAGCACGGGGGGCACGAGGTGCCAGCAGCAGGGAGCCAAGGCAGAGCTTTGCCCCTGTCACCCACGGGGGCAGGGGACACGCGGGGGCCGGGGCGAGCACGCCCAGCCACCCTCCCAGTGCTGCAGCCTCAAGTGCCAGCCGATGCCAGTTGGCACTGGCCAGCTTGTTTACATGCTGCATCAAATTAGCCGTAAATCTGGCACCGGGAGCAGCGCTCGGAGCCGCCGGAGCCGCCGGAGCCACCTGATCCCTGTGTCCTGCCAGCTCCGAGGAGCAGCGGCTGCGGAGAGCGAGCGGGCACAGCAGGAGTGTCTCCGAGCTCAGCTCAGCCCCACGGCCACGCCACGGCCACAGCCAAGCTGGTCCTGCCACAGCTGGTGGAGGAGACACGGGCTGGTCCCGCTGGAATGGGGTGGTGGGAGAGAGGGAAGGAGCAGGCCAGCCCCGAGCTGGGGTGCTGCTCCCCACGGCTGGGAGCAACCCCTGGGAGAGGGGGGGAGCAGATGAGGGCAAAAGGGGAGCAAATGGGGAGCAAAAGGGGAGCCTGAGCCCCTTCAGAGCCCTCCCACCCAGGCCACGAGCCAGTGGTGGGAGACACAACGTGCCCTGGCTGCCCCCCATTACAGCCACTAAGAGCTGATGGGGTCCCAGGTGAGAGAAGCCCTCCTGCCCAGCACCACCTTAACCGAGCCCCCCATTTCTCCTCCACCTTAAGATGGCCCGTGGGGTTGCTGCCAGCTCCCGGGATGCACCGGGAAGCGGCGTAAGTGGCCCTGGACACATCCCGGTGCCTGGAGCAGCCTGGCAGCGATGCCCCCCCTCCAGGGGGACCCAGCCCTTGCATTCAGGGGACACCTCCCCGCCAGCTCCGTGGCATTCCAGGGGACACCTCCCTGCCAACTCCGTGTCATCCCAGGGGACACCCTCCCCGCCAGCTCCGTGTCATTCCAACCAGGAGGAAGCAGCAGGACGAATCCCGTTCCCACACCCCCCCTGCACCCCCCCTTTGTGCTGCGACTCCACCCCAGCTGCAGGGAGGGGACGTGCTGGCAGAGCGGCCCCGGCGTCCCCACCCAGCCCTGACGAGGCAGCAGGATCCTGGGATCTCCCGGCCCCAATTCCCGCCCAGCGTCTCCGGCGGAACGGATGGAAAATGTGGCTAAACTGCCGTGGAGCCAGGGCTGTGCCACGGGCACGCACGTGCTGCTCCATCAGCACACGGGAGGCTGCAGATTTTGGGTCCTCCAAAGCACATCCCACCCACGGGCCTGACCCCAGGGCTGCCACCCACCCTCCTGGGGGTCAATGTCTGTGCTGACACAGGGAAGGTGGCAAAGAGCAGCAGCCACGGGCATGTGCCACTGCTCTGGGGTACCAGCAAATCCCCCTGCAGGGCCTGAGGGTCCAGTTATTGGGTGCTGAGTTGGAAATTTTGGGTAGAGGCCACAAGTGACAGCAGAGAACAAACCCCCATAGTGGTCACCAGTCCCTGATTATCCCAGGAAAGTTGCTGTTGGGTGGCAAAGCCTTGGCACAAGGAGCCCCCACGCAGGATCCTCACCCTGGATCGGGAAGGAGGCGGCAGCCCCGGGAGCTGCTCCTGCCAGCAGGTGAGTCAGTGCTGGCACTGGGCACCCAGGGGACACCGGGGACGCTCCACGGGTGACTCACTGAGCCACCACCCCGCTGGGGGACAGGGGGATGTGGAGGTGGAAAGCCAGTGCCTGGCAGAGGGACACCCCACTCCATCCCAAAGCCCCTCCGGGAGCAGCCCCAAGGGATTGGGGTGCACTGACAGCTCTTGGGGGAGAGCCAGAGTCCCAGCAGATCCCAGCAGATCCCCATCCCGATGCTGGGGAGACCCTCACTGCACAAACAGTCACGTGTGGGGGTCCCACCCTATGAGGATGGACAACCCAAGGGCCTCTCGGGGTGCAGGCAGGTTCTGGGGGGACCATGGTCACCATCTGCCCCACAGGGATGGTGCCAGGCTGGAGTGGGCACTGCCAGCAGCATGGAGAGTGGCACTGAGGGGCAAGAGTCACACAGATCCAGGTGGGATCAAACTGCTCCAGACACTGCCCACCACAGGCTGATGGAGGCAGGGGGGGGGGGGGGCGGGGGGGCGGGGGGGACACCCCGGGCAGGCTCTGCTGTGCCAGCAGCTTCCTCTGGTGACACACAGAGAGAGGACACAGCCCTGCACTCCCTGCCCAGAGCTCTGTGCCAGCGGGGTGAGGAGCAGAGGGATGATGAGCACGAGGATGGGCACAAACATCCACACAGGGAGTTGGGACATGCACCCAGTGTCCCCACTCCCATGGGATCAGACAGAGCTGCCTTAGGCTTTTGCTTTTCCCAAAAATCCCAGCTTGTTGGAAATAACCTTTCTGTGCTCTCTGGGCTCAACAGGACGGGGTTGAGCTTCATAGCAAGAGGGTGAGGGAGGGATGTGCTGGGGGCATGAGATCCAGCACTGACAACCAGTGGCACCCAGGATGGAAGGGCAGCCCTTCGCCTCCCCACAAAGAGCCTTTGGGGTCTGCTTCTCCCCTCCCCTCTCCTCCCGCCCCCAAAGGAGCGTGTTCCCACTTTGGCAGGACCGAACACATTGTTTTGTGACCTGGACTTGGTATTTCCACCGGGACTCCCCCCCCTTCTCTAATGACATCCCGATATTGTCTCCCCTTCCCGGTCCCACTCACAGCTGGAAACGCACTAATCCCCACCTTTCGGCACTAAGAATAACCCACAAGTTTTCAGAGCTGAGGCGCAGCCACGTCCCCCACCCCACAGCCACCGAGGGGCCACATCCTGCTCCCAGTTCCAGGTAAACCCTCGGGGCTGTAATCAGGGGGTCTCTCACCCCAGTACCCCTTTAATGCCAGGGAAGGGGTCCATCACCACGCAGAGGCACCCACAGCTCCCCAGAGCCAGCAGCCTCATTGATAAGGGAGACCCCAAAAGCCAGCTCAGCCCGTGGGAAGGAGAGGTGACATCCTGATATCCTTCCACAAAGCCTCCCAGAGGTGACCTGGCACCCACAGGCATCACTGCCACCACCACTCCAAACTGTGATCCCCTCAGATCAGGGGTGACCTGGGTGCCTCTCCCCATCCCCCTGGGGGACGTGCTGCCCATCCCTCATCTGAGATGCCTCAAACAGCTCCAGCCACCTCCCCAGCACCACCCAACCTTTACACTCTCCCTCCCACCCTCCCACTGGCTCTGTAAATTATTAAATGGGAAAGGCTGGCACAGGGCAGCGGCCAGGCTGTGGTGATGAGCCCCCCGTGCCCCTCTGATAGCCCTGAGCTCATCCTGCCTCCACTCCATCCTCCCAGGGGACGTGGGGCTCCAGGGAACCCCCTGGCATGATGCTTCTCTTTCTTCTCCCTCCTTTCCTGCCCTAAATGACCATTTTACGAGACGTGGGGAGCGTCTCACGCGATGGACAGCGGGTGCGACAGCACTGGCTGAGCTTGGCCACAGGACACGCCTTGGAGCCACCACCCTCCAGCCCAGAGGTGACAACCCCACCTGGCAAGGCCAACGGGGCGGCCACTCACCTTCGACGGGCGACGTCTTGAGCCTCTTGCAGACGTTCTGCACGCCGCCGTAGGAGTCGTTGAGCCGGGCCACCGCCTCGGCGCTCCGCAGCTCCATGAGGTTCCTGAGCTCCACCATGGAGCACCCGAAGTCCCCCTCATGGTTGCCTTCGGCGACCGAGTTCCCGGGGTGGTGGTCGGCCACGTTGTTCGTCATGGTGCCGGTGATGCCGACGCCGGCTCGCGGCTCCCTCGAGGGTCCGGCGGCGGGAGTGGGGGGGACACACGCTCCGTGCGGCCCCTTCCCTGGGGGAGCAGGTGCCTCTAACCGAGCCCAACTTCTCCGGATAGAGGTGTAAACAGGATGTGCATGTTACCGCGGAGGCGACCTTAGCAACGACCAGCGTGCATCTCCTGCAGAAGGAGGAGGGCTCCCTGGATACCACAGCAACTGGAGCTGCGAAAACAAGGGATGGGGGGAAACAGAAACACCGGCGTGAAGGGAGGCCCAAGGACCAGTGCACGGGGTGGGAGAGTGGGGGCGGTGGCACCCCGGGCTGGGCGCCTGCCAGGGGTAATGTGGTTTCATCACGATTTTGACCCGAAAGCCCGGGGGTGAGGAGCTGGCCTGGGAGGGAGCTGGCAGGCTCGGCGCGGACACGCCACGGGGAAAACCGGCAGCGGCAGCTCCGGGGCCGGGCAGGAAGGGCGCCCAGGTGGTTCTTCACTCAAACCCAGCTGCCCGGCCCAGAAAAATGTCCCATTCACTCTGGGTTAAAAATACACCTCGGCAGTGGAAAACAGCTGCTTCCTGCGCGGGCAGGCGCTGGGGCTGGAGCGCCGCCCTCCACCCTGCCAGCAGGTAAGGGAGCATCCCACACCCATGGAGAGGGGCTCGCTGCACCCAGCAGGCTTTGAACCACCTGAGAGACACCGCAGGGACCAGGGAAGCCACTAAAATCTGTGAGTTCCTCTAAAACAGAGGCTTTTCCATCAATGACCCTCTCAAGAGAAGCCCTCGAAGGCAGCGAGTGGTTCTTGGCCTTGGCTCTCAGCACCTGTCAGCCAGGTTACAACCCCCCAGCCCTGCCAGAGAGGACAGAGGAGTCCCAAAAATGCCTGAACCAAGCGCTGTGGCCAGGCAGGCACAGCATCCAGTGGCTCCCACGTTCCCCAGGGATCTGGGGTCCCCCGCTGGCATTCCAGACAGAGAGGATGGGGGCTAGGGACAAATAGGGACATGGAGAGAGCAGGCAGAGCAGCACAGGCCAGAGGGGAAAAGTGCTGTTTGTCACCCAGGGTGCCCTCCAGCTCTGTACCCAAGCTCCAGTGCCAGCAGCGATGCTCCCGGCACTCCAGAGGCAAAGAGCCTGCAAGGGAGGCTCTTATGCAGAGAAAATGAAGTCTTTCCTAGAGCAGTATAAATGAATAACAAAAGGAGTGGCCACTACAGCAGCAGCAGCAGCCTGAGACAGGGTCAGGAGGTGGCAGAGCAAGTGAACAGGGAAGAAAAGCAGCCAGACAAGAACGGGAGGAAGGTGGAAGGACACCTATCGCTGCTTCTCAGGGGCACACGGGATGCACCAGCCCTCACAAACCCAACAGGCAGGCACCACACCACCCTGGGGCTGTCCCAGCTCACCCCACAGCACGGGACCCCAACTGCAGTCACACCAGAGCTCAGAGAGCAAACCCCTCCCTGCCTGGCCCCTGGGAGCAGCTCCCTGACAGCAACACCCAGGGCAGCTCTGGGCATTATCAGGACAGAACAGGCACCAACTGAACCCCAGGGACACCAGTGATTCCACTGCACAGGAGGGTCCTGTCCAACAGCTGCAGGCACTGAAGGGATTGGGAGCACAAGGAGCTCAGGGATGGGGAGCACTGGAGCTCCCGGGACACCCAAACCTGCACCCTTGGGGCAGAGCATTGCTGCTGCCCCATAAAGCAGAGATCAACTCCAGCACTCCCACCCCAGCATCCCTGCCCATTCCCAGCCTGGTTACCCCACAGCTCCTCGTGGAGCTGAGCTCATCCATCATTTAAAGGCGTGCTGGCTCCCAGCAGCGGGAAGCAGGAGGTGGCAGGCCCAATTAAGCAGACTCCTGCTGATTAAGAGAAAAAAAGATAATTCCCTCACCCCAACACGCTAATTTTTTCCTCTTTCGTAGCAACAGACGTTGTCTGAGGAGAGCTCAGAGGTTAAGAGAAAGACGGTTAATTAATCCTGTAACAGCCTAGTCCATAATTACCCCTGGAGGAGCTCACGGCACCAGCCCGTGTCCCACCCAAGGCTCCGGCCCGGGACTGGTTCTGCCCGTCAGGAAAGGAGGGGCTGTGGTGGGGGAAAGACTCCTGTGTCTGCTCTGAGCACCCTCCTCCAGCCCATCCGGGGTCACAGACCCATTCCTGGCCTGTCTCTGCCCCATCCCACCAGTCCAGCACAGGCTCCTGCATTCCTTGGCCAAACTGGGAAGGATCGGTCCAGAGAGCTGCACTCAGGCTTCCCTAAGAGCTATCATCCTAACGAGCTCCTAATGACTCCAGCAGCGTTCAGCAGGCTGCCCTTCACTCCAATAATTCACTTCCAGAGCCCCCAGGCACTGGAGAGGAACAAGTGCTCCCCGAGGGCCTCCTTGGGAAGAAAACAAGGAGCGGGAGCCCGGGAGCCCGAGCGCCCTGTGCGGACACGGGACCACCCCTGGAGCCGCCACCGGAGCTGTGTCAGCTCCCAAACGACATCCCTGGGCAGGACAAGGGCTGCTGTGGAGTTTGGGATGGGGGACACTGACTGTCTGGAGCCACGGGCCGGGGTGTGGGTTGGGGCAGGCAGGTGCTCCGGGCAGGAGGGAGCGGCTGGCGAGGAGCGGCGGAGCCGGAGCCGATGCCGGAGCCGATGCCGTGCTGCAGGCGAACCTGCCCGGAATAATAAACGGCTGCACGACACCTCCGTCCTGGCAGGGAGAGCAGCCACGGCCAGAGCCGGCACCAGAGCATCCCCCGTGCCCACCCCGGCCCCTGGCACAGCGAAAGGGACCTGCTGGCACAGGGAAAGGGACCCACTGGCTTTTAAGCTCGGGAAGAGGAAAGTGCTCGGAGAGGGACAGGAATAATTAAATCAGCTGGACGTGCCACACGTGATGCCTTCAGCCAAGCCACGAGTGGCCTCGCTGCGACACCGGTGGCACCAGGAGCTGGCACATGCCAGCAGCAGCCACCACTGGGTCCCTGGGCAAGGCCACGGATCCTCCTGGCTCAGCACATCAGAGCAGACCCCGGCACTGCTCTGTCCTCCCTGCAGATGACCAGAGACAGAGCAAGCCCTGACCAAACTCAGCTGTTGTTTTCCTTTATCCATGAATGAGGATGAAATCCCTGCCCCAGCTCAGCTCCCCTCCAGCCTGAACATCCCCCACCATCCAGGGCAGAAAGCACCGTGCTGAGGAAGAGCAAGAGCAGCCACCACATCCCCTGCCCAGAGCCACGAACCCCGGCTTGGACAAGCAGGATCAGGTCCATAAACAAACCTCAGGTCATGTGGATCACGGTGGATCACCTTCCCCAAGCACCTGCCCCCTGCCACCAGCACCCCAGCCCCACACACTGCCCTTCAGCAGCACCCACTGGGGTTCATCTCCTCTCCCACTTTGGGAATGGGGTGTTGGAAACACTTGGCTGCTGTAGGTTGCCATGGCAAACTCAATGTAAAGCTGTCAGGGATGCTGTTTATGTTGCCAAGTGGGGATGGAAAGAAAAAAAACCTCAACTCCCCCAAAATTACCCTTCTTGGCTCGGGTTTAAGATTTTTCTCTTTGGGAATTAAAAAAGCTGAGCTGCATCCCCAGTGGAATGAGAGAGGCTGCATTGAGCCCCAGAGCACAGAGCATAGACAGACCTACTCTCCAGATGGACACATGGGTTCCAAAAGCCAAAACAGCCAATTAAAGCAGAAAAACAGGCCTAAACCACCTTTCCCTGCCTGCTCCCTGGGATATGTCCCAGGAGAAACTGCACAGCTCCTCTGGCTCACCTTCCCACCTCCTGGACCCCACCAGCACTCAGCACCCACCGTGGGCTGTTGGGAGCCACAGTCCCACGTGGGAGCAAGGCTGGAAGGCAAAAAGCTGCTGGAATGGCTGCATCTGCTGAGAGCATCACTGGGAGAGACACGTTAGGTGCTGTCATCAGGGGAAGGTGTCTGGGGAGGGGAAGAGACCCCTGTTGCAGCAGGGAGGGACATGCCAGGGGACGTGTGGGGGTTCCTGCACTGGGGGGGCTGCGCTGGCACAGCACACCTGTGGGGTTTCAACAGGTGAAAACCTCGGACATGCTGCCCTCAAAGGTGTGGGGGGCATGGGGAGGGCACGGGGAGGGCATGACCCCCACACCCCCAGTGCCCGCTGGGGCTGAGTCAGGTCCATCTCCCACGGTGGAGGGACACGTGGAGCAGATGGTCAGACCACAGCAACACCAACTCCTGGGGGATTTTGAGGGCCCCCCACCTCCCACCTGGTCCCTCAGCGGAGTCCCCACCTCTCCCCGGGAAACAGGGGGGCCCCAGCACCCCAGGGGCCAGGGCAGGGCCCCTCCCCTGCACACTCACCAAATTGCAATGTGCAGATGGCAGCTTCTCCTCCTGCCTGTTCCCAGCAACACCCCTGGCAAGGGAAGCCTTCTCTCCTTAACCCTTCCCATGCCAGGCGCCCCAGGAGGGCACCCAGAGGGGACACCGGGGTGTTGTCACCTCCCGCGGTGGCAGGAGCCAACAGAGCGACTCACCGTGACAAACCACATGATCTGCAGGGGCAGGGCTGGCTCCAGGGGCGCGGGGGCCACCCCAGGCAGGATTGCCACCCTCGGGCCCAAGGGCTTCCCCGGCAGCCACCAAGGGAGGAGGTGCAGGATCGCAGAGGTCAGAGAGGGCAGCGAAGGTCACGGTGCCGGAAACTGGTCCTGCAGCCCAACACCCCCATGGCAAAGGCACGGGGGCACCAGGCCAGGCCAGAACACCCCGGACAGACCCCTGCAGGCACGAGTTCCACTCACAGCCCCCTGCCACAGCACAAGGCAGCGTGGGAGCAGGAGCTGTCCCCCCTTCCCCAGTCACGCCGGTGTCGCCCCTCCCTGCTCCTTCCTCTGGGCTCTGGGTGCCGAAACCAGGCAGGGTCCCCGGTCAGGGCTCCCCGGGGCAGCACCTGTGGCACCCACAGGACGTTCCCTCCTCCCACCACAGTATCCGCTTCCTCCGCCGGAGTGCGCCCGCCATGGGAGGGGACGGTGGCACTTCCCTCCCCAATGGGGCCACCCCGGCACCCGACAGCGGGAAACCCCCCAGTGACACCCGCCCCACACGTGGGACACGTGGGAAAACACAAGAGCCAAACGCCAGGGATGGGGCGCTGCAATAACTGCAAGAAGCCCTCGTTTTTCACTTGCAGTGCTGAGAGGGAAGAAGCTCCCGGCCTTCACCCTGCAAGAGTGGGGGGACTAACGTGCCCCCCTGCCAGGGCACTGCAGCTGGAAAAGGGCCAGCAAAACACCCAGGAAGTGCTGGGGCCGTGCAGAGCTCAGCAGCAGCGACGCTGTGCCAGGGAAACCGAGCCACGGAGCAGTGCCCTGGTCTGTGAGCACAGGGCTGATGCTGCAGCCCAGGAGCGTCAACCCCAGCGGAAATCTGTGGTGAGACCAGAAGGAGCTCCAGGTTTCTCCTACACCAGCCCACCAGCAGCCCCCCAGGGCTGGCAGCATCTCCTCCTCCCTCATCCCCACGGTTCCCACCGGCACAGCAGCAGCTCCGAGTTAAAATTCCCCAACTCCCACACGGTGCCAACTCCTCCTCACCTCGCCCGTCTGCGGGCTGGGACACCAGAGGTGCCAGCAGGGTGGGGAGGGGGGGACACACTGAAACCACCCGGGTACCGCAGGCAGCAATGGAACTGCTGTTCAGGGTGCCACATGCTGCCAGAGGCGTGGGAAGGAGCTGCCGGCCCGGGATGTCACCGCCACCAGCCCCAGCTCCCCGTCACCAGCCCCAGTTCCCCGTCACCAGCCCCAGTTCCCCGTCACCAGCCCCAGCTCCCCGTCACCAGCCACAGTTCCCCGTCACCAGTCCCAGCTCCCCGTCACCAACCTCAGCTCCCCGTCCCCAGCCCCAGCTCCCCGGCAGAGCAGAGCATGAATCGCGGCAGCCCACAGGTGGCACAGCCCGTAGTATTTCTCCCACACGCTGTGCCAGGCACACGCTTCCCGCTGCCGGAGCGGGGCGAGCGCCCGCCCGGTGCCAGGAGCGCAGCCGGCGCTTCCCTCGTGCGCGGCCACTGCCGGCACGTGTGCCCAGGGGCTGCCATGTGCAGGGCACGAGGCAGGGGACCCTGTCCCCAGACAGGCTGTCACCTCCCTGGCCTGGTTTGGACGCTCATCTCTGCACAGGTGTGGACACCAGGGATGGGGAAGCAACCAGAGCGTCGTCACATCATCGCACCATCCTCCTTCTCCTCCTCTCCTGCCAGGCCGTAGGACCAAAAGGTCATATGGCACCTCTGAGCCACGCACCAGGGCCAAGGTCACAGGGAAACCACAAGGAAAAGGCAGGAAGAGGCGGCCTTCCCCAAAAAATGCATCCCTTCGCCGGCCATTCCGCAGGGAACACGAGTGGCTGCCACCAGCCCACTAATTACAGTTGCCTTGGCTCTGTTTTTTCGCTCCTATTTTGCCTCCCGCTAATGAAGGCTGAAAAACTGCTGGGTTTTTGCATACCCAAGGCAGCAATTAGCAGCAGCAAAGGGCAGGGAAGAGGCTGGAGGCAGGAGAGCACCATGGATGCGTCGATCCGTGACGCGGCTCCCCAAAACCTGGCGTCCCAAACCCCAAAACCTGCTGCCCCGAGCCTCAAAACCTGGCGTCCCAAACCCCAAAACCTGCTGCCCCCAGCCCAGGGGCCACGACAGCCCTGACTGCTGCTGTCCCAGCCCCTGCACGGCGCATCCACGTGCCAAAGGCACTGGTGCAGCTGCTGGAGCCTCAGTGCCGGGGCTCAGGAATCTGCCCTCGCCCCCGGCCGGGGCTTCCCCGCGCCCCAGGGTGCAGCAGCCCAGGAATTTCAGGGGGGGGTGGAAGAAAAGGAAAAGCAGGGAGTCTCCAGGCGAGCTGTCAAGGGGAATGTTTCCATCTAAGGCCTTGGTATTTCTCTCCCGGCGCCTGCACTAAATCACCCCAGCTCCTCTCATTATTCTTTTGTGCTTTACAAGGTAGCACAGCCGGTGGAGGAATGCAGGAGTGTGGGGAGCGAATCCGGCCTGTCCTGCACCAGGAAATACCTGCTGCCCCCCAGCCTTTGGAGGGGCACAGCATCCCCTCCTGCCCTGCTACACCAGCACCAGGCAGAGGTGCCTGAGGAGGGGGCACGTGGCAGAGCCCAGGGTGCCCCATGCTGGCAGACTGGGACTGCCCTGGATCCCAGTATGAGGCTTTGTCCACTCCTTCTCGCAGCCCCCCCAGGATGGACACTGCCATGGTCACATCCCAGCCCTGTGCTCAGACCAACCTGGATCCTCCCAGTTCCTGGCACACCTGGACACCCCCCCAGTCCCAGCACCTGCGGCAGAAGGGAGAGGACACCAACAATCCTACGGGGATGGGCAGCTGGGGGTCCTATTCCCAGGCAGACACTCCATCCCCCCCAGCACACGGATGCTGGGACTATCCCAGTGCAGCAGAAGTGCTGGTGCCCAGAGCAAGGCTGGGAGCAGCATCCAGGCAGCTGGAGGAGAGGGCACAGGCCACGGGGCCACCAGGCCAGGATCCAAAGCAAGGATGGCGCAGAGGGCAGGACGGGAGGAGCCCGGAGCTCTGCCTCCAGGGATGGGCTCTCTCTGCTCCACAGACCTCTGGAGCCATTCCTGGGGCAGAGGTACAGCCAGAGGACACTGGGACTTTGGCAGGAGCTCGGGCAGAGTGGAGCCTGACCCAGTTCACCCCCAGCCTTCACTGCCAGCCTCAGGGAGAGGCAGGGATGCTCCAGGCAGCTCAGCCATTCCCACCTCTCCCGTGGGATCCCCATGGGATGGGGCAGCCCACGAGCAGCGAGTGCAGTTGGTCTCTGACTCAACTCCCCACATGTCCCTCCTCCTTACACAGCCGGGGAAACTGAGGCAGCCACACACCTGAGCACAGCAGCATCCCACCCCAGCCCCAAACAGGGGGGAAATCCCAGCAATCCTGACTCCCACCTTTCTACAACCCATTCAGAAAGCAGAGGAGCAGCTTAGCTTAAAATCAAGCAAAAACCAGCAGGTAAGTACTGATCCAGAGCACAGGGGATTTCACAGGCAAAACAACACCCAGGGAATGGGAGAGCCACTGGCCAGGACGCAGGGGCACAGCCACGGTATTTTTAGCAGGATTACACAGGGACAGGGGATTCCTACCCTGAAAATCCCTGGGGGCTTAAAATAGGCCCCGTCACTTCCTCCCAGCAGCAGCCGGGAGAAGCATCTGCTTCTCCTGGAAGTCAGGAGGAGGAGAGGTTGAGCCCTTGGGGTGCCACAGGGCACCCTGAGGCACCTGGGTGAGCACAGCACTCACCTTGCCAACGAGCTGCTTCCTCCTCCTCCCGGCTCAGCGAGGAGAAGAGTCCCGTGCAAAAACCGAAAGAGCAGCAATCACAGCCAAACACTCCTCGGGGTCACAGCGGGGAACTGAGGCAGGAGCCAGGGAGTTGGTTTGACCCCACAGGGAAAGTCGGGGGCTCCTGGGCTGCAGGAGAGCAGGGGCTCCCCCAGAGCTGGGATTGCACCAGGGGAACCCCAGGGAGTCCCCCCTGCAGCCCCCCGGGGCGGGCTGGGACAGCAGGAGGGCTGATCCAACGCTCAGATCCCGATCCCGAGGCTGGAAGCAGCCCTGGGGGACACAGGGAAAGGCTGAGGACAGAAATGCCCCTCCTGCCACCTCCCCACGTGGGCCAGGGGGACGGGGTGGGTGCCCCTGGTCCGGTACCCGTCCGTGCTCCGAGGGCTCCCGCGCAGTCCCGCTCCGGATCACATCCCCTTCGGACGCCGGGTAACTCCTCCGATCCCAACTAGCTCGTGTCCCTCACGCCAGACCGCTCCGGCAGCAAATCCATATTTTTCCATTGAAAAGTCCAAGCAGAGAGAGGGAGAGAGAGGGGATTTTTTCCAGGCGAAAGGGAAGAGTCAGCAACAAGGTGGTGGTGGGGGGGGGGGAGGGCGGGAGGCTCCGAGCCCCCCTCCCTGCCCCGAAGGGTTAAAAAATAAAGTCGGGGAAAAAAGTGTGTCCGCGATAGGAAAAACACACGCGCTCCCAGGGAGAGCGCGCCGGCTGCTCCCGTTTCCCTTCCCGACATGCCCCGCTCCTGGGAAAGTGTAGGCTGTTTTCCATATATAACTGCAAACTGTTCCATGCAGTAAGAAGTCTAATTAAAGGGAGGGAGGGAGAGCGGGAGAGACGCAGGAGAGCGAAAGGCAATATTTATACGAGGGAAGAAAAGCTGCGTCCCCGGGCACCGAATGAGACCCTCGCGGAGCAAAGCCCGTGATATCATCGGGAGATCAAACCCGGGCAGAAGAGGCAAATCAGAGTCTGGAAAATATGTAGCAGTAAATAGGAGGACAGAGCCAGATGGGCCAGGAGAGCACGGGGAGGGACAGGGGAAGGAAAAGCTCCTCTGAGACAGTTGCTGGGACGAGGCCAAGTGGTGTGGGAGGGGGCACACACACACCCCCGGCCCCCTGGGAGCCTCCCGGGGTCCCCACTCCTTGTCCCCCACGGCAGGAGAACCAAGTACTTAAGTAAACAGCAGGAATCTGCTCGAAAAATAAATATGAAAGTAAAACTACACGGGCAGGAACAGGGCAGGGGGGGTGTGAGATGCCAGGAGGAGAGCAGCACGCTGTGGGACGCCGTGGTGGGTGGGGGAGGCTGCAAGGGAAGGGACACCCATCCACACTCAAGGGGTGACCCACATAGTCCTCACCCCACTTAGAAACACCAGCCTCGCCTCTCCCACCCACCCTCAGCTGCATCTCACCACCCCAATGCTTTGGGGGCACCCCCTTCCCACCATCCCAGCCCAGGCAGGGCAGGAGGGGTCCAGGGGGACTGGAAAAAACCCAGATCTGCTCTTCAGAGCCTCACTGTTCTTCCCACCAGCACCAGCCACAGCCCCGAGGTGATCCAGAGCAGCCAACACATTCCCAGTTATAGGGGCCTGTGCCTACCCCGGGTGCCAGTGCATTTTAAACCCATCAATGTGCTTTAATCAAGTGCTGATCTATCTAAAAGTCACCCTATCTGGGCTGAGCACCGGGGAGAGGCTGGTGACAACAGCACCATCCTCCTCCTCCTCACAGGCACCGTGTGCTCCCTTCCCAGCTGGCTGGGACTGTCCCCTCCCCTCCCCAAAACGGACCTGACCCACTGCTCCAGCAATGGAGCCACTGTGTGCTGGGCACTGCCATTCCCACTACCAGAAATCCCAGCACTGCCATTCCCACTACCAGCATTCCCAGCACTGCCATTCCCACTACCAGCATTCCCAGCACTGCCATTCCCACTACCAGCATTCCCAGCACTGCCATTCCCAGTCCCGTCCCCACCTCCACACACACGTGTCCCGGTGTCCCAGGTGCTCAGCCCCGTCCTGACCTGCCATCCTGTTTATGCAGCATCCTCTCCAACGCCCCCACGCTCCCAGAGGCTCCCAGCTGCACCAGTAAACCAGGGAAACTGGGATATCCCTTTTCCTCAAGTGCCAGCATGCAGCTGCTGGCACAGCTCCCACCTCCTGCGTCCCTGCAGGTGGGATGGTGCCTCCCTGCCCCTCTGGTGCTGACCCAGCCCAGGCTCTGCCACCACACGTGTCCTCTGTGCCAGAAATCACAGCTCAGGGTGCTGCAGGTCGTGTCCCCCCACCACCAAAGAATCCACTGCTAAAGCTGCAACAGAGCTGAGAGTCAGAATCACAGAACCTCAAAATGGTTTGGGTGTGAAGGGAACTTAAAGCCCATCCAGTTCCACCCCCTGCCATGGGCAGGGACACCTTCCACCAGCCCAGGTTGCTCCAAGCCCCATCCAACCCGGCCCTGAATTTCAAGCTCTACTTCAAACTGCAGAGACAGGACAAGACACAACAGGGGCAAGGACACGGTGCTGGGGGGGGTTCCCACTGCCCAGCACCCCCCAGCCCAACAAGCAATGCCCCCCAAAGCCCTACAGGCTCTGCCCAACCTCCAAACAAGAGGAACAAACCAGCCCCGGGGTCAGCCGAGGTGACAGCTGGACACCGGCCACTTTGTCCTGGCTGGACCTGGAGCTGCAGGAGCCACGGGAGGCTTTGGCACAGCCCCTGCCTATCCCAGGCACTTACCCAGGTGGGTCCCTAAGCACCAGCACTAATCCAGGGATAATTGCAGCTTTAACAGCGATAGGGCCCAGATTACCGACACAATCTGGGTGTTAGGGGTGCTGTGCTGGCAGGAAGCAGATGGAGCGAGGGTGATCCACAGGGAATACGGCGAGTGGCCGGCACCCAACCCAGCTCCCAGGACACCAGAGCCCAGCACGGGGTGGTACCAGGGGATGGAGGCAGAAGAGCTGCCCGTGGCTGGGCATCGTTGATTCCTGCTCTCCATCCAGTTGGAAAAACGCAAAACCCACCCAGGGCCTGGGGCTTGCATGGACAGGATTCCCCCTCCTGCCCTGGGTATCCTACCCAGGATTGTTCCACATGCTGGAATCCTCTCCACTCCCACGGCTCTGGCTGCTCTTCTCTGCCCTCTCATTTTCCCAGCTGCCTGCAGTATCAGGTCCTTCCTCACCCCCTCCATCAGCCTTTTGCTCCATCCCTGGAGCCCAGGCAGGGGTTGGGCAGGTGGGTTTGCTCTCTGCATAACAAGGATAGTGGGAATGCAAAGATCAGGGGACACTGGCAGGGCAGTCGCTGGTTTGGGGTCCCACAGCACCATTTGGGGTCCCCCAGAACCACCTGGACTTGGTTCTGTTCCCTGCTCCCACACAGCCCCTCGAGGGGAAGCAGCCAGACAGAGTCCCAGGCAAGGAGACTGAGATTCAGGGAAGCTCTGTGCCAGCCTTCCTGGGTCCCTTCCCTGCGGTTCTCTTCCCAAAGGATCACTCCAGCAGGGCTGGAGTGCAGCGAGGTCTGGGGGCTGAGGAACAGCGAGGCCGGTCTGCACACGCAGCTGTGTCCGGGGGAGGGGGAGGAGGAAGGGAGGATCCCTCATTGTCCTTTCCAAAGGGAAAAGGGACAGTCCCCTGCACGGAGGTGCCAGGCAGGGCAGGAAGCACTTCCAGTCTCCTTGCTCCAGGCTGTGTCTGCCCTCAGAGAGAGGAGGACACCGGCACACACAGCACAGGTTCCCCCCGCGCGGCACAAACTCCATCTGCAACAGCTTCCCAGGATTCGATGCACTTCACGTTCAACTGCAGGAGCCAGAGGATCCCCCGGCTGCTGACCTGCACAGAAACACCCAGCTGCTGCAGGGGAGGGATGGAAAAGGAGGAGGAAGGGCCATTCCTGCACCGAGCTCTGGGTGCGTGCCCGAGCGGGCGCCCAGCGAGGTGAGACCGGGCACGCAGACAACATCCACAGATGGGCAGAGACGGGAAGAGTGGGAAAACAACGCCAAGAAGGGAAGCAATGAATGGAAAGAGATGAAAGGCAGCGGGTCAGGAGCTACAACAACAGAATTCAGCTGCGGACACAGAGCTGCAATACGGTGTGGAAGGATTTTGGCTCACCAGGGCCTGGCCCAGGGCTGCACCCAGCCCTGGAGTATCCACTGGACACCAAGCCAGCCACCACTCCCTCACCCCTGGATGCACCTCTCCCAAAACAGGCACAACTCAGCACCCTGACCCTCAGCTCCAGCCTTCCCCCAGGAGGTAAAGCAGCCTCCTCTGCGAGCCCCAGTGGGCTGCGTTTGGCACCCAGCACACGCCGAGGAATCCAAGCTGCCCCTGGGAAGAGCAGCCCGTGGATTGAACACCCCGAGGAACACCCGGGCCGGCTCCCAGGGGCACAGCACACCCCGGGGATGCCGAGGCAGGGAGCAGGAGGAGGTTATCCAGCTGGTTTTCCCCCACAGGGAGGCGAGAGGGGCCTGGTTGTTTGCTTTCTCCTTCCCCCAGGAGATCTCCTGCTGACTTGGGAAACACCCTCGGGTGCAGCTCTGCGGGGAGGAGACGCTTCCCAGACACAGGCAGAGGCAGCAGCTTCAGTCCTTCCCCTCCCTTTTGGCCAGTCCAGTTGGGGTCAGATTTAAGAGCAATTCGTCACTTGGGAAATAACACCACTCCAGGCCTCCTCCCTCAAATAAACCTCAAAAGACATCATTTAGGCAAGCTTAATTTGGACAACTAAAAATAGCCAGCACTAGTCACACTGGAAAATGCAGGCTGTGGAGCTTCACCCTTTCACAGCTCCAGCTGGGACATGGGGGTTTCTGGCCCCCAGCTCCACAGCAGTGTCCCTAGGGAGGAGCACAGCCTCGCTCCCACAGGGAATCCATGGGTACAGCAGGACCCTCCAAGGACCCATCCCAGCGCCCTGCACGGCTGCTCTGATGAAAGTTTTGGGTCCCCACACTTTCCCAGGCAGGATGCGGTGACTCACAGCCACGTCTGCACCAGGACACCCAGGAAAGATCAGCCACGCTTGCAGCTCCTCCCAGCCCAGCCAAGTTTCTGGTCCCAGCTCCCTCCAGCTGATTCAGCCCCACGGTCCCAGGCAGGGGCAGCCAGGCCTGTGCCACTCGGGATAAATCCCCACCACTGAGCAATGGGGGCTGGCATTCCAGCTTTCCTCCCACTCCACAGCAGCGGGGCTGCCTCAGGCACTGCGACCCTCACCAGGCACAATCCCAGCCTTGCTCCAGCCCATCCCATCGCCAGCCTGGCATTGCCAGCTGTCGGCATCACCAAACAGCCTCCAGCAGAGCCACAAATCCAGCCTGCCCTCATTTCCCTGCAATCCCCCTCCTTGCACCAATCTCTCCCTCCTTGCACTAATCCCTCCCTGTTCCAGAGGCAGGAATAATATTTAACTCAGGTTCAGGCTGGAGCACGAGCTCCCTCCCAGCCCCGGGTCACGTCACCCCCGGGCTGTCCCCACCGCCGAGGCCGTGCTGGATCCGAGCTCCCGGCACAGCCACGTGCCCGTGGCAGAGCCCGGCTCCGGCAGGAAGCCCCCCTGGAGCGGGCAGCCCTGGGAAGCCCGGGAAGCTCGTGCTGCCGGCTGCCAGCTGCAGCGATCTGTCACGGAGGGATTTGTATGCAGCCGGCGCGCGGGACCGGCAGACGGGGCTGGGCTGTCCAGGTGCCACGCGGTTCCCCGAGCAAACCAGACACCCTGCCCTGGATTCCACAGCCAGCAGATCCCACCTGGAGCCGCCCACTGGGATACACCCCAGCTTGGCCCCGTGAGAGGGTGGGGGCTTCAGCCCCTGCAGAGCGGGGATGAGAGGGCACGATGCTCAAGGACTGAGCCATCTTCTCGCTCATCCCTGTGTCCTTTGGCTGCCTGTCCCTTGGCACGAGCAGGAAAAGCAGTTTTCCCACTGCCAGCTACAGAGCACCCGTGCAGCCCGGGATCTGCCCTCAGCAGTGCTCGAGCAACCCGGGGTTATTTTTAAGTGGCTGGTGAGAAGGTGGGAAGGGAGACGAAGAGCTGGAATGCTGTGATGCTGTGCCACTAAGCCTCTGGAAAGGCTGGAGCACAGAGAGCAGAAGCATCAGCGTTTCCAAGCAGGAACAAAAGGCGAGAAGCGAAAAGCCGAGGGCATTCCGTGGGGCTGGCCAGAGCCGTCGGCACCTCCCGGGCGAGCGAGGGGTGGCAAAGGGACAGTAAAGCTCCAGCTGCTGCAGCAGGGTCCTTAATTAGCATCTTGGGAATCGGCGCTGAAAATCAGACACCTTCTGCCCGAAATCCGAGCCCAGACCTGAAAATCTGATCCTTGGATCCGATGCTCAAAGAGCAAAGGTCACGTCAAATCCCAGACAGGTCCTGCCACTGTTCCGCAGGGCTGAGCCCCCCCCCGTGGTCCCCTGTGCCCGGCTTTGCCCCCTGCCCACCCCCGGCCCCCCCAGGCTGGGCAGAGGCAGCACCGAGAGGGCCGGCGGCTTATTTTTAGCCCGGGGAAGGCAGGAGCTGGGAGCTGCCATCCCAGCTCTTGCCCTTGGCGTGGGACACGCTGCTTTCACTGCTGCAGCGAGTGCCTCGGGCCTCAGCCCGCCCCGTTGCCCCCCAGGCTCCGCAGCGCTGGCTGCACCCCCCCCCGGCTGGCATCACCTCCCCTGGCACCAATCCTCCGCCCAGGGAGGAGGAGGAGGATGCTCAGCCCAGGAGCCGGCAGCTGCCGCGGCCCCGCGGCAGAAGGATCGGGGATTATTTACAGCTCCTCAACGGAGCGCGGCGAGTCAGGCAGGGCTGAGTTAGGCAGGGCTCAGTTAGGCAGGGCTGACCTTTCGGCGCTGGAGACAAAGGGAGGTGTCAGCCGGCGCGGGATCGCTGCTGCGGGACCCTCCCCAGCCCGTCGAGGCCGGACCCCGGCGGGGGGCTCGGGAGCGGCGGGGCCGGCCAAGGCCACGGAAAGCCAAGCGCGCCGGGATCCCAGCCTGGGAAAAGGAGGGATCGGATTCCTCCCTGCGCGGCCCCGCCGGACAAACTCTTCCGGGTGGGGACTCCTACGCGCCGCTCCCTGCCCTGGCACACCAGCAGATCGCCGCTTCCCACAGCCCCCGGCCGCTCCGGCGGCAGGAAAACACCGGGATACGGCACCAAATAAAAGCGGGGGGGGGCTGGAGACTCGCCCCCGGCACCCCCGAGGCTGCGCTTGGCTCCTCTGCCGGCTCAGCCCAGCTGCCGACTCATCCCTGCCATGGAAGCGGAGAGGGAAAAGTTTCCCCGTCAGCACAAAACACCGACAACTGGCCAAACCTTGGGCTTGGCTTTTCTGCCGCCCTGGCCAGGAGTTCACCCTGCGGGGACCCGCCAGGTCCCGGCCCCGGGGGGTGCAGGGGATGGGCCCACTCCCTGCATTAGGGGACTGTCCCCAGACCCTCCTGCTGCAGGGAAGGAAGGGCCTGCAGAGACCAGGAGCTCTGCCCCTTGGCACTGCCCAACGGGAGATCCTTCCCGTGCCCCTTCCCTCGCTCCACAGAGATCTAGCTGCGGGATTTGGGCAGAGGAACACGTGCAGGGCTGGTGTCACGGCTTTCTGTCCCCTCCCTAGCACGGACTCTCCTGGTCCTTACAGCGTTTAGGACAGATGCCATGGCCCAGAAGCCCAGACATCCCAGGGAAGCAGCCCAGGAGTACCTGGTATCCCACCAGGATCCCTACATCCCTCACCACCTTCCCGGGCAGCAGTGACCTGTCCCCCCTTGCCAGCCCCTCGCTCCCTGCTGAGGTGGCACAGGCAGAGGGATTCTCCTGTCCAGGATTCCCACAGCCCCAGATTCCTGACCCTCTCCGGGGCACATCGCTGTGCATCAGCTTCCCACATTTAAATCCAAGACCTCTCCCAGAAGCTCACAAATGCAGGAGGACAGGGAACTCATCTGTTACTCACAGAGAGCTCTCCCAGGATTTAAGTTGCTTAATTAGTGCTTTAAGAGAGTCACCAGCCAAGTGGGTGACACCCCAGCGGGATGTCATGTGCTCCACAGGGCTCAAGCTTCGCTTTCCTCCTCTCCTACCCAGGGTTATCTTGTTTCTTTTTTTCCCCTTTCCATTTTCTAATGAATAAACAGAGGGGCAGGTTTTATAAGTCCATGGAAACTCTATTATCCCTCTGCATTAAAGCCAAAAGCAACTAATTAAAACATCAAAGTCAGAGGTTTCATTAGTTCGGCACTGGCAGGAGGTGACAGGGAACGTGGCTCCCACAGCCAACTGCTCTGAGGGACCCCAAGGCTGGACCCGTACCCTGAAACACATTCCCTGTCCCAGTGCCACCCTTTCCCATCAAAGCTGCTTCCCTCAAAAACATCTCCATCACCTGCACCATGAGATGAGTCTTTATTCCCACCCCGCAAAACACCAGGGTGAGATGGATGGAGTCAAATTTCCAGCTCACCCTCACCAATCTATTTCATCCTCTGCACACGGGATCCCCACCTACATGACACCTCTACCTCCATCCACCCTGAGCAGGAATGCTCCAGGCAGCCAGCAGGAATCCAACAGCATCCCTCACCCTGCCAGGATCCACTCCCAGCAGTCACCAGAGAGCCACAGGGGTTGGGGAACACCAAGGAGGAGTCACCTCTTTGTGCTGCAGAGGCCACCTCCCCATCCAAGGACCTGCATCCCATTGCCACGGCCACACTGAGCATCAGCCACCTCCCCATCCAAGGATCCACATCCCTTGCCATGGTCACACCGAATATTGGTCCCTCCCCAT